>NW_020954577.1:20316061-20383788 GCF_900497805.2 Vombatus ursinus | reverse complement strand
TTTTTTTTATTAAAAGACCCTATAATCTTTATAGTGATTACAAAATGATTAAGGACTTATTCATACTGAGTCTGTTTTCATCTTTAATGACTGATTCCATTGAGATGTTTATGGTTTCTGTGTAGATGTCCACTATTACATATAAATGACCAATCAATTACTAAGCAATTATTAAACATCTACTGTTTCTCCAACACTGTGCTCCTGGAATGCAAAGAAAGAAATAAATCTGCATCAATAATAAAAGGATTTGTTTCTCTAGGGGAAAAAGCATGTCACACATGGGTAGATGCAAAATTTGGGGAGGGTGGAGTGAAGATGGTGGAGAAAAGGCAAGGACTTACCTGAGATCTCCCAAATTCTCCTCTAAACAACGTAAAATTAGTTTGTGAGCACTTAGGACTCCAGAAAAGTCCAAGAAAGGGTGGTAAATGCAGGTAGCCAGTTACTTTTTAATCAATGTCTCAGAGTCCATGTACCCAAGTTTTTCATGAGATTGAGAGTTTAGGTTTAGGAGGCTGAAGTGAATTAGTGCTGAACCTCACAAGAGGAGAGCCTTCCCAAATATTCTTATCTCTGGAATCACCTGGCTCAGGAAGCAGTTGATGATCTTGACTTTCTTTCTGAGGTCCATGGCAGGGGAGGGGGTGGGGAATCTGACAACAGGAGAGGGGCTGCTTTCTGAGAAGTCTACCATGTGGAGTGAATGGTTATGTGTTGATATAGAGTAGATATGGCAGAAATTATATATTCCTCCAAAGCACTAGCCAGCAGTTTGGTGAGCTAGTTTAAACAGCACATGGGGAAAGGAAATTATTCCTGGACAGTGAGGGGCCATGTTGTCATTTGATTATTTTCTGTTGGGCCATCATACTCTTGGATAAAATAGCTCCTAATAATTGTTTTAATTTCAGCTTCATTGGTAGTTCATGAACCCATTTTACTTTTTATACTGGTAATTTGGTATCCTTATTTAAAAAATACAATTAACTATTTTTTTCATAAAATTAGCTCCCAGTTTTATTCTTTAGTTCAATTTTTAAACATTTGATTATGTTAATTTCTCCTTTGTTTTTCAGGATTTCAATTTTGGAATTTAATTAAAGATTTGTAATTTGTTCTTCTTTAACTATTTTAGTTTCATGCCCAAATTCTGGGTCTTTCTCTCTCTCTCTTTTATTAACGTAAGCATTTAGAGGTATACAATTACTTCTAAATACTGCTTTGGATGCATCCAGCAAATTTTGGTATGTTGTCTTATTGTTGTCATTATCTTTAACGAGATTATTTATTGTTTCTATGATTTGTTCTTTGATCCACTTATTCTTAAGGATCAGATTATTTAGTTGTCAATGAATTTTTGATCTGTGCTTTGAATGTCCTGTATTGAATTAACATTCAATTATTATTACATTACGGTCTGAAAAGACTCCACCTAACATTTCTGCTTTTCTGTATTTGGTTGTGAGTCTTTTAGGCCTTAATACATGGTCAATTTTTCTGAAGATAACATTTACAGCTTAGAAAAAAGTACTCTTTTCTATTCTGATTTAATTTTCTTTAGAGGTCTATCATATTAAATTTATGAAACTCCATTCATCTCTTTAGTGACTTTCATATTTATTTTGTGGTTAGATTTGTCTAGTTTTGAGAGGGGTAGTAGTATAATTTTACTGTGCATTTCTAACTCCTTTAATTTTTCTTTAAGAATCTATATACTATGTCATTTGATGCATATATGTATACTATCGATATTACTTTACCCTCTGTGGTACCTATTAGCAAGTTGTAATTTCCTTTATTATCTCTTTTAATTAGGTCTAGTTTTACTTTTGTTTTGTTTGAGATCATGATATTTTTAGGCCTCCCCTTTCTACTTTGGCTGAAGTATAATTAATTTTTCTCTAGATTCTTATTTTTACTCTGTATGTATCTTTCTGTTCTAAATAGGTTTCTTCTAAACAATTTATTGTTGGATTCTGATTTCTAATCCATTGTGATATCCACTTCCATTTTATGGGTGAATTTATCAACTCATATTCACAGTTATAATCACTAACTATGTATTTCCTTCTATCATATTCTCTTTTGTTTATCCTTCCCTCTTTGTGACCCTGTCCCTTTAAAAAAAAAAAAATGAGGTGCAAAAGGAAGAATCAACATAGAGAAATTAGATGGAGGAGGAGGGCTGATAGTTCTTGTAACCTATTTTCATCAGAAATGGGTTTAAGAGGGAATAATACATTATATATATGTATGTATATATATATGTCTTCTAAATTCAGAATAAAACAGTAAAGGGATAGGGAGGGGGGAGAGAATTAGGGAGGAAGCTCTAGAGAGGAGGGTGAGGGAATAGGTTAAAGGAGTTTATAGAAGAGTGTTTAGATAGATAGGAATGGGAGGAAATGGGAGGGATGCTTGGGAGGTGGGGGGTAGGCAAGCAACAGAAGGGCAAGGTAGCAGGTAGAAGTAAAGTAGAGGAGTCAGGAAGGATAGGAAATAAGAGATTTGCACAAACATAAAACAAAGATCAGGAGTAGATCCTGTTAGAAAAAGTATATGTCTATTTGTATATGTGTATGCAGGTAAGCATATATGTATGTATATATGTGTGTGTGTGTGTGTACACATACATATATATATATATATATATGTATCTATATATAAATACATCCATGCTTAATTGTAACCTTTGAGGGGGAGGAAGAATAAAGCAAAAAGTGTACAGCAGAGGACAAAAGAAAACTTACAAGGAAGCAAAGGAAAGATGGACAGCTCTCAACACAATGTGTAATATTTATCATACAGGTTTTCTTGAAATGAAAATGTATTGCTATATATTTTGAATTCTCTCTTATGTTCTGCTGTACACATGATATGTTTTTTTTTCTTTTCTTAATTTGTATTTAAGTTTCAATATTTAAGTTTATGGTATGCTTCTTTTTTTTTCTCTATTCTGTATTTGAGTTCTGGTGTTTGAGTCTAAAATTAAAAAAAAAGGAATTATTTCCTTCATTGAATTTTGTTACCTCTTTTTCCATTTGGCGAATTCTGTTTTTTAGAGTTGTTTTCTTTAGTAATTTTGTTTTTAACTCCTTTCACAATTTTTCTCCTTTCTCTTCTCACAGTTTTCTTGCATTGCTATCATTGCTTTTCTCATTTTTACTCATGACTCTTATTTAATTTTAAAAATCATTCCTTTGCTCTTTTGTTTTTATCTTTATTTAGTTTTTTTCAAGAATTCTTGTTAGGCTTGTTTTGGATCTGTATTTTTCTATGAAGATTTGCTTGTAGATGATTTTATGTTAACTTCTGAGTTTATATCTTGAGCTTCATGGTCAAATTCTTTTTTTTTTATTACTGTTTGCACATTTTTTCCAGCCTATTTTTTGATTCTGGACTTTCCATTAAAATTGGGCTCCCAGTACAGCAACTGTTGCCACCTCAGCGTCCTGCAAGGCCTATAATTGGTTATATCATAGCACCATGTTTCTAGTCAGCCCCACCCCCTTCCCAGTGCTACAGACCTTTCCTTTTGATGCCCTAAGTTGTCCTGGTCTGGAACATACCTCACTTTTATCTTTTGTTGTTTATGCTACTTTAGAACTGAATTTTACATGCTATTTTAAAGTTATTTAGTGGGGAATATTGGGAGGGCTCAGTTAGGCACTAACACTTGGGGCCCAGAAGAGAGCTGCACCTGAAGGAAATTTCAAGAGGATTCTATGAAGAGAGAAAAGAATTTTAATAATCAGGATTTTTGAATTACTTCTTTGCCATGTGAATTCCTCATATATGTAGCTCACCAAAATTATAATACAAACTACAGCTCACTTTTCCCTGGGAATTTGGATATGAAAAGGAAAACTATTTTCCTTCTTTGGGGCAAGGGTTTCTGTAACAAATTTCCTTGATATACTTGCTTAGCAAATGCCCTTTCTAAAGGCCAATTGATTCTGGATGATAAGTAAAGGGAGGCAGATAAGTGGGGACTAGTGAATTACTGTATTAATACATATACACACAACCCAAGGAAGATTATCAGTAAGCTTCTCTTTGGGGAACTGATGCTGCAGTGTGAGTGGGAATTGGGAAATTAAACCTAGAACTGATTAGTACAAGAAATTAATTCGTGTAAGAAGGCCCATTCCCTTTTTCATATTTGTATCAATATGTGAGGAATTTTAAAAAATCGTTATCAATGAATAAATTTGAAAAATACCTTTAACCCTCAATGGTTTGTTAAAGGTCACCATTTACTCTCTTTATGCCCGTTTGCATTTGTCTTTCTATTTATTTACCTCTGTACTTGAATAGATACTTAATATGGTCAACCATTTTATAAAATCAAGCTTTGGTTTCTTCTGTGTAACCTTCATCTAGCCCAACCACAATGCTCACCCCCTCCACAATCTGCTTTAATGCTATTTTTATTTCCTTGTAAGGGAATGAAGTATTAGAGTCTATATATGGTTCCCTCGTCATCAATGATAAAACATAGGCTTTCATAAGATGAAAAGGGCAATTTTCACAAATGATATTGTTATAAATGACCAATCAATCAATAAGTACACAGAAATGGTGACAGATCTATTTCATTTATTTCTTCTATATGTTGTCATTCCAGGCTCATCTAAAAATGCTCTTGGGATATTCTGGTTTAGATTATGATTGTGACAAGGCAACTGTTTACTTGTTTTCTCTATTCATTGCTTTGTAGAGTTTTAGGGGGGAGGGAGCTTGGGAGCACATACCGACATCTTCCATAAAGACATAAATTATTTAACATATGACTATTAACATATTAGTAATAAATTAATAATTTCTCACCAATAAACGTATTTATCAATGTTATTGATATTAGCAATAAATCACTTATTACTAATAAATTAATATTAGTTTATCTACTTATTTTCTTGACTGCAATGTTTTTCTATTTGTTAAGGGAGCCAGTGGTTTTTGATGGTGTCAGTTTCTAGGCTGTTTTGGACCTTTTTGTTGTCATGATTGCTTTACATGAATTAAGCTTCTTTAGGAAATACGGTCATTTCTATGACATTTCCTTAACTATTTCCCACATTTTGTCATCATTTGCTTATTTGAATAATTCTAATAGGAGAGGTAAAGACACAAAATGTCTTTTTTATCTTTTATTCTAATCTTGTGTAGACTTTGATTTATTAACTAATGAATCTGAATATATACAGAAAGTTAATTCAGAAAAGATACATAGTGATAAGTAATCTTGTACATATATACATACTTACATAGGTGTGCACACACATACATATATGTGTATACAGATATACACATCCATGCATATATTATATATATATATGCACAAAATATATTTACATATATGGGAGTATGGAGGTATAGAAAGTCACATTTCTTCTATGATTATTTTGTGATTTCTAGGCCCACAAGCTTCTGATGCTTTTCTTGAAGAAATATTTCATGATATATAGATGCAAGGCTCCTAGATAATGGACACAACTTTGAATTCTTTAATTTCTTTATCCTGAAGGAAAAAAATCCCCGTCTTTCTCCCCTCCCCAAATTGTGCCCGATGATAAATTGCCTCTGTGTCTTAGGTAATACACTGACTTATCGTAGAGGATTTTGTCAAGTAAATCACAGAATTTCTCTACGTCTTCATCTGTAGCAACAAAAGCAGGGCATAAAACCTACCATTATGTTCCTGGCATTTTTTTTTCTTTGCTTATGCACATTATGTGAGTAGCACAAGACAACAATACCAAGTGTTTGTATACATTATTTTCTTTCTTGTCAAATTGCTTATAGCAGTACTTTGTTTTAGTAACCAAGAACTGGGAACAGAATCACTGAAATATAGAATTTGAGAAATGTGAAGGTTTTCAGTGGCCATCTGGTTCAATACATAAATAAAAATCTATCTCCCCAATAGTAGTTAATAACCACCAGTGTGGGAAAGTCAAAATCAATTGTGGTCTTTGAATGCAATGGAATAGTATAGCTCTCCAAGAAACAACCACTCTGAAGAATACAGAAAAGCAGATAGAGAATTTTCTGATCCAAACTGATCCAAAGTGAAATAAGCAGGGAAGAAATCTGCTAGCGTGCTCCCTCAAAGTGATGGTTTCGGAAGTAATTGGCCAATCAAAGGAAGGGACAACAAGGCCAGAAGAATCTTGAGGCATGAGAAAAATGTAGGTATGAAGGCAAGAGTGAGGGGAAGTTGCTGCAGACTGGAAGCAAAGGCATTTCATGGTGAGAAGGCTGCTCTACCTAGGTGGAGAAAAATGTCCGAAAGTGAGTGGGACCGAGACAGGAAATGAGGAGTGTCTGTGCTGGCCTTGCGTCTTCCTTAAAATGGAGATTCTGGGATGAGTTGACCTGTCAGGAGTAGGAGGCCACAGGAGTGGTGCAATCTTCAGTAGAAAAAGGATAAAGGAGCTTGGAACATTATATCAATAGAATAAGTGATAATAAAAAGTCTAATATTTATATAAAGATGAGGACAAATAGCTAACATCTATATAGCACACACTATGTGCCGTATACTATACTAAGCACTTTACAAATATTATGCTATTTGATCCTCATCAAAACCCTGCGGAGTACATGCAATTATTATCCTTATTTTATAGATAAGGAAACTGAAACAAAGAGAGGTTGTGACTCGTCCAAGGTAACACAGCTACTAAGTGACTAAGGCTAAGTTTGAAATCAAGATTTCCTGATTCCAGAACCAGAACCTTATCCACTGCACCATTTAGCTGTCTTTTATAAAATTATACATGTTTATATGATCGTTTTGTTGATTTGGAGAATGCTATGAAAACAAAGCCACAAATACCTTAATTTCAGGATCCTCGAATCGAAGAGTTGGAAATAATTTTGGAGGCTGGATGTAATCCAGTTTGTCGTTATTAACGTCATCCCCACTAATGTCATAAGTGTAATCCTGGCCTGAATAATATTCGCTTCTACAACATCCTAAATGAGTGATTGTGTAACTTCAGATGTCCTTCAATGACATTAGGCAATCTCCCAAGATAGCTTATTCCATGTTGGAAGAGTTTGAAATGTTAGCAAGCCCTTCTTGTTTGTTTATTTTGCTTTGCTTTTGCTGTTGATATTTGAATTGTTTGAGGTTTTCTCCCTCACATCCTGAGACCTAAGATCTATGATTCCTTTTTTCCCCTGTGATACCAATAAATTACAATAGGAATTCCTCTCCAACAAACTAATCCTACAAAGACTTTTCCAAATTGATAATGTGCCACATCTTGTCTGTCTTCTCTTCTCCTGACTAAACACTCCTGGTGCTTTCAAATTATCATTTTTCTGGAGACATTTAAAATTGTCAACGTATTTCCTGAATTACGGTATTCACACTTGCCCAAGAATCTGAGTTCACATCCTCTTTCAGACACATACTAGTTTTGTAACTTTGATAAAGTTACTTTACCACTGTTGGTCTCAATTTCCTCATTCGTAATGTAGAAATAATTATTGGACCTACACCAAAGGGCTAGTATGAGGACCAAATGAGATAAAATATGTAAAGTGCTTTTCGAACATTAAAGCGGTATATAAATAGTGTCTTTTAAAAAGATGGTCATTAATTCTCATGTTTAGGATTTTTCTTGAATATTTAGTTTTTCACACAACTTCTCATCCATCTCAGGGACCAAGTAATCCAATTCACATGTAAAAGGAATTCCCATTATACATTGGTCTAGAATCTTTTCTTGTTGATGAAGCCATAATTATTTTCATTGATGTCTACTTCCCTTTCTAAGGCAAATAGTTTCAATCATCCCTTGAAGAATGATTGCTAGGAATTTTCCATAGGCATAACTCATACTTCCTCATCTATAGTTTGAAGACTTGATTTCCTTTCTGTTTTGTGGCAACAAGCTATGAATACTTTTGATGTATGCCTTGATGTCTACATTCAGAAATGTTCGGAAGTGTTGGGTTTTTTTTTTGTTTGTTTTGTTTTGTTTTGTGTGTGTGTGTGTGTGTGTGTGTGTGTTATTAACTGGATTATATAATTTAGGTCTTTTGATCTACCATGTTCTTCTGCGGGATTTATGATCTTTATCTGTCCATGTGAATTATGTCAGTAGGTTTGCTTTGGTTTTTACAGAATCTATGGATGCTTTCAACATCATTGCCTTTTGCTTTTTATGTACAATATTTTCTTCCACTTGAGTATTTCTGGGCTCCAAATCTTTTTTCAATTTTTCATTCACAGATTCTCTAATTTCCATTTGTTCTTCCCCCACTATCACATGTGTATTCCCCCAGGGCATCTAGATGGCACAATGGATAGAGTACTAGTCTTGGAGTCAGGAAGACTTGGGTTCAAATCTGGCCTCAGACACTTAACTAGCTGTGTGATCCTGGGCAAATCCCTTCACTTTGCCTCAGTTCCCTGATCTGTAAAATGAGCCAGAGAAGGAAATGACAAACCACTCCAGCATCTTTGCCAAGAAAACCCCAACTGGGGCCATGAAGAGTCAGACATGACTGAAGTGACTCAAAAACAATTAATTCAACTGGTACAATTGGGTTAAACATTGTCTCTCTCTCAAGCCTTTGGTGCACTCTCACAAATGATTACAGAGAACAGAGGAAGGTATACTCAAACCTAGAGAGCACATGTGAGAAAGGGGTAACTCACAGCTACTAGAATTCCTTTCATTGTACTCCCAAGATGTTCTCTTTAGAAATGGTGGAGGGGCAGCTAGGTGGCACAGTGGATAGAGCCCTGGCCCTGAAGTCAGGAGGACCTGAGTTCAAATCCGGCCTCAGACCAAACACTTGACACTTACTAGCTGTGTGACCCTGGGCAAGTCATTTAACCCCAATTGCCTAAAAAAAACGGTGGAGCTTTCCCGCTATCTTTGTAAAGCTTTGATTCTGTTTTCCTCATGGACTCCAGTCTGTCCTTGGCTCCTTATGGAGATACTGCTGTCGGTCATTCCAGGAATATGTTACTAGGATACTGAATGGTAAAAATTCCAAATACACAGTATTAGGGAAGAAGATGCCTGGATAGAGGCTAAAGCTTTGAAGCCTGCCACTCTACTCTCCCTAGCCCCTAATGAGTGCCTTCTCAAAGATTTACTTGAAACACTTTCTCCTCTTTGCTTCCAGGCACCCCAATATATGGTTTCAACTGGTTCTATGGTTTTATTCAGTCCCCCGAGGGCATGACCAAATAATTCAGGCAGTCAGAATAGACTTCTTAAGAGAGTCTAGAGAGATGGCTAGGCTCTACCTAGAAAATACTCAACATGTGATCTTACTTGAGAAATGCATCAGGACTTAGAATCTTGAAAACTACAATAAATGGGGTATGATGGTTTTATTGGTGTATTCAATCAACCCCTACCCTTAAACTCTCTTCCCTTTTTTGGAAAATGAGACAGCATTTTCCCTTATTCAGTCCTGCAGTATCTCTCCTGTTCCCCATAATTTCCAAAAGATCATTGAAAACAAGGCTATTCCTTCTGTTAATTCTTTCAGGATGCTGGCGTGTAGTTCATTCAGGCCTGGTGACTTGAACTCATAGAATGCATTTCCTTAATGACATTGAGTTCCTATATGTTGTCAATCAAAGTTGTTTCATCTTTCCCCAGGCAAAGGTAAAAAAAAAATCCTTTGAAGAGAATACAACAGAAAAGCAAGGAGCTTTTGAGCAGTTTAATTTTCCTTCTTTTATCTTCTTCTGGCTCCCAAGATAGCCCCCCAAAGAAGGCCATTTTATTTTCAGTGTTTGCCTCTCTAGAAAGAATCTGTGAGCTAGCTTCTATCTAGTGGAAACTTCCTTGTTACCTTTGGGTCACATAAGGTCCTCTCGCTTTAAAATATTATGATCAGCATTTTCCCAGTAGATAAGTGTTACGGTGCCATTGTCCTGGTGAGAGCACAGCAGAGAAGACCTCTATCTCTCTTTCAGCAGTGATGGATTACAGGCCACCACAGCCATGTGTCACAAGCAAACCAAAGGACTGACAAAGCAAGGAAGGTGACGGGAAGCAAATTCCATTAGATTTTCTTTGTAACGCCAAACTAGAGGCAGTTTCTAGCATCCCTTAGTAGATTTTGTGCCTTTGTTGCACTTATTGGGCCTGGTTTTGGATACCAATTTAAAGCAAAGATGAAAGGAAAATAACATCTAAAGCATTTTGAGATGACACTAAGACCCCTCCCTGCTTTTCTCTTATTTTCAATTGCTGTTTGCCTTAATCTAGAGCCTCCAGCCATGATTACCCTTGAGGTCTCTCGAATATGAACCCCCAAAAGCTGTTCACACTCAGGGTCTGCTCTGTTTTGCCCTTGGAATGTCAAGGATTGCTGGGAAATTTAATAGCAATGTATCAGGGTTTTCAATTACTTAAACTCTCTAAAATGTCTACTTATATTCAAGGCAAAACCTACTCTACGTTTAGCTTTAAGTTAAAATCAATTTTTAGACAACAACAAAAATGGCTAGTTCTCAATCTTAATTAAGTCCTATGAAAATGTTTCTTTGCATCATGAAGGACATAGAACCTTGAAAAGTTACCTTGGATTAGTCAGGGAAGCACTGGAGTTGGAATTAGAGAATTTGGGTTGAAGACATGAATCTTCCACTTTCTATATGTGTGCCTAGGGGCAAATCATTGCACCTTCCCTGGCCTCAGTGTCATTACCTGCAAATGAAGGGCATCTTACCAAATGTTATCAAAGGTCTCTTTCAGCTGTTTTGCATAGAGCCAGGTGCTATTGGACATCTGTATTGAATTCTAGCAAATTTTCTCTAAAATGGCTACTTCAATTTTGGTAAGTTGATGATTTTGTCAGAAAACAGCTACCAACTCACAATATTTTCATATTTGAAGCAATTTGTTTTGAAAAATGAACTGTGGGGAGGTAAGCTATTGATCTTTGCCCTCCTCTTGGCAGGAACACAGGGGCAAAGCTAGCCAGGGGTACATCTGGTTGGGAATAAATTCTGACCAGTCTCTAAGTGGTCTTTCATTTCAAGACTCCCTGTTGATTGCTACCAACGAAACCACTAACAGCTGAAACTCAGGGTTTTGAAACTCACAGCAACTAGAAGGTGGGACTTCAATCTTCCCTTTTATAGAGGAAATTCTTTCTTTTCAGTGGCTATGATGTTCTTACCGGGTTTTTTCTCTTCATGGAGAACAAAGACCACACTTGGAAGTCCTTGGACATGCAGCTGTGAAAGTGTATTGTTATCTGTCAAGGTCTCAGTTTGGAAAGGGAACACTTTCAATTGTTGCTTTTTCTATTGACTCACAGCTTTTGGTCAAAAACTAGAGGCATGTAGAGACTTGTTCATTCTTAGAAATTCAATGATAAGAGTAAATAAGGAGCCACTGGGGCCTTATACATTAAACGACAACAACAACAACAACAACACAAACACATGATTGTATTTGATACAAGATTTTTCAGACTAAAGTCATCCAAATATGAAATCATATCTGTGGATAAGAAATTCATGATTCCACTACTAATGTGATCTCATTTACCTGCAGTAACTGCTAGCAAAATGGCTCTCCGATGAAGAAGTGTCACTATCTTTATTAAGTTGTTTGGAGTTTGACTATTTTATAGTCAAATGAAAAATATGTATTTAATAAGGAAAACCATGGAATTAGAGATTTGATAGGAATCCCTTCCTCCCATCCCTTGTTAGGGCTGCAAGGAAGGAGGGCAACATCTCTTGCATGGCTAAGCAAAAGAAAAAGAAATACAATAGCAAAACTTAAAATTTTACTATACAAAAGGCAGTATTATTATTTAATTATAAAATAATGTTGATGAAATTATTTATTTGGTCATATATTCAGGTCCTGGTCCAGGTTCTTATACAAGACTGATTTCATATTTCCAAAGTGAAATTGATCACTTTTTGGTTTTTGCTGATTGTCTTTGAGAGGGAAAGGACCACTGAGAATGATTTTCTTACCTGATTATATTAGAGATTAGGAAGGCTATTGTCTACCATTCCTTCAAGGTGATTATTTAAAGAATTGAAAATGTATTCTGAAAGAGTGAAAACAATATATGACTTTCCATTCAGCTTTTGGGAAGGTCATATGGGCTTAGTCTGTGAGTTGAGGGCATTATTTTGAGAGCAGCTTAAAAACTGTACAGCTGAGGGAAATTATGATCAAAAGGGGAATATTTCTTTACTTATCAACAAATGGCACAAAGCCGATGTTGATGATCTACATGGTCTATTCCCTGAATCCAAGAGGTTAATTCATGGCAACGTTAAGAAACAACAATTGAAGACCAGTCAACATGGTCCACAACCACTACTACTTTCTTTTCTTCCTTTGACCATTCCTGAATGACTTTAGACATGCCATGCATATTCTCATTTCTTGAAGGACAAGTAGCTGCTTCTTCATTAAAGTATCCATCTCTTACCTCTTCAGAAAGATGCTGAATTTTGTTTTTAAGCTTTGGTTCCAATACCCTCCTCCTTCTTCTTTTTTTTTTCCTTTTCTTCTCTCTCAGATGCACTTCAACATATCCAACTTCTCCCATAGGGGATCATTCCTTTTCTATATCAGAGGCAGCTAGATGATGCAGTAGATAGAGAAATGGAACCAGGAACTTGAGTTCAAATGTAGCCTCAGACATTTAATTTTCTCTAGACAATGCATTTAACTTCTACATGACTTAGTATTCTCATCTGCACATAGATACTATCTCTTAGCTATTTTGTAATTATATACATATACATATATATATGTGTGTATATATATATATATTTATATATATTTATATATATATACACACACACATAAGCTATCATTTCCCCCTTTTAAGGAAAACTTCACTGTTACAATTTCCAGGTCTTTGCTACCACAAAGAGAGCTATTGTAAATATTTTAGAACATATAGGTTACCTTCCCTTTTACCTAATCATATATGGAAATAGACCCAGTAGTGGTATTGCTGGGTCAAATGGTATAGGCAGTTTAATAACTCATTGAGCATAATTCCAGATTTTTCTCTAAAATGGCTGGATAAGTTCACAATTTCACCAACAATGAATTACTTTTCCAATTGTCACATCCCCTCCAACATTTGTCATTTTCCCTTTTAATCATTTTAGCCAATCTGATAGTTGTACAATGATATATCAAGGTTGTTTTAATTTGCATTTCTCTAATCAATAATGATTTAAAGCATTTTTTCAAATGACTATAAACTGTTTTGATTTCTTCATTGGAAAATTGAGCATTTATCAATTGGAGAATGACTTATATTCTTGTGGATTCAACAAAGTTATTTAAATATTTGAGGTATGAAACCTTTATCTGAGAAACTTTATATTTTTTTTCCTGCCAATTTTCTGCTTTCATTCTGATTTTGTCCACTTTTGTTTTATTTGCATACTTTTTAATTTAATGCAATCAAAATTATCCATTTTACACCTCACTGATCTCTGTCTCTTGTTTCTTCATAAATTGTTCATCTATCCATAATTCTGATAAGTAATACCTTCTATGTTATTCAAATTTTCTTGCAATAGCTCTCAGATGCATAGGTCACATATCTATTTTGACCTTAATCTTGGTAAATGGTGTAATATATTGTTCTACACCCAATTTCTGCCATACTGCTTTCTAGTTTTTCTAACAATATTTGCCATATAATAAATTCTTACCCCCAAATTTCAAGTCTTTTCTTTTGTCAAGTACAAGGTTACTATATTTATTTGATGCTGTAAATTGTATCTACTGTGTTCCTTTGATCTACCTGTCTATTTCTTAGCCAGTAACAGATAGTTTTGATAATTATTGCCTTATAATATATATAATATAATACATAATATAATATAATATATAGTTTAATAATATATATAATAATATATATAGTTTAAGCTCCGACACTGCTAAACCTCCTACCTTTACATTTCTTTTCATTAGTTCCTTTGATATTCTTAATTTTTTGCTCTTCCAAATGAATTTTGTTATTTTTTTTCTAATGGAGTACAATTGGTAATTCATTCAGTGTATCACTAAACATATAAATTAGTTTCAGTAAAAATTTCATTTTTATTATATTGGCCCTGCCTACCCATGAAAAATTAATATTTCTCCAATTACTAAGTCTGATTTTATTAGTATAAAAGGTGTTTTTTAAAAATAATTTTGGAGGGGGTGGAGCCAAGATGGTGGAGTAAAAGCAGTGACTTGCTTGAGCTGTCCCTCAAACCTCTCCAAATACCTATAAAAATGGCTTTAAACAAATTCTAAAGCAGCAGAACCCACAAAAAGACAAAGAGAAACAAATTTCCAGCCCAAGACAACCTAGATGGCTAATTGGAAAGCTATATCATGCCAGGCTGGGAGAGGAGCATAGTTTGGTATGGGCTCTTAGGCTGCAGCAAACCTGGAGCAGTCCTCAGAGGACTGAATCCCAGGCAGCTGTGGTGGTTTCCAGACTTCTCAACCCATGAACACCAAAGACAACTTAGAAGGTCAATGGGAAAAGTCTGTGTTTGCGGAGGTGAGAGAGAAGCACAGGGTCCCAGTCCCATTCCCTGAGCTCAGTCCCGGGGCAGCGACTGCCTCTTGAGCTTCAGGGCCACAAACTGAGAAGGAATCTAGTGGCTAATCAGAGGAGGATTGCAGGGGTCTCTCTGCTGGTGCAGGAGTCTCCTGCTTTGCCAGTGCTTGGATTTGGTCACAGTTCTGGGTGGATGTCCTGGGGCGAGAAGGAGTGCTGGCATGGTGGAACTTGTAGTGGCAATGGAGAGGAAATCCCCCTCACAGTTCCAAGACAGAAAGAAGTGCTCATAGACCAGAGCACAGGCCAGGAAAGGAGTAAAAACCTCACCCTTGATCATAGCACCTTGGAAGAACTGAAAATTTACAGGTCCCTAGAAGTAGCTCTGAAAACAGCTTCACAAAACCCCTGAAGCTTGGGACAGTATATTCTTCACACTGGAAACAGACCCCTACCTTAACAAAGAATTTAATAGTTAAGTAATTGGCTGAGATCGTGAGAAAGCAGTGCAAAAAGAGTCAGACTATATTATCTTACTTTGGTGACAAAGCAGATCAAAACATACAACCACAAGAAGACAACAAAGCCAAAGGTCCTACATCCAAAGCCTCCAAGAAAAATATTAATTGGTCCCAGGTCATGGAAGAGCTAAACAGGATTTTGGGAAGTAAGTAAGAGAAGTAGAGGAAAAACTGAGAGTGATGCAAGAAAATCATGAAAAACAAGTCAACGGCTTGCTAAAGGAGACCCAAAAAAGTACTGAAGAAAAAAACACCTTAAAAAATAGCCTACCCCAAATGTCAAAAGAGGTCAAAAAAGCCAATGAGGAAAAGAATGCCCAAAAAGCAAAATTGGACAAATAGAAAAGGAAGTCCAAAAGCTTACTGAGGAAAATACTTCCTTAAAAATTAGAATGGAGCAATTGGAAGCTAGTGACTTTATGAGAAATCAAGACACTGTAAAATAAATCCAAAAGAATGGATAAAATAGAAGAGAATGTGAAATACCTCATTAGAAAAACAAGTGACCTGGAAATAGATCCAGGAGAAAGAATTTAAAAATTATTGGACTATCTAAAACCCATTATCAAAAACAAAAGAGCCTAGACATCATCTTTCAAGAAATTATCGAAGAAAACTGCCCTGATATTTTAGAACCAGAGGGCAAAATCGAAATTGAAAGAATCCACCGATCACCTCCTGAAAGAGATCCCCAAAAGAAAACTCCTAGGAGTATTGTAGCCAAATTCCAGAATTCCCAGGTCAAGGAGAAAATATTACAAGCATCCAGAAAGAAATAATTCAAGTATTGTGGAAACACAATCAGGATAACACAAGATTTAGCAGTTTCTACATTAAGAGACCAGAGGGCATGGAGTATGATATTCTGGAGGGCAAAGGAGATAGGATTACAACCAATAATCACCTACCCAGCAAAACTGATCCTTCAGGGTAAAAAATGATGATTCAGTGAAATAGGGGACTTTCAAGCATTCTTGATGAAAAGACCAGAGCTGAATAGAAAATTTGACTTTCAAATACAAGACTCAAGTGAAACATGAAGAGGTAAACAGGAAAGAGAAATCATAAAAGACTTATAAAGGTTGAACTGTTTGCATTCCTGCATGGAAATATGATATTTGTAACTCATGAGTCCTTTGTCAGTATTAGAGTAGTGGGAGGGAAAAAAATTATATGTATGTATGTATAGATAGATAGATAGATAGATAGATAGATAGATAGATAGATAGATAGATAGATAGATAGATGGAGGGCACAGGGTGAGTTGAAGATGAAGGGGTGATATCTGGAAAATAAAATTAAGGGTTGAGAAAGGATTATAATTGGATAAGAAGAAAGGGAGAGGTAGAATGGGGTAAATTATCTCACATGAAACAGACAAGAAAAGGCTTTTACAGTGGAAGCAAAATGGGGGAAGGTGAGAGGGAATGAGCGAATCTTAGTCTCATAGAATTTGGCTTAAGGAGGGAATAACATACAGAATTGGGTACGGAAATCTCTCTTACCCTGCAGGAAAATAAGGAGGAAAGGGAACAAGAGAGCAGGGGGATGATAGAGGGGAGGGCAGATTGGGGGAGGGGATAATCAGAAGCAAACACTTCTGAGGAGGGACCAGGTTAAAAGACAAGAATAGAATAAATGAGGGGTAGGATAGGATGAAGGGAAATATGCTTAATTTTTCACAACATGACTACCATGGAAGTGTTTTGCATGACCACACATCTATAACCTGTGTCGAGTTGCTTTCCTTTTCAATGAGGGTGGGTGCGAAGGGAGGAAGGGAGAAAATTTGTAACATGAAGTTTTAAAAACACATGTTAAAAAAATTATAAAAAATTATTAAAAAATAGTCATTTATATAAAAATAAACTCAAACTGGGTACAAATAGTGAAGGTAACAAGGATTATTGCATGTAGCAGCTAATCTCAATTATTTTTAATTACAATTTTTTATCGATGTTGTTTTGAGTGTTGGTTCAAGCTTGTGGTATTTGCTATAGTAATATTAAGGCCCAATGAAACCTTTTTCTTTTGTATATATTTTTATAGGCTGTAACTAATTGTCAAAATCATTACTTCTCATTGAAATTTATCCTAAGCAGACCGTTTGTGTTAGTATAAGCTAAATTGTTGTATCTAAAGTACCATAGCAATTTTGTTATCCTACAAATAAATAGTCCTTAGTTTGAATTAAAAAAATAATTTTGTATATACAGCTCCTGAGTTTGTTTTGGCAGGTATACTCTCAGGTATTTTATACTGTCCAGAGTTATTTTAAGAAGGGTATCTTTTACTATATTTTTTTCTTATAGGATTTTGTTTGTGTTATATAAGAATGTTGTTGATTTATGTGGATTTCCTTTATATCCTGCTACTTTGTTAAATTATTAATTGTCTCAACTAACTTTTTAGTTGTTTTTTTGGATTTTCCTAGTATATCATCATATCATCTGAAAAAAGATAGTTTTATTACTTCATTCTCTATTCTGATTTCTTCTATTTCTTTTTCTTCTCCTAAAGCTATTGCTAGGATTTCCAATACAATATTGAATAATACTGGTGACAGTGGGCTTCCTTGTTCACACTTGATCTTACTCAGAAAGCTTCTGGTTTATCCCCATGACAAATAATGGTTCCTGATGGTTTAAGATAAATTGTTTTAATTCTCCATTCTTATCAACTATCTTCTCAAAGGACACTGTATGCTGTGCACAGTGCCTGGCACAAAGTAGATGTTTAAAATAGGATTAGCCCCCGCCCCATTTTCCCTTTCTTCTTCATATTTTTATCTGTTTATCTTCCTCTCTTCTCCATCAACAGCAATCATTCTCTTTCTTCCTTTCCTTTTCCCTAGGTCCTTAGCTTGTCCTGCTTTTTTGTCTTTTCTGCCTTCTCACATTATTCAGCTTAATCATTTTTTTCTTTCAATCATGCAAATATTCCTCAATTCTCCCTTGTATTTGCCATTGCTCCCATACATTCAATCAATCAATAATCATTGATCAAGCACCTTCTAAGTGCCTGGCAGTGTGATAAGCACTGAGGATACAAAAAGAAGCAAAAGGAAGTCCCTGCCCTCAAGGAGTTTATAATGGAATGGAAGAAACAACATTCAAACAAATAAATACAAGCAATATATCTACAGGATCAGGGGTGGGGAATCTGCAGCCTTGAGGCCACACGTAGCCATCTAGGTCAAGAGCAGCCCTTTGACTAAATCCAA
Source organism: Vombatus ursinus (assembly GCF_900497805.2). Classification (NCBI taxonomy): domain Eukaryota; kingdom Metazoa; phylum Chordata; class Mammalia; order Diprotodontia; family Vombatidae; genus Vombatus; species Vombatus ursinus. Next base: position 20,365,497 of record NW_020954577.1, on the reverse strand, counting down.
CCCCTGTACATGATCAATAGGAAATTGTTATCAGATGGAAGGCACTGGAATTAAGTAGGATTGGAAAAGGCTTCTTGTAGAAAGTAGGACTTTATTTGGGAATTAAAGGAAGCCAGAGGCTCATTAGTCAGAGTGAAGGAGGGAGAGTGTTCCAGGAAGGAGGGACATTGAGAGAAAATATATGGAGCTGAAATATGGAGTGTCTTCATGAAATGGTCATGTCAATGCATCTAAGAGTAGGTGGTGGAGAGTAAGATGTAAGACTGGAAAGGTAGTGGGGATATGAAGGACTTTGAATGGCAGAAATGATTTTACATTTACTCCTGGAGGCAATAGGGAGTCACTGAATTTTATTGCTTATCATTCTTCACATTTCCAGAGTCTTCATATCCCCCTTTACTCTTCCTTCTCCCTCATCTCCAAGTCCAATTTTCTTTTCCTTTTTCCACACTAATATATTTTTCAGAAGCTGAGAATTAGAATTCCAAAATGATGTACCCTTTTGTGATACCCTAGAGTGAGGCTAGTTATGTAAGGTACGTTGTGGAATCATGAAAAGCCGTAAGAAAGTCAATTGTCTATCTAAATATGTAAAAAAAATAATAATACTTTGGAGGCTGAGAGGGGTGAGCATGGTAAAAATAAAGGGCACAACTGTGAAGTAGCTCATGTCCCCAAAGGCTGTGGCTCCAAGGATTCAGCTGGGAAACTAACATTATTTTCCTCCAGTTCTTGCCTTTGTAGATAGCACCAAAGGCAAGGTCTTGGCTCCTTTATTCATTCAATTCATCAGTGAATTCCATTCATTTAAGTATACAGTATCCAAGAAAGGTATTGTCTTTGATGACTGATGTTAGACAGGGTTTCTGTGGAAATCTCAAAAGGTAGGAGGACAACCATTGCTGCCCCCCCAACTGAGACTGCCAGGGTTCATTTCTTCACATGTCTTCAATAAGACTGCCCTAGGTCTCATCAGAGGATGAAGGGGATAGAAGTTATTTCCTGACTTTATATCATAAGATCAATGAATTATAGCTGGAAGGGACTATAGAAATAATCTATCTCTTTATAAAATATTTCCATGTTTCAATACTTCCTAATACTTTCTGGGGCAGCTAAGTGTCACAGGGAATAGATTGCTGGGCTTGAAGTCAGGAAGTTCAAAACTGGCCTCAGATACTTGTTAGCTGTGTGACCCTAAGTAAGTCACTTAACCCTGTTTTCCTTGATTTCTTCATCTATAAAATGAGCTGGAGTAGGAAATGGCAAACCACTCCAATACCTTTGCCAAGAAAACCACAAAGGGCGTCACAAAGAATTGGACAGAACTGAAAAATGACTAAACAACAGCAGATAATACTTTTCAATGTGTGTATACATATATACACATGTGTGTATGTATATTCAAGTATCACCTCTGTGATTCCCAGATCTACTTATGAAGGCCTAAACTCTCCAGACCTCCTGTCCCTCATTCCCACCTACCTATTGGACACCTCAGCTCAGGTCACCTATTGGACACAACCATGTCAAACAAACTTATTAAAATCAGCATGTCCAAAACTGAACTCAATATCTTTTCCTCCAGACTATCCATTCTTCCTAATTTTTTTATTATTACTCTTGAAGACCTCACTGTTTCTTCCAGTCACCCAGGCTAACCATCTTTGCACCATCCTTTACTCTCTACTCTCTCTTACTCTCCATATTCAATCTGTTCCCAAGGCCTGAGGATTTTCCCTTTGTATCATCTCCCACATATTTAACATTCTCTCCTCTGACACTGCTGCCAATTTAATACACATTCTTATCACTTCCTGCTGGGACTTTTGAAGTGAGTTGGTTGGCCTCCCCACCACAAGACTTTTGGCATGTCAGTCCATCCTCAATTCAAGTTCAAGTGATCTTCCTAAAGCATAGGTCTGACCATGTCTTCCCTACCTCACCCCACCCTGCTATTCAATTAACTTCACTGTTTGTCCATCACCTGAAGAATCAAATAAAAATTCTCTGTTTGGTGTCATTACCAACTTTTCCAGTTTTTTGTATCTTACTCTAAGATGCAGTAACAATGGCCTTCCTGCTGTTCCTCAAATAAGACATTTCATTTGTGGACTATGTATTTTTATTATGTATTTTCATTTCCTCAAGCCTGGAATTCTCTCCCTCCTTATCTCCTTGGCTTGTTTAGCTTCATATATGTATATCACATCGTTGTAGTTGTTTGTCCTTTGTTCTTGAAAAGGACTGTGACATCAGGAAGGTGATGCCATGACTTGCAAGTGAATTGGATTTAAGTGAGGGAAAACTGTAAAGTCACCAGCCTATTTTCTCCTCCACAGTCCACTGAGTCCAGTGGCAAGATAAAGATCAGGATGACTAGAGATGGTCCCGGACACAGTGGGAGACCATGACCTTTTTAAGTCATGGACTTTCCCAGTTCTCAGTTTGACTGAGGCAAAACCCATTCAGTGATTAAGGCTAGGTAAGAAATGACACACACACACACACCCACACACACATGTATATATGTATATATGCACTTATATAATATAGATTTTATGTGTGTGTCATGTCACCACATATGATGATATATATAATATATTACATTGCATTATGTATGCATATATAGCATATATGCACATGTGTGTACACACATGCATATGTGTCGATATGCTTATGAGGCAACACATGCATATATGCACAGATACAAATATATATGAACATATATACTTACACATATACATATATACATATATGTATATGTGAGTGTGTATATATATATATATAAATATATATATAAAAATATATATATATATATATGGAGGAAAAGGGTAAGATAAAGAGGGGGCAGAAAAAGGGGGAAAAAAAGAGATATATGGCAAGAAAGAGGGAGAGAGAGACAGACAGACAGAGAGAGGATGTGTACATTGTAGCCCCCATCTATTCCTGAAAGCAGGGACCATTTTTGGCCTTCTTTGTATCCTCAGCACTTAGCATAATAACAGAAATATAATAGGTGCTTAATAAATGTTTGCTTACCTGACCGCATTTTGTCTGTAATTTCATTGATATGGGAATCCAACAATACCTAACCTATTATGCAACTGAAGTCAATGTATTTGTGTCAATTCAGCTAAATATCTATCTGTTGCTTTCTCCAATTAATCAGAATAGCTGAGATTTGGCTCCACCCCAATTTCTTCTAAGAGCTACATAAGCCACAATACTTACCTATCATCTCAAATAATTGACAGGAGCACAATTTCCAGATTCCCAATACTGGACCAGTTTCTAGGCAGCATAGGATGTGATATTGTCAGTGATACCCAGCATCCTTTGCAATGTATAACATAAGGGTAGGTTTAAAGGGAGGAAGGGGCAGCAGCAGGTTTCCCACTGCAAGAGTTTGGTTTGGTTTTATTTGTATTTTTGTTCTTCAGAGTGGGGCACTATTTGGTCAGTTTTACTGGGAAGACTGGAATATAAAAGTCATGATGCTTTGGACCGTTAGTTCTCAGCTGGATATGGACAAGCGGAGTGAGAGTCCTGCTTCTACTAATAAGAACCTTGAATATGCCATTTGCTGTACCTGCAGTTTTATATCTTAATATTTTGAATTCTGGGGTGGAGCTGAATGACCTCTAGTGTGCCTGGAAATTCCATGATTCCATGCAATTTCCTAGAAATATAAAGGCAAGTGATACTTTATGCTAATGGTGTTTGAATATGAAGACACAATGAGGACAATCTGGTTATTTCCTTGGAGATTTTCCTTTATGAAAAGGCTGTGGGTAAGTGTTGGGGCCTACAGTCATTAGTCTCTTTAGGGTTTTGCTATCTCTCTTCCTGCAATTCTGAAGATACATAAAATGGATGTTAGCTCATCCTGCTTATCTAAGCTTTTTCATCTGTCAAAGGATCACTTCATTGAGAATGATTTGCACCATCGCTAAAGTGCAGTCATGCTTAGAATATTGCTATAATGTATTGAAAAAGGGCCTTATTACTGCCAGTGTGCTAATTGAAAGTCTTTATACAACTGTTAAGTAAAAGGGGGGAAAATGAAACAAGTAGGGCCATGCTGAATTTGGCCACCATGAATCTTTGTAAGGATAGGCTTCAGATGCAAAGACAAGGCACTAGTTCAACTATACTGGGTACAGTCGCAATAAAAGAGATTGTTAAGGCTAATGGCTAAAACCTTCATTTTAGCTAGCATTTCATCAGAGACCTAGGCTGAGACTGAATTTTTCCCCCTTTCGGACAAATAGAGATTTCAGGACTCTATAATAAAAGGGTTTTCAATTCATTTTTGAACACAAAGAAAAAGAAATAAGAGGAATTTTCATACAGGTGTTATTTTTAGATGAGACTAGAGGAGAGAATAAATACAGATAAAAATGAACAGATGACCAAACCCTACCTGATGTCAAGAAAGATACATAGATGGTAGGTCAAATCTCTAAAGAAAATAATTACAAGTGTGCCCTTTTCCTTGTAGAGAAGAAGTGCAGGGGATATTTGTACTTGACTGACTAGTTGTGTGACTCTCCTGATTAGTTAACTCAACCAGAGAGACAGATTTAGAGATATAGCCTACAGTCGAGTCTATCAGGAACCTTAATTAAAGTGTATGCCCTGTGGTCCATACCTCATAGTCTGGGCTCCCGGGGACTGACTTTGATCTTGAGGATTGCTGCAAAAACATTCCTCTCTATTGTGGAAACCTTATCTTTCCTGGGAGGATTCTCCATATATTCCCCTATCTAGTTTTCCACACAAAAGGGAAAGAGGTAACACATGCCAAACATTAACTCAAACTGGCACACTCCTTCTTTATGGATGGATTTATGAATTAGTCTAAGTATCCCTAAAGGGCAGCTAAGTGGCACAGTGGATGGAGTGCCAAGCTTGGAGTCAGGAAGACTCATCTTTCTGAGTCCACATCTGGCCTCAGAGATTTATTAGCTGGGTGACCCTGGGCAAGTCACTTAACCTTGTTTGCTTCAGTTCTTCACTGTAAAATGAGCTAGAGAAGGAAATGGCAAACCACTCCAATGTCTTTTTCCAAGAAAACCCCAAATGGGGTCATGAAGTGTCAGACTGAAAATGTCTAGGTCATGACTGAAAATAACTAGATAACAAAAATATTCCTAAAATTAATTTGGAATTATGGTTAGAAAGTGACTAAAATATTCATATTATTTGATACAGAGGTTGCACTGCTAGGAAAATGCCTTTAGGAGGTCAATGTTTAAAAAATAATAACTCACCTCTTTCCCCATAAAAACCAAAATACTCATAGAAACACTTTTTTTTGGTAATAGCAAAAAACTAGAAATAAAGTTGATGTCCATAGTTTGGGAAATGTCTAAGCAAATTGTGGCATGAGAGTCTAATGGAATTTGACTATTCTGTTGGCAATGAGGAGTAGGAAGTATGCAAAGAAACACGGGAAGACTTACACGAATGGATTCAAAAGAAAGTCTGCAAAACCAAGTAAACACTAAGCATAATGATTAGAACAGCATACGTGGACAGAAAAAAAAATCAAAACTCAATGGTGCAAAATTCTGGTCAAGCTTAGCCAGAAATAAGATCTTAGATTTCATAAAGAAGCTACCTTTCATACTTCTTTATTGAAATGGGGAACTGTGGGCTTCCAGGAGCCAAGATGGTGGAGTAAAAAGTAAGTCGCTCTCAGCATCTCTTATTAACCTCTGAAAGGCCAGAAAATAGCTCTTCAGGAAAAACCCTGGAATAGCTGAACCAGTAAAATGATGGTGTGCAGCAGTCTGATAGCCCAGGTACCTTGAGGGATTAATGGGAAAGGCACCTCTTGCCCTGGGGGAAGGTGAACAGTACAGAACAGGAGGGCACCAGCAAGCTAGTGGAGAGACCCACCTCAGCATACCAGGGGGAGATCCTGAACCCCAGGTGGTGGAGCAGGCAAACACCAACATCAGGACCCTAGAGAGACCCAGTAAAGGCAGGGGAACCAGTGGAAACCAGCTCAAAAAACCACCACATGCCTCAGCATTATATTGAAACTAAGTCTCCCAGTGCCTCAGCAAAACTCTGGGAAGTGCTCCAAGGTCCCCCTCCCCTGGGTGGAGAAACATCCCATAGCAGCAGAACATCCATCTGAAATGAGCCAAAGGAAGGGAAAGGAAGAAAGGCCAGGGTGGGCAGGCAACCTCCAGGGGCCAGACTACTCAATTCTACCCCTAGAGCTCCAGTGTTGCTGATTCTACCCCAACACCAGGTAAGCTGCCAGAACCCTACAGCCTCCAACTGCCATCATTGGAGGCCCCAGCACACAAAGCCAGTGACCAGGCCTCAGGCTCCCAATACAAGAAGCTTGAATCAGTGCCCCCTGCTTCCTAGCAGGAGAGCTCAGTCCTTATAAAGGCCAGGAAATAAGCAAACATCACGAGCAAAAAGGAACATACTACAGATTCTTATTATGGGAATAGTGAAGATCAAGGCAGAAATTCTGAAGAGGACAACATTGTCAGCAAACCCACATCTGGAACCTCAAAAGGGAATATGAACTCATCTGAAGCCCAAAAAGCCTTCTTGGAAGAACTCAAGAAGGATTTTAAAAGTCAAATAAGAGAGGTAGAAGAAAAATTGTGAAAAAGAAATGAGAGGTATGCAAGAGAGAGTCAATAGCTTGGAAAGAAAGGACAAAAATTAACTGCAGAAAACAAGTCCTTAAAAAATACAATTGGCCAAATGGACAAAAGCACACTGAAGAAAACAGCTCCTTAAAAAGCAGAGCTGGCTAAATGGAGAAGGAGGTACAAAATCTAATAAAAGAAAACAATTTGTTAAAAATTAGAATTGGGAAGTAGAAGCTAATGCCTCTGTGAAAGAGTGAGAATCAATCAAACAGAATCAAAAGAATGAAAAAAGAATAGATGGAAACATAAAGTGCCTCTTTGGTAAAACAACTGACTTGAAAAACAGATCCAGGAGAGACAATTTAAAAATTATTAGTCTACCTAAAAATCATGATGAAAAAAAAGAGCCTGGACAGCATCTTTCAGAAAATCATCAAGGAAAACTGCCCTGAGTCTTTGAACTAGAGGATAAAATAGCCATAGAAAGAATCCACAGATCACCTCATGAAAGAGATCCCAAATTGAAAATGCCAAGTAATATAGTAGCCAAATTCCAAAATTACCAGATTAAAGGAAAAATACTATAAGCAGTCAGAAAAAAAACAATTTAAATATGGAACCACAGTCAGGATTATGCAGAACCTTTCAGCTTCTACATTAAAAGATCATAGGGCATGGAATACGATATTCTGTAAGGTAAAGGACCTTGGATTACAACCAAAGATCAACTACCCAGTGAAAATGAACATAATCTTTCAGGGGAGGAGATGGATATTCAACAAAATAGGAGACTTCCAAACTTTCCTGATAAAAAGACCAGAGCTCAACAGAAAATCTGATCTTCAAATACAAGACTCAAGAGAGATATAAAAGAACAGGACAGAAAAAAAAAATAACATGTTATTCATAAGGGCAAACTGTCTACATCCCTACAAGGGAAGGTGACATTTGTAACTCTTGAGAACTGCATTGTTATTATACCACTTTAAAGGAGTATACATAGAGGGGGTGGGTATAAATTGACTGATGTAATGATTTAAAAAATCTAATCAAGTGGGTTAAATGGATCTAAGTTAAGTGGATTAATCTGATTTAACTAAGAGAATGTACTGGGAGAAAAGGAAAGGAGGAGGCAGACAAGGGTAAATTATGTTCTAGGAAAAGGCAAAAAAAACCATTACAGTAGAGGGAAAGAGGTGAGCATTGTTTGAACCTTACTCTCATCAGATTTGGCTCAAGGAGGGAATAACACAATCAGTTAGGTATAGAAATCTAACTTGACCTATAGTCAGTAGGAGGGAAAAGGGGAAAGAAAAGAGAGGGGAGATAGAAGAGAGGGAAGAAGTAGTAAGAGTAAAGGGGAAGAAAAGGGAGGGGGCTAATAGAAGGGAGGAGGGACTGAGGGAGGTGGTGGTCAAAAGGAAAACACTAGTAAAGAGGGAAAGGGAGAAAGGAGAAACAAAAGCACAAACATGGGGGGGAATAGGATGGAGAGAAAGACACAGATAGTAATCACAGCTGTGAAAGTGAAATGGATGAACTCTCCCATAAAACAGAAGCAGATAGCAGAATGGATTAAAAGCCATAATCCTACAATATGGTGTTTATAGGAAATACATTTGAAACAGAGGTACACAGGGTAAAAGTAAAAGGCTGGAGTAGAATATTTTATGCTTCAACTGAAGTAAAAAAAGCAGAGGTACCAATTCTGATCTCAGACAAAGCAAAAGCAAAAAATAAATCTTATTAAAAGAGATAAGGAAGAAAACTACATCCTGCTAAAAGGCACCAAAGACAATGAAGTGATATCATTACTAATCATATATGCACCAAATAGTATAGCATCCAGATTCTTAGAGAAGTTCAGGGTGTTACAGGAAGAAATAGACAGCAAAACTATACTAGTGGGGGACCTCAACCTCCCCCTCTCTGAACTAGATAAATCTAACCACAAAATAAATAAGAAAAAGGTTAAGGAGGTGAATAGAACTTTAGAAAATATAGATATGGTAGATCTCTGGAGAACATTGAATGGGGATAGAAAGGAATATACTTTTTTCTTGGTGGTACATGGCACATACACCAAAATTGACCATGTACTAGGGCATAAAAACCTCACAATCCAATGCAGAAAGGCAAAAATATTAAATGGATCATTTTCATATCACAATGCAATAAAATTATTACATAGTAAAGGGTCATGGAAAGATAAACTAAACTAAATAATGTAATACTAAGAAATGATTGGGTCCAATAACAAATCGTAGAAATAATCAATAACTTCATTCAAGGGAAGGACAATAATGAGACAACATACCAAAACTTATGGGATGCAATGAAAGCAGTTCTTAGGGCAAGTTTTATATATCTAAATGCTTACATGAATAAATTAGAGAAAGAGGAGATCGATGAATTGGGCATACAACTAAAAAAAAAACTAGAAAAAGAATGAAATGTGGAACTGTGAGTATGGAATATCAGGGGTTTACAATAGGTTAGCTAATTTTCTTCTGAAGCACTGTGTTACCTCTTTTTATTCTGTGTCTTAAGGGAGGGCTTTCTGGGAAGGAAATTGAGGTGGAATACTTTGGAAAATGGAGGTGAGGTGAGGAGATGCAGTAGATTTATAGAAAATGCTAACTAATCAATATTTTTCTCCTTCCTCCATGAAGGGACTCTCCCCTCATGCACCTTATTTACATATTGTCTCCTCCATCAGAATGGAAGTTCCTTGAGGGTAGAGAATAGGTTGTTTTCTTTTTGACCTTTATTTATATCCCAAGCACCTTGCACCATGCCCAGCATGTAGGAAGTGCTGAAGAAATGCTGGTTGATTTATTGAGTGACCCACACAAACACCCATATTGTCACCTTGGACTTTTGGCTTTCTCAGAAAGGAAATCCACTTTGAAGCTGCTTATCAGCCAAATCCCTTCCCACTGGACATGCACAGTCTGAATAATACACGGGGGCATAATAGTCACTGACCTACATTAGTGCAGGGATTCTCTTCAATGAGGAGCTCTTGAAATAATAAAATCACAGCTCTGAACCACTCTCTATTCTCCTCCAATGACAGAACAGAAAACCTGAATCCCAGTCTTCAGCTCACCCATCTGAGGTCATCCTCTGCTGTTCCCACAGCCATGGAACTGACCAGAGCACTTCTCTCCTCTTTCCAAGTTGTGGCTCAAAGGAGTTCCCTTCACTTGATAAAAAAGCTAGGACTCTGAATGTTGAAATTTAGGGTTATTTGTGAACCAAACCCCACATTTGGTCCCACTCAATATATGTTCCTTCTGTGGTTAGAAATATGTTTAAGGAACATGCTTCTTAGGAATGCTCCGTTGGAAGGCTAGGATTCAGTATCAACATCCTCCAGGTGCAGAGAATGAGAGTGAGCACACACAAAACTCTGTATTTCTCTTGGATATCCCACTATTGCCCTGTCTGCTACCATTTCTTGAGGTAGGAAAGTCTACAATTTGGTCTCAGTTCTCTGACCAGTGTTCAAAAAGGGAAAACAAAGACCTAAGGATGACAGGAACTCTCCTCTCTGGTCACATCAAAGAGTACTCCTATGCCACACACACACAAACACACACACACACACACACACCACAGATTCATCCTGCTTCAGTACTCAACTCTATCCCAGAAAAAAAAAAGGCTTCCCATAGCAAAGGCCCAAAACACAGAGCAGTGCATCAGTGTCCTTTATTGGCCATCACAAAGGAAGGGCCTGTCCCAAATAGCAAGCAGTGACTCTCACTGCAATGAGAGACACCCATTTGTCTTTGGCAACAACCATGGTGAAAACAAGCTCTCTTCTGTCCTCTTCGGTGGGTGCCATTGGGTATGTCTACACTCTATTTTGATAGGCAAAAAAGTCCTAAACAAGTATTCCCTGCCTAGAAAGTTCATCAATTGGATGTGGGCAATCCCTGAGATCCATTCTCTCTAGTAATGACTCATGTGTGGAGAAATCAGAACAAGATGGAAGTCAATAGCACTAAACAAATAAAGAACCAAACAAAATACGTACTCTACTAATTTAATTTGTCATATTCCTTTTCCACCTATGCCCTTCATTTCACAATATATTCCTCCAGCTTCCTCTGCTAGGAAGCCATCGCCGATAATGAAAATTATTAAAAGAAAGGTGACAGGTGGAGTTGGATGGAAAAGGGAGTGAGAAGTAGGTTGACCAAAGTATCATGTCAACAATGTCTTGGCATTTTATGGAATTAAGCTCCTTCTCTCCTACCTGTACAAAAAAGAAGGAGAGGGGAACATTCTCAACTCTCTCCTAGTTGGACTTGTTCCTTCTAATTACACAACCTTCAGTCATCATTATTATCAGCAGCAGCAGCAGCATCATTATTATTCTCATCATCATCATCACCATCACCATCACCACTTACATTCATACTGTTGAAGTCATCATGTATGTTGTTTCCTCACTCTACAGCAGCTGACATCAATCTTCCTAAGGCACCTAGGTGGTGCAGTCGATAAAGCACTGGGTTTTGAATCCAAAAGACTTGAGTTCAAATCTAGCCTCAGACACTTACTAGCTGTGTGAACCTAAACAAGTCACTTAACTGCCTCAATTTCCTCAACTATAAAATGAAGACAATAATAGTACCAACCTGGTAAGGCTATTGGGAGAATCAAATGAAGTAATATCTGTAAAGTGCTTAGCACAATGCCTAGGACACAGTAAACACTTAAATACTTTTTTCTTTCCTACTCTTCTCTGAATTCTTCATAATATTGATATATTTTGAAATTTTTAAAAAAAATATATAATAAAATGAATATTGCCCTATATTAAACTGCCTTTTGTTTTTATTCCTACCCCATGTATAATTTTAATTAAAACTCAGCTTTCAATAAAATGTAAGTGAAAAGAAGACATTAGGCTATAAAAGTGTTTTTTTTTAGTCAATCAGAAGTATTCATTTCAAAGGCTTTCCCAATTAATATGCATTGCAATGTGTTTATTTTAAAGCCACTATCTGGAGGCCTAACTTTAACCCTTGGGGTTCTATCCTAGGTTGCCTTAGCTTTTATATTATTCACTTGGTGATACTGTATGTATTGGTGATCTCTCCAGCTCCCATGAATTTATATTTTTTTTATTTTTAATTTATTAAATAACAGAATCATTTCCATAACATGATAGAATTAAAATTTAAAAATTGGTTGCACATGAAATTGCAAATCTATTATGTATAACTTGTTATTCCTTTGAAACATATAATAAAGTTATAATGTAACTTTGTTTTCCTTCCCCCATTAGAGATGGCTACACAATTGTGTGTGTGTGTGTGTGTGTGTGAAATCACTCTATAAGTACTTGTTTTTATCAGTTCTTTCTCTGAATGCAGATAGTATCTTCCCTCATATGTCCTTTGTAGTTATTTTGGGTATTTATAAAAGTCAAAATGACTTATTCAATCACAGTTATTCTTAAAACAATATTGCTGTTAATGTATACAATGTTCTCTTCTTATTTTACTCTTCATTATTTTGTGCAAATCTATCCATGTTTTCTAAGATCATGAAGCACATCATTTCTTCTAGCACAGTACTATTATATCACAATCATATACCACAACTTGTTCAGCCATTCTCCACTTGATGGGTATCCCTGCAATTTCCAGTTCTTGGCCACCACAAAGAGAGCCGCTACAAACATTTTAGAACATAAAATTACGACATCTATGCTGATGATTCTCACATCTCCCTTTCCTGCTCCAACATGTCTGCTCTCCTCCAAATCCACATGTCCAACTGCCTTTCAGCCAGAAAAGTGATTTTCTCAAACTGCATGTAATCCCCTACCCAATAAACTCCAAGGCCATTGACCACCAATCAGATCAAAGACAAAATGCTCTATTTGGCATTCAAAGCTTTTCATAACCTAGCCCTCTCCTACCTTTCCAGTCATCTTACCCCTTACTCCCCATCACCTACTCTTAGACCCAGTAACAGCGGTCTGCTGGCTATTCCACACACAAGACCTTCTATCTCTAAGCTCTGGACATTTTCTCTGACTGGCCTCCATTCCTGGAATACTCCCTCTGCAACTCTGTCTTTTGAATTCCCTGGCTTCCTTCAAGCCCCAGCTAAAATTCCACTTTCTACAGGAAGCCCTTTCCAACCCATCTTAATTCTAGTGTCTTCCCCTCAGAATTATTTCTTACTTATCCTCTCTGTAGCTTTCTTTGCATATATTCATTTGCGTTATCTACCCCATTAGGCTATAAGCTCCTTAAGGGCAGGGGCTATCTTTTGCCTCTTTCTGTATCCCCATCACTTAGCACAGTGCCTGACACATTGCAGGCACTTAGTTCTTTGGTTGATCGATTGAGGACGCCTCCCCACACACACTCCGAATGTGGTATTTTCTATTTTCATACCTGAGTTTTTTCCTTCTCCCACAGAAAGAGCAAATTTGGATTGGTCCGACTTCTCTAACAGAAGTGGGTTCTCTTTACTAGTACTTCCTTGCCACACTAGCTGCATATCTCCAGTTTCCAAATTGTATCCCATACAAAAGGAGAAGTTTGTTTCTCTTACCTTACCACTCCTTCTGGTGCAGCTGCTCAATCACCTCCCCACCTGGATCACCCTGGAGCCCATTCAGTGCTCCAGATCAGAAGCCAACGTGTGGCACTGTATGGCCTACTGTCCCCTGCCCCTTCTTCTATCATTGCATGTCTTTCATAAATACTGCCAAGTCATCACCATATTGGTGAATTTACTGGTCTAAACTTTCATTTCTATTATTGTAATGAGAAAGAAACATTTTAAAAATGCCATTATGACATTTTGGCTAGTCTTTCAAATGGGGTTTTATTGGCTTTACCTAATAGACCAATTCCCAATGGTCAACTTGCTATTTGATCCACAATATGTTGTTTTCTTCCACAGAATATCATATGCTGTGTCTCATTAAGGAATACTTATTAAAATGCAGTTTGTTTCATACTTCTAGGACTCATAATTTCCTGTGTGCTTGTCTCTACACCTCACTCCCTCCCATGCTGATCAGACATTTTCTACAACTCGGTTGATGGGCTTAAAGATTCACTGCCCCTGAATAAATCATTCCCCCATTCCCCACTATAAGCACATCTCTGAATCTGGCTAGCCTGGCTTACAGTTGAGAGGTTTTCATGGAACCTTTGAGTCCCCAATTGTATTTGAATGATGAGAATAAATAAAGCAATAGTAGTGTCATCTAGGGTTCCAGTCCCAAGCTAGAGAGGTTTTGTTGGCCATGTGTACATAACAAAGACAGAAATTTGGAATGAAGTACTGAGGGACAACGTAGTACTTTGAAGTGGCTCTACTTAAAGGTTTTGTTTCCTTTAGTTCTCCTGACTCCTCATTGGCATAGGAGATGAAAAAAAAACATATTAACTAAAACAAAATGAAATAAAATTGTGTAGTGGGTGCTCAGACCCAATGAATGATTGTGGTTTGTTGAAAAGGGAACCCCTAACATTATTCTGAAATGGTACAGCTGGACAACCAGACATTTAGCATCAGTTACAAGACTTCACAACCCTAAGTCACAAAGAAAATTGAGAGGGGTCCCTGCCCTTCATGAATAGCAAGCAGTGGTTTAAACATAGTAGCGTTTGGCTGCTATTTAGCTGACTGGCTGTTCTGGATTTCCAAGGAACTTTGTCCCTGGAGATAAGATCAACACAAGATATGACAGGAGAGAAATGGAAAGAAATGGCTAAAGGTCTCTGACTTTTATTCTGCATTTCAGTCCATAAATCGGATACCATGTGAATAAAGCCTCTGCCTTTCTAGAGCTGAAGTAGCATATTTGGCAAATATTTTATTCATTCATTCATTCATTCATTCATTCATTTATTCATGTATCTATCTGTTTGTTTATTTATTTAGCATTTTCTGTGCCAATATAACGTGAGCTCCTGGAGGTCAGAGCTTATTTCATTTTTGCTTTGTTCCTCTATGATCTTGTGCATTTACCTGATGCTTGTTGGCTGGTTGTTTGAGAGAAGAAAAGAGGAAAATAAAAGAAAATATTCCAGAATTTTTCTACTCCTTAAGACCTAGAGTCAAGCATCAAACAGTGATTTCCTCTCCTCAATTCCTGTATTACCCAGATCTCTCACATTTTACAACTTGCTAGCCTTTCTTGTCCTATTATTTCTTATGCCACATCTTCCCTGTGGACACCTCTGTCCGTATCTCTTCCCATAGACCTCAACTTTCCTGGCTGTGTCAGGACCACCCATCCCACAACACTTGTTTCAGGTTCTACAGTCCACTAGCCCACCACTGCCAAAGCACCTAGAGCTCTCTGCAGGATTTAGCTTCCTGCCCCCTCTCCGTGACCATCACTGTTATTCCTGCCTGGGAATGCAGAATAAGGAAGGATGAATGCAAATTTTTTTTTTAAAATATGGAAAGACATTCTGCAGCTTTTGCCCCCAACTAGCCTGCAGCCAGTCATCCCATGGGTCCATCAGTCAGACAGACATACAGACAAATAGCTGGATCAAATGGAAGTGACAGGCCCAGGAAGAGTCGATCCCACTACCAATGTTCACAGAGAGATAACTGATGACCTTTGAAGTTAGTTTGAGAAAGGAGATCACACCTGCCTCAAGAACAGTGCATAAAGAAAAGTGCCATGGAACACAGGCAGTCAAACAAGAATACCACCAAGAGTCCTTAGATTAAAAATAAAACCACAGTTAAAAGGTTCAAGGAAAGCTGCTGTGGAAGAAGATAATAAGATACTAGCTTTATATTCTTTTCTGATTTAATCGATGAAGACATCACTTCTAATATCACTTAGGCACAAATTCAATGGCTTATAAGGATTTCCAAGATGGGTAACTACTAGAGGAAAACCAACCTAAATGATCCCAGAGCCATGGGTGAGTACATGAGAAGTAGCCTAAGGCTCAAGGAACTGCTTATCCAGATAAGATTCCAGGCAGATAGAATTAAAGTCATTCTGGAGTGAAAAACCCACCTAGAAACTCAACAATTAGGAATTCATTTTGAAATTTGATCCAGAAAAAGCCAAACTAGTAGGAAATTGATTTATTTTGACCTGGTCATCCACAGTGAGATAACAGACGGCTTCACCCTTCAGAATTAATTAAAGCCAATTTATATACATTTTAAATAAAAGCCTCTGAATCCCTGTAATGGATGTGACTTAGTGGAAATGCACCCACAGCATCTGATGTATGGGGAGCCACAGCTGTACATATTTGACCCCTATTTTACACAGTTGCGCCTCATTGAGCTGCTCCGTTCAACTCCTGGACTGAGCGCTGAGCTATGGCCAGGCCCTCATCCATCTTCTGCACTGATTTAGTCTATGAACTGGAACCTGGTGACAGGGCTGGTGCGGACCTGGCAACACTGACACTGGCTGCCTGTCATTATGACATATAACCTGGAATATGTCCTTAAGAACAAATAACCTCAAGAGTGTGAGTGGGCAATCTGTCTTTACAGCTGGTAAGGAAGAGAGGGTGAGACATTCTGAGAGCACACGGACCCACAGCCCAGCCAGGTGTGAAACCATGTGTGCCTTGGCGTGCAGGGCACAGCAAATCTGTGTCCACGCGGAAGAGGCTGAAGGCAGAAGACAATGTAAGAGGTTGATCACGAGAATAAGATAAGTAGCATTCATGGAGTACCTTACATGTGGTACCTTTGATATACTGATATTACCCTTCATATCTTTCCAATAAGCCAATGAGAGAGGCACTGAAGGAATTGCCTTTCCCATTTTACAGATAAGAAAACTGAGGTCCAAATAGTGAACATGACTTGTCAGAATTTCAAGGCTATTAAGAGTTGGAAGTCAAATTGGAATCTGACTCCGTTTGATTCCAAAGCCAGTTATTTTCTCTATTACACATTGTTTATTCCCTAATGACTTAACTTTCCCCTAGGCTGATGAAAGATATTTTTCACATCTTCCCACTAGTGTTTATGTCAATATGACAAAGTATGCATTCCTTTCTTAGACTTCTCAATGTGCCCAAGGAAACAATTTCTGTGAAACTGATACTTTCTGTAGGGAAAGATGTAAGCCTCTATATAAGAATGGGCTGCCTCAATATTGAATCTCATTAGCCATGACTGCAATCCTGGAAATGAGAGTGTTTCTCTTGGATTAAAGTTTCTCATTTTGTGCCAATACTTTCAAGATGTTTCTACCTGCAGCAAGTCAACTGCTTTGCTTTATCTTAATGAAATGAGAATGAAAATGGGCAATTTATGCCCTCTTTGGAGTTCAAAAGACATTATTTGTTTTTTGTTAGTTAGAAATTGTGAAGGGGCCATTGTGGGAATTAGTTTTGCTTGACTACACATATTAGTCACAATTTGCTTTTCTTTTTTTTTCTTTTTTTTTGTTTTACTTAACTGTGGGGTAGGATGGAGGGAAAATACATTTTTAATTAAAAAAAGCATAAAGTTAAAAAACAAAATAATCAAAGACTCCATATTTTTATAGGAATGCTTTAATGAAATGGATAAGATGAACCTTCTCTTGGGGGCATGGCGTTGATGAGCTCCCAAGCCTTGAGGTGGGGTGATTAGTGCTCCTGTCTCCTTTTCTTCACATTGGCCTATGGTGCTAACACGAACGTGGAATCATTTCCATGTGATATGCATTGCCTTTCTCCAATCTAAAAGTCAATTGCAGTTTTTGTTCATTAACCAGGTGTTAGGTCTCTGCTTGTTCATTGTCAGTGGTATTTGATTAAACTGAATTACCTGTTACAATGGTTGAGAAATGAAGTGTTGGCCTGTCAAGACCCTCAGGGCTTCCAAATGATCTTTCTTCAAATGGTTTTCCACTTGAGGATCACAGAAGCTAATGGGTAGAAAGGATGGACGTAATAGTCAATGTGGAGGAAACACCACTGGCCCGAGAAGCCTAGTCTCTTTTTATGCCTCTATTATCATTAGCCATGAGGCCTCTCTCGAACTCTCCAAGGAATCTTGAGTATTCCTTTTGACTTCTCTGTAGCACAGCTTCCTGATCTCAAATAGGAGTAATGCTATTGCTTCTGTCTACTAGACAGGGTTGTTGTCAATACCAACTTATATAAGAGGAATTCCTTCAAGGGCACTTGGGAAGTACCCTGAAAGATAGGAAGCAGATCCATCTAATAATGATATGGGATCCTTTCTGATGCATTATCAAAATTATAGACATAGGAAAGTCTATTTTCCCAACTCTCAGATCATGGGTCCCATGAAAAAATGCAGGCAGGCAGAAGGCATCTAGAGAAATTTCTCTATTTCCGAGATGAGGAAACTCAGTTCTAGAGACCAGGAGTGACTTGCCCAAGGACTGATGGGGAATGTGTCAAAGCTCTGAGTGAACTCAGGTCGCTAGACTCTCTAACTACTCTTCTCTTTCCACTACAATTAAAAAAAAAACATCATCAGGTTAACCCTTTCCCTGTCTAGCCTTTGTTCTATCAACACACCACATTAATAAAGTCATTTCATAGCTCAATAACCTTCAATGACTCCTCCTTGGCTAAAAGATAAATTAATCCATCCTTATAATATGATCCAGTTTGTCTTTTCAAGTATATCCTCGACTGTTGTTAAAAACTACCCTGTTCTCTACATAGGCCAGTCTACTCATCGTGTCTAGAATAGACTTCATACATTCGTTCCCCCTCAGTTCTACTCATACTTCCTTCCTTTCTCAGTGTGTGTGCCTTTCAAGTCTTATGCTTAATTCAGGGCTCAGCTGAAACTCAACTATCCATTTGAAGGTTTCCCAGACTCCCGAAGGTCCCTGGGATATCTTCTTCTCTTAGTTCTTGGGGCATTCACTCAGTGTCTTATGTTTAGCATTTTTGTATCACTTTGAACTCAGTTTCAAAAGTCACATAGTGAATATCAGGCAAATGACTTGAACCCAGGTTCTCTAGAGGTGCCCACACAAGAAATGAAACAAACCCTCCTTAGGATATTACCTTCCAGTGCAGACATATTCAAGAAATTATATAGCTCTTCCAAGGATTCATTGTCATTGCCTTGTGCCAAATCCATCTTTCTTTTTTTTTTTTGTTTGACACCAAGTGATTCCTTTTGTCTGTGGATCATAGAATAACACAATATCTAAAAAGTCAGAGCCTTGAGGTTCTCCAAGGAGGGTGGAGTTTCTTGAGAATGCTGAAGTATATTCCTACTAATAACTTGCAAGCCTAACAAGGCTTAAAAGAAACAATATCAAAAATATAACAACCAGGCCGGCCTCAGTGCTGAACCGATACCCATAGAATTCTAAAGGAACTTGGGAGAAGGCCAGTGTACTTATAAGATCATTCCTTTAAACATGGAAGGAATCTTGGAAACCATAAAGTCCAACCTCCAAACTTCACCAATAAGGAAACTGAGGAATACAGGAGTTAAATGTCTTGCTTACTGAGGGTTTCACACCTGGTAAGTCTCTGAGGTTGGATTTTAGCCCAGGTCTTTCTGCTCACTCTACAACTTACTTTTTCAATCGTTCAATCACTAACCAACCATGTATTAAGCACTCACTACATGCTAAGCACAGAGCACAAAAAGCCAACAGGAAACAGTCCCTGCTGTAAGGGAGCTTGCAACATCTCAGGTGGAAAATTCCACATGTACAAAGCATATCCAAAGTAGGCATGTAAAAAACCAGTGCAAGGCAATTTGTATTGGGGGGCAGGGCTTACAAGGGGTTGGAGGTGAGGGAGGAGGATCATGGTCAGACATCCACAACAAAGGGTTTATGTGGTTTATGTTATGTTTATAATCTCAGAAGGTGAGCCCCTCCCAGCTAGGTGCCAGTCTATCCAGTTAGAGGGACTGCCCATCAATGAGATCACAGAAACATCATAGTAATGAAAGCCATTTGTAACACACACACATATGCAAAATATGGCACACACCACAGGGCATAAGACACTTTCACATGTATACACATATAGCACATGTACACAGCTGCATGTGCACACAAACATCATGTGTATCCATACACACAATCTACATCTTACACACAATTATGTATGCATGCACATTCAGTCACCATAATACATCACACACATACATATGTAGGCACATATACCACACATACACACACCAATACATTTAGATCTGAACTCATCTCACAGTGGGAAACCATAGTTTCCTAAGGAGATGTTAAGAATCATTCATTTTAATTCTCTTTTGGTGTTTGGAGCCTGAACGTGCAGGGGCTTTAGGGACATAAGTTTAAAATCCATTTTCGACACAAGAGATCCCAGCGGTTTGTTCAACACACCATCCTTCACCCTCAGCAGTCATTCTCCAATCCGTCATTTTCGAAAGGCCGGCCTTCCTGGGGGAAATCCCAGGCAAAGTTCCTAGTGTGACCAGGCCTGGACACTAACCCCACTTCCCATCCTGTGTTCCCCCATGGTCCTGGCTGTCACTCAGAAAGTTCTAGCAAGTGGCACAGGGCCATACTTGGTACACACTGGTCAGCAAGATAGGAATAACACTGCCAATAAGAAAAGCCACCCATGGCACCAAGGACCACCAGTTACATCGTGCTGTCAGGGTTTGTAAAAACATTGCTTTACATTTGCTTCTTCTGAGTTCACCTTGACCGCCTTCATTGGAGGAAGGATGCTCAGGTCTTCTGGGTTTGGTGACTCCTCCCGTAACACCCCTCTGTGTGCTGCCAGGGATTCAGGCCTCAGGCCAGCAGATGCTACCAGTCCCTGAGCACTCCCATACCCATCCATGTGTCAGAGTCTCCAAATGCGCCAACCAAGTTCTCCAAGGTCAGAGAAGCACTTTATCAACCTTTTCTATATCCTCGAGCAGACTGTAAATTTATTCCAGCGATGGGCTCTATGAATATTTCAGATGCTCAAAGAGATAAACAGCAGGGCTTCTGATGCTCCCCATGTCATTGTCACCCAGGGCAAAGTGTAGCCATCGCTTTCCATGCCTCACTCTCCGAGTCATTTGTCTCCTGTAATGGGGAGTTTTGCATGGTTTTCAATTACCTTTCTGCCTTCCCTGTTATACTTGTCTGCTAATAAATGGCAACTTTCCATTAGGTGCTGGAGCTGTTTAGTTCTTGAGGGGGTTGACTTTCCTTCATGCATTTAACATTGAAGAAGAGGGAAAGCAACCTTGTCTTGGGCGTGGTTGGCATTAGCATCAGGCAGTTGTGTGGCTTTTCTACCAAGAGATAGAAAACTTCCTTTGTACGCACTTCCTAGAGCAGCCATCAGCAACTGATCCAAGCAGTCACTGCTGGCTCTCAATACCTGGGGCTGGGGCAGCCCAGGGTGTCAGATGGAAAGGGCACTGTAGATATGAGGTGCTTGAGCAGCGGAGAAACAAGAGAGACATTGCAGGGCCTCTCAGAAGCAAGTTCAGCATTTGGAGAAGGGCGTGGAATCTTAGCTGGGAAGAAACCAGCAGAGCCAATGGAGGAGGAATGGGAAAGGGCATGTTCACTCAGACCCTGCTGGGCCATGTCTGTTGTGCTGCTTGTATCCAGAGTGATCGAGGCAGAGGCAGCCAGCGCCAGAGAAAAGACCAGGCAACTGAGGATCCATTGGTTTGGTTGTCCTGGGCACCTCCTCAGGGCCGGCTCTGTCCTCGCATAGAGGACTGAGGCAAGGCATCCTAGGAAGGACTCTTCATGACATATTGGCTTTCTAGAAGGCTGTGTCTGAAGCAGAAGCTGACTAGGGGTCACATCTCTGCTTGCCACCAGGGTCTCAGCATATGACAATTTCAGAGATGAAAAGGGCTTCTAATGGGGCCTCTTGGTCCAGTCCCGAGGAATAGTGCTGCCTCTTCATTCACCTTAAATCCCATTTCCTCCAAGAGACCTTTCGTCACCCCCCACAGTGCCTTCCCTCTGTGATTACTTATGTACACTTTAGTTATCTCATGTGACCATAAGTCTTTGCATATTGTCTCCTCTATTGGAATGTCAGCTCAGTGAGGGCAGAGACCACATTTTTGTCTTTCTTCATATCACCAGCACAGTGCTTGGCACATAATAATCTCTTAATAAGGAATTGTGGATTGGCCCATTGGTGAGGTAAGTCTTCCAGAATTTTGAAAACTCTCCTCTTTGCCAGGCACTGTGCTCAGGGCTGGGGATAGAAAGACCAACAGGTGATAGGCTTTCTACTCGAGGAGCTCATGTTTGATAGATAGGGAAAGACAATGGAGACATTTCTACAGGAGCCGAAGGAGGAGAAGCATTCACTAACTTTGGTCACAAACCATGTAAATTTTTCTTTTTTAATACAACACATACACACATACTCAGACACATACTCATGCACACACATATGGCTCCACATGCTACACACCTGCACAACATGCCCATATATGAACTGCAGATGCATATACATGTGCATATACACATGCCACAGGCAGGGCACACACCCCCATTATAATGGATCAAATCAGTCTTGATATCTTGGGGAAAATGAACACTAAGACAGACAAGTTTAACTGATGATTTTACTCAGTATAGAAGGAGGTCAAACATTTTTGCTCACCCTTAAGATTTGCAAAAGCAGACTGAAATAGTTAAATCTGGAGTTCCCTTCCAGAAACTGTTTGGATCATAGTGATCAAAACCTAGGGAAAGGAAAGGTTTCATCATGAATTACCCCTTAAATATAATTAGAGACAACCAGCACTTATAATTTACAATGGAAGTGACACTCTTTTAAATTAATTCTCCCATTTCTTTCTTTGGAACCTTTATTCATTTTGTAAACTTTCAGACTAGCACTAAAGGTAGAAAGGCATCTATTTAATATTTAAATTCAGAAATGTCACAAAAGATCACTGATCAGTTTTTTTTTTTTATCATTCTAGATTGATTTTCTACAGAACCATTATTTCTACATGAAAACAGCTCTTCCAATTGTGGTATGAGCCATATCATGTGTGATGACCTCACCTCTTCTTTTTGTTTTCCTGGTAAATGGAATCCAAATTTTGATTTTTTTTTTAGATTAGCTACTACGTATTTTAACTCAGCTATGACTGTAAAGCAGGCTGTAACAGGCTGCCAGGTAGCTTGTAGCAGTTTTCCTCTGTCCAAAAGTAAATCCAATTTTCATGGAGAAAGTTTTTTTTTTCTTTCTTTTTTTTGGGGGTTGCTTGTTTTGCTTTTAAAACAATGAAAACACTAAGACAGCCAGAATAGCAGGGGAATTGTTTCCATCAAAGCTATAATTGTGATCCTAGAAAATGTTGATTTTACCTGTTTTTCACATCAGTAGAATATGTCATATCATCACACTCATGTTTTCTAAGGGACTTTCTCTCCCTACTTGACTTCTAACATTGTAAATGATACTAGAAGTATCAAAGCCAATCACACGGCCCTGAATGCATGCCTTGTCCTTAAATGCCCCCATTTGAAAGCTGTCTTTGGGGAGACATTAATGAAATAAGATTATGTTTAGAACAAGACTGTTAGTATGGAGGGAAAAACAGAAAACACCAGAAATGGCAGCTTTGAGCTTTGTAGCTACAATAAGCAAGGCTGCCTCCTTCTGTGGACAGGTCCTGGGCTCTGTCTGCATTGTACATTGTCCTAGTATTTGTAATAATGTCTGCCACAAGGCAGACACAGCAGGTCCCTAAATGTGCTAATGATCAAACAACCTCTTAAAACTGTACAAAACAGAAACACTTTACACATCATTTACTGATCGCAATTTAATACAATAATATTATTTTATTAACATAGACTTTGTTTTTATTTATATAATTTATATTGTTTTATTATTTATATTATTTAGTTTTATTATATACACTTCAATAAAAGTCCGTTAAAGTAAAGTACAATGAGACTAAATAACAATCCTAAAGAACTGTTGCAACAATAAATAAATTATAGACATAACAGACAATTTCATCAAAAAAATTACAATAATGAAACACCATATAAAAACTTAGGTGATTCAGCTAAAACAGATCTGAGGGGGATTTTTATATCTCTAAATGCCTTCATTTTATATCATCTAAATGCCTAATTTTTTCGTTAGGAAAAATGTGAAAAAAATCAATAAATTGCATGTTCAATTAACTCAATAACAAATCAGAATTTCTGAAAATTAAAGAAGAGATTACAAAATTCCATAATCAAAAAAATAATTGGCTGATAACTAAAACTTGGAGCTGTCATTTTGAGAACATGTCTGTATCTATCTGTATATATATGTACATACACTTAGTTTAATTTTTAAAAATATAAAATGAACATATCAAAATGGAAAAAAAAGTTCACAATAATTAAAGAGGAAATAAAATAAATTATGATAAACTATCTTGGCCAATGATATGGTAACTAAATTGGCAATTTAACAAAAATGAACACATAAAATATGAACTACCGTGATTAATAATAAAAGGTTCAATTTTTTAAATAACTTTATACCTGAAGAAAAAAAATAGTGAGGCAAGAATTAGCTCCCAAGAGAGTTGGGGAGAACTATAGGATCACAAAAAATTCCAAATCAGTTATCTGAAACATTCAAAGATCGGTTAATTCCAATGTGAGAGAAATTCTTTGTAATACTAATGTCAAGCACATTTCTAGTATGATACAAGTCTTGATACATGAGCCAGGCTGAGAAAAAGGGTTATATTATAAAGAGGAATAGCGTGAAGCACTTTGAACACCAAAGAGAGGATTTTATGTTTGATTCTGGAGGTGATAGTGAGCTCCTGGAGTTTCCTGAGTGTATGTATGTGTACATCTATGTGTGTGATGGGCATGACTTGGTCATACCTACATTTGAAGAAGATCACTTTGACAGTGAGTGGAAGATTGACTGGAAGGAGGCGATACTTTTGGCAGGCAGGTGGGAAAAAAAAAACCAGACAATTTCAATAGTCCAGGTATAACGCGGACCTGTACCAGTGTGGTGGTAATGTCAGAGGAAAGCATGGAGGCACAGGTATATGTGGGCCGTGTCAATGAAGGAAAAATCAACTGGCCCTAGCAATAGATTGGATATGGGGATGGGGTTGAGAGTGAGGAGTCATGGATGACGCTTAGGTTGTGGGCCTGAGCAACTGCAAATTTGGCGGTACCATCAGCAATCATAGGGAAATTAAAAATATGAAAGGATTTTTTTTGGGGGGGAGATAATGAGTTCAATTTTGAAACTATGGCGTTTGAGGTGCCTATAATATATCCGATTCAAGATGTCTAACAGGCAGCTGAAGATACAAGACTGGAGGCCAGCAGAGGGATTAGAACTGGATGAAATTGAAACCAGTGCTGGCAAGGAGCACCGGGAAGGGAAGATAGCATCATTACAAGGGAGCTAGGTCACATTGAGAGTCAGAATATGGGAGGGATGGGGCAGTAAAAGATTTAAGTTGAAACTGAATGATGTATTTCTTCCTCCAATAGAGGGAACTTGATGGAATGGACTTTCTTTCTCAAGCAAGACAGTTTCAGCCAAGATATTTGTTGATGGAGCACAACGGAGCGGTATTAAAAGTTCAGGAAATAAAAGGCATAAAACGGCTTTTCCTTAATATAATAACAAATCGTTACTTAAATCCATGATCAAGCATGGTATGTGATAGAGAAAAAATTAGAGAACTTTTCAACAAGATTAAGTGTAGAGCAAGAACGCCCATTGTCACCACTACTATATAACATACTACTGCACATAATTGCTATAGAAATCTCTCACACACACACACACACACACACACAAGCAATTGAGAGAATAAGCATAGACAAAAAGGAAAAAAATATTTTCCCCAAAATATTATGCTGTTGTATTTAGAGAACTCAAGAATCAACTTAAAATTGCAGAAAAATACTATCCCCTTCTATTTAGGATTTGTGTGTGTGCAGTAAGTAAGACAACACATATGCATATATACATAATACAGGTATATACATATATGTATAAACACAGGTATGTGTGCATGTATATATGTGCTGCATGGCATACTTGAGTAATTTTTTTTGTTATTTGTGTTTTGTACATACACATATACATGTATTGTGTGTGGATATATATGTATGTATACATATACACACTTATATGCATACACACACATACATATATATATATATCTCATGATCAAACACAATATGTAATAGAGAACAATTATAGGATTTTTTCAATGAGATTAGGTATAGAGCAAGGATGTTCATGATCACCACTATTAAAAAACATACTACTAGAAAGATATATGTATACATATGTACATGCATACATATGTGTTTATGTGTATATTTACACACAGGGATGAGTTAGAAAGAGAAATTATATTCAAAATAACTACAGAAGCTGTAACATATTTGAAAGTATATCTACCAATATGTACACAGGGGCTGACTACATGAATTCACTTTTAAAACATCTTGCAGAAATAAAGACAGACAAATAATTGGAGAAACATTAATTGTTCATGGGTAGGTTGAGTCAATATAATTTTGAAAATGATATTAGCATTCTAAATAAATTTACCTATTCTGTGCTTTACTAATCAAAATCTTAAAAGAATATCATGTAGGCCTAGGAAAAATAATAATGAGATTCATGTGGAGGAACAAAAGGTCAAGAGTCTCATATGTAATAATGAAAAAATGTGTGAACAAATGCAGTCTATTAATACTAGATCTTAAACTATTTTATAGAGCAGTAATCATTAAACTTATGTAGTACTGGTTAAAAAAAGTGGAAATCATTCAGTGGGATAAACCAGAAAGAAGCAAAGAAACTAACTATAGTCAATAACAACAAAGCCCTCAATTTTTATGGAATAAAAACTCAATATTTAATAAAACTTTTTTGAAAAACTGGATAGAAATCTGACAAATTAGGGTTAGACCTAAAACTCCAAATGGACATATTGCCTAGATATAAGCTGTTCTATCATATATTGAAGGAGTAAGAAAGCTATTACCTTTGGATCTATGGAGCTCATGGCTAAAAAGTAACAGAATCACAACAAAATAGACAATTTTGCTTAAGTAAAATTATAAAAAGCTCTTTTTTGCCCCAAAATATCTAATATAATAGAATTTAAGATGGAAACATGTGAATGGGGAAAAATTCCTTGCAGCAATTTTCTTTGGAAAAAGACTCATATCCAGGTTATCTAAAGCATAGATCAAATTTTAAAAGACCAAATCCAATGACCAACAGAGAAATGGTTAAAGGATATCAACAGGTAACTTTCAAGAGAAGAAATGCCACTATATCAATTTCAAAGTACCTTTAACAATAATTTTTCCCCAATTTGGGAAAATATGATATAAATCACTAATAATTAAACATACAGAATAAAGTAATTTTCAGGTTTTACTTTATGCCCATGAGACTGACAAAGATTAAAAAAAATGAAAATGACAAATGTTGGAGGAATTTTGTGAAATTAAATATTCTAATATACTCATGGTAGAGTTGTAAATTGATCCAGCCATTCTGGAAAGTTATTTGCAACTATGCTCCCTAAAAACTAATACGTACCTAACTGTTGATTCTACTATGCCACAGATCAGCCTATTTACAAAAAATCAAGAAAAGAGGGAAAAATCTGTATGTACAAAAGTATGAATAGCAACTCTATAATTATTTAAATAGAACAGAAATATTGAAAGAAAAGCTGGTGAAAGGAGGATGTAATGGAAATATTTTTGTCTGTGAAGTCAGATCTATATTTTGATCTTACCTCTGCCACTTTGACTGACCTTGGGGTAAGCAATTCATCTCTTTCAGCCTCATTTTCTTCATCTAGTTAATGGACTAAATAAAACTAGATGAATTAAATCTTAGGATTGTGGTGAGGACAATGTTCTTCAAATCCTAAAGTGCTGTCAAACTATCTCTTACTGTTTGATTCTTAGAGCACAGCAGTTGCCTGAATGGAACTCTCCTCATGGGCTTTCAAGCCAATTGTCACCCTAAGTTTGAATCTTAATAGTTTCTAATCATACCCGGCCCCAGATGTTACTGAGTCAGGGATGAGGGAAGAAACTAAAGGGGAAAGAAAGAAGTGAAGGAAATGCCATGCTGCTTTCAGCCACGTTGCTCTCCCCTTTTCATATCATCCCTGCTTCACTCTAGGAATGGGGACGCCTAGTAAAGGAGCTCAATTGAAAGCTCAATGTACGGTTGCAGTTCTTATAAATCTTCAATGAGACAGAAACAAAGCGACCATGAATCAGGACTCCAGGTGTTACCAGTCCTGCCAGCCTATTTGCATCGCATCTCCCTCTGATGCTTCCTCATGGAGGGGAGGAGAATTGAAGCTCTTTCACACTCACATTAGAATTCAAACACTGCCAGATCTTACCAAGCTGGCGCTACTTCTGAATTCATGTGGGGTTGAACTGCCAGCTTTTTGGCCAACCAGGGGACCAGCCAAATTAAAATAGAATCATCACTAGAAGGCTGCCCAGTAGGAGGTACGTGTTCTTTCTTTTCTGTTAAAAAGCTAATGCTATCTCTTTGCTTTCCTTTGCTTTGTTTTGCTTTCCTTCCTCCTTCCTTTCCTTCCTTCCTTTATCTCTCTCATTCCTCCATCCCTCCATCCCTTCCTTCTTTCCTTCCTTTCTTCTTTCCTTCCTTCCTTCTGGATTTATGTTTACTTGTTCACATTGCCTCACAAGGACTGTATACTAAATAAGAAAGAGATGAATTCTTCATATAGGGACATACTGGTTAACAATGAGAGTTATCAAAAAGCCTAGTGGGATTCCTTAGAAGATGAAAGGCTCTTCATCATTGAAGGTATTGAAGTCAGGGAAGATTGGATACTTTTGACATCTATCTCAAAGGAGATTCTTGTTTTGGGGAACACTTGACTAGATGCACCACAAGGTCTCATTCTAATCAGAGATTCTATAAAGCCAAAGGAAAGGAGTAAGGATTTAAGCCCCCGAAAAATGAGAGAAAAAAACCAATTCGACATTGATCTCTGATGTGAATAACTCTTGTATTTTCTCTAGTCTCTTGGCTTTGTTTTGGAGTCTGATGGTGCCTAGAATCTCAACCCTGTATTCTACTTCCTATCCGTCATTTTTCTGACACATAAGAAGAGGAAGATAAAGTGAAATACTTTTCCATGTCTAGCACTCAGCAGAAGCCCATATTAGGAGAAGAGCCTCAGTTTAGGGAACACTGTAATGAATAAATAGTGGCAAAGTGTTTGATTTGGTTCAAAGTCAAATAATGGGTTACATTGTTACATTGAGCACCACAGGCATGGCCTTATAATGCACCATTGTCTCTTCAAATTCCATAGGGGAAGTAGCTCACTGGTACAATAAATATAGAAAGGAAAAAAAAATGGTTTTTTTACCAGCTCTGTGTGTGTGTTTGTGTGTGTGTGTGTGTGTGTGTGTGTGTATGAGTCTTGATCCTTCCAGTATCAACTTGCCCATTGACCTAGCAGCACAGAGGGCCAAGAGAAGGAAGACATTAAAAGAATGAACTGGCTCATTAAGCAGTCACACAGTCCCTTGGCAGTGTTAAAGTTCTGTCATGCACTGTATCATTGGAAAGCACCATTCCCTTATCAGGGAGGAGGGCCTTACAGAGTGGACCCAGTGGAAAGGAGTGTGTGGACAGTCTTACCCCATTAACTCCAGCTGACTGGGATAGTCAATCACGCAAAATGTGGCCCTAGCCCAACAATCAGGTTATGACAGGCTCAGCCTTCTCTCTCCAAAGAGGGACCAATGGAAGAAGACTCAGCGATTCTGGGAACGTGATCTTATTGCCCCACGATCAACGATAGTTTGCCCTTGTTGGTAGCACTAATAAAAAACTGAAAGAGAATTTGAAAGAAATGTTCCAAGAATGTTCCTTTATATTCAGTGAAGACATGTAGGATGATGAAATCTTAGAAGTAGCCCTGAGACGTTCCAAAGGATTCTAGCCCCACCCCTTTGTTTGTCAGGTAGCCTTTTCTATCTACTAAAGAGTAGGCCAGATGTAACAAGTGAGGCCAAGAGGGAGGAAGAACTCACTTGTTCCTGTGGATGTCTGCTTTGGAACGTGGCCGTTGGCAGCCAGGCCGAGCCTGCCGAACCTTTGCTCTTCCTGTCCACTCCATTGATGCCATCCTCAACTCCACCCTAGGAAAGAGATACTTTTTTTCCTGCAAATAAGTGAAAGGTGGGTGAAAGATGAATAAATGAGACCAAGTGATGTCATAGTTCCCACTTATTGAAGACAGCACAATAAAATTATGACTGCTTTTCAATCCGAAAGGCACAATGAAAAGCCTGGAACCAGTTTAGTTCAGTCTTTTTGAAAGTTTTGTTTTCTTTTTTTTTTTATTTTTGGTCTGTTTTCCCCAAAAATCAATAAAATAAGCCCACAGGATTTTCTCTCAGTTTGATTCATCCACCTGCTAAAGAGAAAACCTCACACTTTCTGGAACCAGGACTCAAACCCTTTCTTCATCTTTGTAGACTAATATCCAAACCCCTTTCTCTCCTGCTTCAGCCCCATTCCCTTTCCCCATTTCAAATAAGGAAAGACAGATAAAATCTATTAGCCCTATTTGATTCATCTGGCCAGCAAAATAAAGTCCTCCCCTAATTAGACCAAAAAAAATCATAAATAACTTGAAGAAATATATTTTGGAATCAGTTTCGCACTATTCAGGTAGAGAACAGTAAGAGGGAAGGGGTACCCACACATGATGGTCTTTTCCATATTGTCAGAAATGGAAAGTCAACATTCACCACCTCAGGTTGACCCGCTGAAAGTGAAGGTACTGCAGCAGTGACTACAATTCTGGCTACAATAGATCTTGGGAAGAGGGTCCTAAGTAACTGCACCAGGGGCCCATAGAACCTTACATCTCAACAGTCAGTCTCCCATTCTCAGGTGTCCTCAGCTCTTCACTCACTTGACGTGCAAGTTCTTTCCCTGTTGTTGCCACAACCACCCTTCCCCACCACTGCTACAACACTCGGTTAAAAAAGTACCAGCACTGGTGACCCTTCTCTGTTACTCTGGTCCTGCACCACGCCCAGCTGGGAAGTTGAGAGCTGGGAAAAGTCTCATCCCTCTGATGGTGAAGTGAAAAATTCTGCCTGCCTGGTTCTCTACCTCCCAGGAACCCAAACGCCTGGCTGAAGACTTCTCCTTGCCTGCAGGAGTCATTCTTATAATCCTATCGAAGAGCAAGAAGAGACTGAAACCTGAGAAGATAAGAGACTTCTAAGATTCCCCAGGTAGCCAAAATGAGACGTGGTAAATAAAGTAAAATCCTGCACTGTAAGCATTTAAAGTCCGTGTTAGAGATGGAAGAAGGGTCCCTCGGGTGGGCTCCAATGTGGAACTTTGTGTCCATGCTCTGTGAACATTGGTGGAAGGAAACAAGCTGGTCAGTGTGGAAAAGAGAAGAGCTGGGGGAGAGGGGCAGTGCACCTGTCCCCAAGTGCTTGAGAGGCCAATATTGCTGGCTCTAAATAGAAAGTATTTTTGGTCAGATTCTGGTTGAACAAGCTGGCCTTGGAGATTTCTTTCAACTTCAAGAGTCTTGTGATTGGTAGAATTGAAATGTGTTTGCTGTAAAATGAGAGAGGGCATTAAAGGGGTGAGCAGACCCCTCTGACCTCCTGAAAGGTGGGATGGCCAATGCTCCATGGCCCTTAACACAGCCTGGGATGACCATCTGAAGTGTTTCTCCTTGACAATCTCCGGGAAGTCCTTTAAAAATGAAACTCACACTTTCTTACTGATAGTACAAAGATGACGGCATTTTATGTTTTTGAAAAGTCATAAGATTTTCAATGTGTGATGCAGATTATCAGTGACTATGAGCTACAGTTTCTAGATGAGGTGTATCTGTGGTAGGGGCCAAATGAAGTCATGGACATTGTTTACAAAAATTATCATTTTAAGCACAAAGCGTTTTTATTAGATAGGTTTAGGGAGATGTGATTTAATGATACGAAGCAAACCCCTTGTGTTTCCAGTCATATACTGCAAATTCTCAATGAGCATCAGCCCTAGCCTTCCATCTAAGCAAGTGTAGGAATCCCTTGGTGATGCTAGATTGGACTGCTACAGTAACAGGTCTCCAGCTAGCAAAAAACTCCTTAAAGGATTTCCTTTTGACTAATATGTCTCCTTTATGGCCAGAATTGTTTAAGTATGTTGTCAACAGGCTTTACTTTCCCCTGCTACCCACGGAGAAGTGATGAGATTTAGCTGCAGCACACACTCTCAGTAAATTGGCTGGAGAAGTGATGCTCCAGGGTCAGCAATGAGTATTTCTGCCTTGGAGCCTTGTGGAAGGATGACAAACAGATCTTTACTTCTCCTCAGAGGAGTCCAACTTGAGTAACCGTGGAGGCCTCCACCCTTCTTTATCAATACCTCTCAGAGAATTTCGAGGGCCTCTGGAGGTCAAGTAGTCATTGAGAGAGCAGGGCAGACAGCAGCGAGCACTTCTCACTGGGTCACCCAGGAAAGCTGTTTAGACTATTTTTCTGCTCATTGGTTTTCCTTGGGAAATTATCTCCCTATATCCAGTGTGATCTGGCTAATGAGACACACACACACAGGGGAGAATAGCCTTTGTAAAAAGGAATCACAGCTTAACAAGATGGGGGGGGGAGGACAACGCTTTTCTAACCTAAAATATCTTTTATCACTTTATCCAACAAACTGTTTTGTTTTTTCTCCCCTTGGAGGCAAAATTCAGAACAGGCAAAAACATCACAGCTGCTACAGGCTCCACTCACTGCCCTCTTTCTTGTCTCTGGCTGAACGATTAGTCAGTATTCCTGAAATATGAAGGTTTTGTGCTTCTGACTGCATTTTTTTTCATGGCCATGGGGTCCACATCAACACTTTAAGTGGTTGCCAGTTCTGTAGCAGATGGTCCACTGTATATAGGACAAATGCAAGCCTTGGGCCTCTCACAAAAGGCAGATTAACGGTATGTGGATGCTACCAAATCCGTTATTAGGTGTGATAGTGGTCAGTTCTACTGAAAGTTTGCAAATGTTGACATTTCCTCACGCGGAGAGCTAACATCTGAAGGCAAAATTGCTATTGAAGACCCGACCTTACCCAGCAACATACGGTGCTCACCTCAGTGTCTGAGCGTCTCAGTGGTAATGCAAGCGGAGTGTAGTGAGCAACAGCATATACGAAGTGCCCAAGAGTCCGCGACTGCATTGCAGTGGAGTGGATGAGATTCTTTCTGAACATGACATTTAGTTCCCAGAATGATACCCACGACTGTGGCCTTGACATGGATCGTCCATGTGTTTAGACAGTAAAATCCGATAACTCCAGTGACTGAATTTTCATTAATCATATTATCACGCTTAAAGGGAGACATGACGAGAGTCAGTATGACGTGGAGGCAAAATGCACTAATTCTCGGTTCAGAATACTTTGGCTGACATTTTAACTCATTGTGTGACCTTGGGCAAAACACTTAACCCCGAAGGATTTCACTCCTTCATCACGTAAAATGGGAGAGAAGGTAGAAGGGGACTAGATCACTTTCAAATTCTTTCCCGAATCTCAGTCTGTGATCCCACGATCCACATATTGGAACCTGATGGACTCCCCCTGATTGGATGCCTTCAAGCAGAGACAGCATGACCACCTCTCAGATATGCTGGATAAAGGATTCTTATCTTCAGATACTACGTGCCCTAGATGATCGATAAGGTATTCCCAACTGGCAACACTGCACAGTGGTGCAGTGGATAGAGCACTAGGCCTGGAGTCAGGAAGACCTGAGTTAAAATCTGCCTAGACACTTAGTATCTGGGTGACTCTGGGCAAGTCACTTGACCTTTGTTTACTTCAGTTCCCTCTACTGTGAAAGAGAGATAATAATAGCACCTACCTCATAGTGCTGTTGTGAGGATGAAATGAGACAATGATGGGGTGCTTGGGTGCTTTACTGGGACCCCGATTCCATGACCATGTTTCTCCCTAGCCTCAGAAACACTATCCCTGGCAGTTTCTTCCCAGCCCAAGGCCACTGTGCCTAGCAATTACTCATGAGTGGGCCCCAGAAAGACCCTTATCTCTCTCCCTGCTTCAGTTACAAACAGCACCTGAAGGAGTTATTAGTTTGAACTGCCTTTGCACTTGGTCATAAAGATATGTGTACCCACTGGACTATCTGTACTACCACCTTACCTCATTATCTACATCCTGGACTCCTCATTATCTGTATTCTAGACCTAAGACATATGTATACTCCCTACATCTAGCTTGTCATACAAGAACATAGCGGACAACTCTCAGTTACCACTGACCACTAGTTAACTTACTGATGTAGCAGGACTAAAACCACACCTCCGTGTGGCCCCCCTTGTGGGCTTTTCCTAGTGAACTCTGAGTAAACTGCCTGCACAGTAGGTACAAGAAGTGCATGTTCCTTTAAGAACTGATTATTCCTTAACTACTCCCTAATCCCGCCCTGAATCACCTAGTTAGCATATTTGACACGTTTTATTGTATTTTATCCTGTATACCCCTCTGAAGTCGCAAGTTCCTTAAGAATCCTTACCCGATAGTGTAACAATAAATCTTTGCCACCTTGACTCAAAAAATGCTTGAGTCTGTGAATTCATTCCAGACGACCCTATCCTGTACTCCAGTCTCTGAGGGGTCTCAACCTCTCAGATTGTAACAACAATATTTGTAAAAGAGATTAGCATAGTGCCTGGCACGTAGAAGGTGTTATATAAAAGCTTTTTCCCTTCCTCCTCCTCTTCCTCTCCCAACTCTTGAAATTCTGGGAGTCTACGGAGAAGTTTTTAATTCCCCAATCTGCCTTTGCTTTTTAATCTTTATATTCACTGAAACATCTAGCGAAAAATTCTGAGGAATGAAATATTAACAAAAGACATCAAAGTTTTATCATATGGTTTAATTTATTATAATTTGCCTTCTAAAAGGTTACTCAACGGCTGATGTCCCCTGGTCTATTAGTCCTCTGACCACATATGTTTGTCGTTGGTGATCTCAACTGCCATTCCATTTTCATGTGTTATGCAGTTTAATCCTTTCTTATTAAAGGTCATAATCATTATATCTATGTTTTCTTTATTTAATTATTTTATATGTATTACCCCATTCCTCTATTAACTTTGCACGTGCTTGTTGTAATTACTTGGGTTTACAATCATTTGTAACCAAGCTTCTCCCAAAATCTCTTCTCCCTCCTACTTTCTGGGTCTGCCCTAAGCTATGTGAGTTTACTTCTTTAAGAAGATTGAGATCAAAAGTAAAGGTCACTGTACAGAACCCAAAAACAGACTAAACTGATGAGAGGTAAGCATAATAAAGACAGAAATTTCAGAGTGGGCAAAGAATAGCACATTTCCCTGCTCATCTTACCTTTTCTTTTCCCCTCCTATCTATGTTTATCTAGCCCTTAGGGGTGGCTAAGTTGCACAGTGAATAGAGCACTGGGCCTAGAATTGAGGAAGACTCATCTTCATGAGTGGAAATGTGACCTAAGACTAGCTTTGTGACCCTGGGCCAGGCACTTAACCCTGTTTGACTGAGCTCTCTTATCTGGAAAATGAGCCTGAGAAGAAAATGGAAAACCGCTACAGTATCCCTGCATAAAAAACCTCAAACGGGGTCACAGAGTATGACTTAACTGGAAGGACTGAACAACAGTCTAGCCCTTAATTAGCTAGTTAGGAGAAGAATTCTTATTCCAGACTAGGAGTAAGAGGAAAAAAAAAGTGCAAGGAAAGACACCTCATTATCACAACACCACTACCACCACCCAGATTGCTATTATTTTTCTTTGTCCTTCATTCTGTTAGAGGTCCAATGACATCAAGAGGGTGATGTCTTCACTTGCAAGTGAATTGGATTTAAGTGAGGAAGGGTTGAGCAAAGTCGTCAGCCTCACTCTGTCCTTCAGAGTGAGCAGAGGCCAGTGACAAAACATAGGTCAGCCTTCCTCCTTGCCCCAGGACCACCCCTCAGAACTGTGACCCAGATCCAAGCACCAGTAAAGCAAGAGATTCCTGCATCAGCACTGACAAAGAGATCCCTGTAATGCCCCTCTGATCAGCCACTTAATTCCCCCTCAGTCTGTGGGCCAAAAGCTCAGGAAAAAGCCACAGGCCGCTCGAGACTTGCAACTGACACCTAGCTCCTTCTCTCACTGCAGTCGCAGACTCTTCCCACTGACCTTCTAAGTTGTCTTTGGTCTTCATGGGTTAAGAAGTCTGGAACTGCCACAGCTGCCCACGATTCAGTCCTCTGAGGCCTGCTCCAGGGTCGCTGTGGCCTGTGTGCCCACACCAAACTGTGCTCCTTTCCCTGTCCGGCGTGGTATACCTTTCCAATCAACCATCCAGGCTGTCTTTGGCTAGAAATCTGTTTCACTCTGTCTTTTTGTGGGTTCTGCTGCTTTAGAATTTGTTTAGAGCCATTTTTTATAGGTATTTGGAGGGGTTTGGGGGAGAGCTCAAGACAGTCACTGCTTTCCCTCCACCATCTTGGTTCTGCCTCCTTGTTGTGGCCGTGGAGAGGAAACACCTCTCCCCTTATCATAGCACCTTGGAAGAACTGAAAATTTTCAGGTCCCTAGAAGTACCTCTGAAAACAGCTGTACAAACCCCCGAAGCTTGGGACAGTACACTCTTCACATTGGAAGCCGACTTTTACCTTAACAAAGAGTTTAAAACTCAGTTAATTGGCCAGGACCATGAGTAAGCAGCACAAAAAGAGTCAGAATATATTATCTTACTTTGGTGACAAGTGGCAAAAGAGGTCCAAAAAGCCAATGAGGAGAAGAATGCGTTAAAAAGCAAAATTGACCAAATGGAAAAGTCCAAAAGATTACTGAAGAAAATACTTCCTTAAAAATTGGAATAGAGCAATTAGAAGCTAGTGACTTTATGAGAAATCAAGACACTGTGAAACAAATCCAAAAGAATGAAAAATTAGAAAACAATGTGAAATATCTCATTGGAAAAACAACTGGCCTGGAAAATAGATCCAGGAGAGAGAATTTAAAAATTATTGGACTATCTGAAAGCCATGATCAAAAAAAAAAAAAGCCTAGACATCATCTTTCAAGAAATGATCAAGGAAAACTGCCCTGATATTTTAGAACCAGAGGGCAAAATAGAAATTGAAAGAATCCACCCATCTCCTCCTGAAAGAGATCCCCAAAGGAAAACTCCTAGGAATATTGTAGCCAAATTCCAGAGTTCCCAGGTCAAGGAGAAAATATTACAAGCAGCCAGAAAGAAACAATTCAAGTATTGTGGAAAAATGATCAGGATAACACAAGATTTAACTGCTTCTACATTAAGGGACCACAGGGAATGGGATATAATATTCCACAGAGCAAAGGAGATAGGATTACAACCAAGAATCACCTACCCAGCAAAACTGAATATAATCCTGCAGGGGAAAAAATGGTTATTCAGTGAAATAGAGAAGTTTCAAGCATTCTTGATGAAAAGACCAGAGTTGTATAGAAAATTTGATTTTCAAATACCAGACTTGAGTGGAACATGAAAAGGTAAACAGGAAAGAGAAAATCATAAGAGACTTATTAAGGTTGAACTGTTTACATTCCTGCATGGAAAGATGATATTTGTAACTCATGAAACCTTTGTTAGTATTAGGGTAATTGGAGGGGAAAAAATTATGTGTATGTATATACAGATATAGATAGATAGATGGAGGGTACAGGGTAAGTTGAAGATGAAGGGGTCATATCTGGAGAACAAAATTAAGGAGTGAGAAAGGAATATACTAGGAGAAGGAGAAAGGGAGAGGTAGAACAGGGTAAATTATCTCACAAAAAATAAAACAGAAAAGAAAAGGCTCTTACGGTGGAGGGGTAATGGGGAAGGTGAGAGGGAATGAGTGAATCTTATTCCCATAGAATTTGACTCAATTGGGTATGGAAATCTGTCTTACCCTATAGGAAAATGGGGGGGCAAGGGGACAAGAGAGTAGGGGAAGGATAGAGAGGAGGGCAGATTGGGAAAGGGAGTAATCAGAAGCAAATACTTCTGAGGAGGGTCAGGGTCAAAAGAAAGAATAGAATAAATGGGGGGGGCGGGATAGGATTAAGGGAAATAAGAGTTAGTTTTTCACAGCATGTCTACTATGGAAGTGTTTTGCATAACTGCACAAGTATAGCCTATATTTAATTGCTTGCCTTATCAATGACGGTGGGTGGGGAGGGAGGAAGGGAGAAAATTTGGCACCCAAAGTTTTAAAAACACATGTTTAAAAAAAATGTTTCCACATGCAACTGGGAAATAAGAAATACAGGAAATGGGGTACAGAAATCCATCCTGCCCTACAGGAAAATTGAAGGGGAAGGGGATAAGAGATGGGGGGGGAGAGATAGAAGGTAAGGCAGACTAGGGGAAGGGGTATTTAGAATGCATGCCATCTTGGGGTGGGGGCCGGGGCGAGATGGGGTGAAAATTTGGAACTCAAAACCTTGTGGAAGTAAATGTTGAAAACAAAAAATAAATAAAAATTAATAAAAAAGCAAAACAAAACAAAACAAAAAAAAAAAACATAGGTCAGGATGACTGGCAAAGGTCCCAGAGGCAGAGGGAGATCTTGGCCTTTGTGTTTTTTGTTTTTTGGTTTTTGTTTTTTTTTTTTTTTTTAGGCAGTTAAGGTTAAGTGACTTGCCTAAGGTCATACAGCTAGTAAGTGTCAAGTGTTTGGTCTGAGGCCAGATTTGAACTCAGGTCCTCCTGACTCCAGGGCCAATGCTCTATCCACTGTGTCACCTAGCTGTCCCAGACCTTGGCCTTTTTAAGCTAAAGTCTTTCCCAGGTCTCATTTTGTCTGAGGCAACACCCATTCAGTAATTAAAGGCTAGGTAAGAATTGAGGCAAAAGATGACCTACTTTGCCTTCACAAAAGCATTGATCTGAAAGGGAAAGACCCTCAGGGTTTCTGGTCAGGACAGAAACAATTGCTATTTTCACTCACTCTGAACCATCAAAACCCAAACAATGAGCAAATGGGGCTTGGGCTGGGACCTATTATTGGCCAATCAGTGAGAGCCAGAAGGATTTGGGTTTAAAGGCATAGTCAAGGAGTTCCATTTAATCCCAATGGGCTTTAGCAAAGCCTGGCTCTCCAGAGGTCTATTTCAAGAAATTATACACCAGCAACAACAACATTCATTTAAAGATTGGGGGAAACCTTCCCGTTTATTATCTTACTTTATCCCAGAGCAGACTCAGTAGCCTCATGGATGACACATCCAGAAGAATTCAATGGACATTATGTCAATGATACTTCAAAGAAATGGCTGAGTCATAAGTATTTGTTTACAGAAACGAATTTGTGAGATCAATTCAATACTAAGACATTGCCACTAGAAGTTACAGAAAGCCATCCTTAAGCAGTGGGTTTTACTGATGATACAGATTATAGCAAAGAAATACTAGAAATAGTGTCATGTGTCAGAGATTGCAACAAGAAAAACAGCACTTCAGGCAAAAAAATCAAAGCTATCTGTAATCATATGAAAAAAATGCTCTAAGTCACTATTGATCAGGGAAATGCAAATTAAAACAACTTGGAGGTATTACCTCACACCTATCAGAGTTGCTGATATGACAAAAACAAACAAAAAGGAAAATGATGAATGTTGGAGGGAATGTGGGAAAACTGGGACACTAATGCACTATTGGTGGAGTTGTGAACTGATCCAACCATTCTGGAGAGCAATTTGGAACTATGCCCAAAGGACTTTGACCCAGCAATGCTGCCGCTATGTCTCCAGCCTAAAGAGATCCAAAAAAGGGAAAAGAACCTATTTGAATAAAAATATTTATTGCAGCTATTTTTGTGGTCATCAAGAATTGGAAATCAAAGGGCTGCCCATCAATTGGGGAATGGCTGAACAATCTGTGGTATGTGATAGTAATGGAATATTTTTGCGCTGTAAGAAATGACCAATACGATGATTTTAGAAAACCCTGGAAAAACTTACATGAACTGATGCATAGTGAAGTGAACAGAACCAGGAGAACATTGTACACAGTAACAGCAATGTTGTTCAATGAAGAATTGTGAATGACTTAGCTATTCTCAGCAATACAGTGACCCATGACAATCCCAAATGACTCATGATTAAGCATAATATCCACTTCTAGAGAAAGAGCTGATATTGACTGAATACAGACTGAAGCAATCTATTTTTCACTTTCTTTGTTTCATTTTTTTTCCTTTTATTCAAGTCTTCTTGTACAAAATGACTAATATAGAAATGTTTCACATAATTGCACATGTATA
The DNA here is from genome assembly GCF_900497805.2 of Vombatus ursinus. NCBI lineage: Eukaryota > Metazoa > Chordata > Mammalia > Diprotodontia > Vombatidae > Vombatus > Vombatus ursinus. The sequence goes on along the minus strand of NW_020954577.1, from coordinate 20,325,518 downwards.
ACCAAGATCTGATTGCTTACCCTGTCAGGGAGGAGAGAGGGAGAGATAAAATTTGGAACTCAAAACTTTTAAATAAATATGTTAAAAATTTTAAAAAGAGAGAGATATAGCAGTTACAAAGTACCTAGCTATGTGGAACCTGGTGTCTAGAATTTTGTCCCAATACTTGCTATTGTTCATAAACTAATAAATGACAAAAATACAAATTCCTTATGAATATCCTTATGAATTCAACAAGTCAATTGTACTGGAGCCAGAGCAAAATCACAAAGAAAACACTTGGCTCCAATTGCTTGGAAAAAATATATCAGCCATAATAACATAAGAACAAGGGTTTCAATAGAAGCTGTTCCATTAAATGTGTATAATCTCCAAAATCCATGCAATGACAAGCTTTCAGAATAGAGTGACTTAGTGGGAACAATTCAAAACCCATGGGAAGATGCAATGCCTGTCATCCCCACTGTTTAAGCAGAGCCTGGAGTTCTTCAAGGGAGGTTTTCTTTTTTTTTCTTTTCTTTTTTTTTTTTTTGTAGGCAATGGGGTTAAGTTACTTGCCCAAGGTTACACAGCTAGTAAGTGTCAAGTGTCTGAGGCTGGATTTGAACTCAGGTCCTCCTGACTACACAGCCAGTTCTCTATCCACTGCGCCACCTAGCTGTCCCACGAGAGGTTTTCTACAAGTCTAAACTTTTCTCCATCATGTCCAGCATATTCTAGTCCTGTCTCTACTTGAGAAGGAACTTTCAGGGGAAGTCAATTTCATTTTTCATTTACAATTTATTTTAGTAAATTTTTATCGATATCTATTTTTTTTAACAATTCCTACCATATCCTTCAAGCCTTCCTCTGTCAGAGAGCTATTTCTTGTAAGACAGAAGAAAACATTTTAAAAGGGAGGGGGGAAATTCAGCAAACTATGGAATATCTTAGTAAACTCTGACATTGGATACAGTGGTCCGCATGCATAATGGCCTTTGTCTTTAAGTTATACTTACTTTTTATCGGCTAACTGGGTGAAACACAAGAATTCTTCCACTTATCAGTTCCTCTTCCTGACTTTTGAAATCGAAAGCTTTTTCAGTCTGTGGAAATGTCCCTTTAAAGGGACAAGTCAATTTGCATCAAAAGGATCCTTACCTTTCCAACAAACTAAAGCTATTTCCAAAATCCAGTCTACTGGAATTTCACAGGGCCCAATGTGGTGTGAATTGGCTATATCTAAGTGGGCAAATGACAGTCGTTTTGTCTCTGAAGATTTGCAAAGAGCTTGAAGACCATTGCTTGGTAATTATCATTTGGTCAAGGATGTCAGAGCAAGCAGGCTCCAAATTCTACTAATATTAGGATAATAAAATAGAAATGTAGCAGCATTTTGGCTTGGAGTCTTCTGGGGAATTCAGAGTTCCAAACTTGTCATGGTGCCATAGGGAAAGAAAGATTTCAAAATAGAGATTCCTGCTCTGACTTTGTCACTGGCTACTTGTTTGACCTTTAACATATCTGTGCCTTCATTTCTTTATCTGTAAGATATAGCTGGTATATTAGAATCGTAACATTTTATTCAGAATTCCTCATTTCTTAGCTGAAGAAATTCTGCTAACAAACATTAGCTTTGCAAGTTTGACCTGACACCATGTCCAGTTCAAGTGATATCACTTGCACACTCAAGTACACACATTCACATCCAGATACACACATCACTTTAAAAATGTAAAGGATAACATACGGATGGTTGTGTCATTTTTTTTAATTTTTTGCTATGTTTAACATAATATTAAATAGAGAAAACTCCTAAGATTCAGAATTCATTGGGTCCCTTCCTCTGTCACCTTGGCCTTGTGCTTACAAAAGGAGTAGAAGATGATAATTTTGTATGAGAGGGTTCACATCTGAGATCATCATAGAGTCTGAAACAGTCAGAAACTATATGTTAATTGCGGAACAACCGATAACATTGTAAATAATCTGCTCCAACCTTGCAAATGTTTATAAATGAAATGAGCAGAACCAAGAGAACATTGTATACAGTAACAACAGTATTGTTTTAAGAACAACTTTGAGTGAATAAGCTATTTTGACTATTATAAATATCCAAATTAACTATAAAGAACATATGAAGAAATCCTATCTGCATCCAGAGAAAGAACTGATAGATGTATAGAATAAATTTACGTGTGTGTGTGTTTGTGTATGTGTGTGTGTGTGTGTGTGTGTGTGTCTAATGATAGCCATCTTGGTGGGGTAGGGAAGGAAAAAAATAAATTTACACGATGATTTTATTGTATAAAATTTGAAAGGAATAGCAAGTTGTAAATAGTAGATTTTCAGTGACATGTGCAATCATCTTTTTTATTTTACTGGGTTATGGAAATGCTTGTTTTATTTCATAAATTAAAAAAAAATAAATGACTGTATCCTGATCTCCAAGGCAATTTAGTGTGGCAAGGTGCAACAGTGAATAGAGCGCTGGGCCTGGATTCAGGAAATCATAGGTTCAAATCTGACCTCCAACACTTATTAGCTGTGTGACCATGGTTAAGTCACTTAACATCTGTTTGCCTCAGTATCCTCATCTGTAATATGAGGACAATAAGAACACCTATATCCCAAGGTTGTTGTGAGGAACACATGAGATAATAATTGTAAAGCACTTAGCACAGTGCCTGGCACATAGTAAGCACTATGTAACAGTTAACTGTTATTATATCATCATCATCATCATCATCATCATCATCATCATTTGTATTACTATGAATTCTTGCTTTTAAATAGATGGGGTTACATATTTCTCAAGAATCACTGTTCTGGGCATTCAGTCACTGACGGTATGATCCACCAGTGCTGGCAAGAGCTAGAGTGGCAACTGCTCTAGCGTTTCAACATCACTAGAATCCAAAGGAGGAGATTTCTAAGTCATCACATTTCAAGAGGAATTTTTGCTTTTTCACAAACTCCTCACGCCAATATGTTCTAACAGAAAGGAATTGAGAACAGAAGCTAAGCTATATGGATTCTATTCTTCCAACAAGTAGCTATGGAACAAATGGGACCAAATCTTGGTATCCCCATCCTTACTCTAGAGGCTCTAAGGGAATCCCCAACCTCCTCACCTTCCCAGGTCAGTGTAGCTGAAGCACAAGTGGGGAGGGGTAAACATAGTCATCAAATACTATCTGAGTGAGCTTAATGGCTAAAAATTCTCTGCCAAAACACACTTCATGTCTTTTCTTTAGTCCACAAAAGGGGGCAGAAGTTGATTTAGCATGGAGGGAGGACAAGAGAAGAAAGAAGGGAGGAATTAGATAGGAGGCCAATATTTATAGCTATTCTGGGCAGGCAAAGTACGGTAATAGAATCCAGTTGGGTCAACTAGAAACTAAAGTCCTGGATTAGAGATTGGTTAGTCCATGAGTGTACTCAATATGAGGACACGGGGGAGGGATGTCATATCCACCAATAGACACTGAGGAAACTTTGTGACCCTGTCTTGGAGCTCTCTATACCAAGAAACAAGGAACAGCCAGAAAGTGAATTACCAGCAAAAACAGATTAAAAAACCCTAAAATATAAAAAAAAGATTTCAAGAGAAAATGTCTCAACAAAGTCCCAGAAATAAATAAATCAACTCAGAGAATGTTTAAAATAAATTTGAAAAACAAACAAAAGAGAGTGAGTAGTGAATCCTCGAAGAGAATATAAACCTATATAGACAAAGACTCAACAAAAAAGAAAGCAAACTAATTCTTGTTGAAATAGAAAATCTTATTATTTATTAAGAGAACATGGAACAACAAAAATGAACCTCAGAATGTTACAGAAAATAAACACATTAGAAAAGAAAGTAAATCTGAATAATGGTTAGAACATAGAACTCTCAGATGAGGCATACATAAGAAAGCTTAATGAGGAAATCAAGAACAATAACCAGCTCACAATGATGTTTCTCTAAAGAAATGAAATGTAAATAAAAGATTGAGAACGAAAAATATCGACAAAGAGGGAAACTTAGCAGAAAGGAAGCAGAAGTCAGCAGTGTTGAAAGCACACTTGAACTCACTATAAACCAAAATTATCTCTTTTTGACACATTTAATAGTATTTTATTCTTTTCCAATGATATGTAAAGATAGTTTTCAACATTCATTTTATAAGATTTTGAACTCCACATTTTTTTTCCTTCTCTCTCTTCCCTCCCCCCTCCCCAAGACAGCAAGCAATCTACTATAGGTTATACATGTATAATCATGTTAAACATATATCCACAATAGTCATGTTGTGAAAGAAGAATAAAACAAAAGGGGGAAAGAAAACTATGAGAAAGGGGAAAAAAAGTGCAAATAGTCTGCTTTGATGTGCATTCAGACTCCATGGCTCTGGATGTGGAGAGCATTTTCCATCACAAGTCTTTTGGAATTATCCTGGATCATTGTATTACTTAGAAGAGCCAAGGCATTCATAGTTGATCATTGTACAATGGTACTACTACTGTGAACAATGTTCTGGTTCTTCTCACTTCACTCAGCATCAGTTCATGTAAGTCTTTCCAGGTTTTTGTTTTTTTTTTCCTGAAATCTGCCTGCTCATCATGTCTTATAGCACAATGATATTTTGTTACATTCATATACCACCACTTGTTCAGTCAGTCCCCAATTGACGGACATCAACTCAATTTCCAATTCTTTGCCACCACAAAAATAGCTGCTATAAATATCTTTATTCACATGGGTCCTTTCCCCTTTTTATGATCTCTTTGGGTTACAGGCTTAGTAGTGGTATTGTAGGATCAAGAGGTATGCACAGTTTTCTAACCCTTTGGCCATAGTTACAATTTGTTTTCTAGAATGGTTGGATCAGTTCACAACTCCACCGATAGTGCATATGTTCCAATTTTCCCACATCTTCTTCCATATTTATCATTTTCCTTTTCTGTCAAATTACTCAATCTGATGGGTATGAGGTGGTACCTCAGAGTTGTTTTAATTTACATTTCTCTAATCAACAGTGATTTTTTTTATATGATTACAGATAGCTTTAATTTCTTCATCTTAAAACTACCTGTTTATATGCTTTGACCATTAGCACTTAGGGAATGACTTGTATTCTTACAAATTTGATTCAATATTCTATATATTTTAGAAATGATGTCTTTAAATGATTTCTTTTTTTTTAAAGTTAGCATGAACAGAGACAACATTAAGTATCAGATTTCATAGAATAGCATAATGAATAAAATATTTTTAAAAAACCTGAGGACAATAATTAAATTAATACTTAAAAAAAGAAATTTCAAAAAGTCAAAATATAGAAAACAAGATAGCAGAAAAGATAACATAGATTTGTATCGGTGGTGAAGATTTTCCCATTTTCAAACTCCAAGAAATGTTGTGGTTAAATTTAGAAACTTCAAAGACAAACCACAAACTTTCAAAGTTCTAAGGTGAAAAAAAAATTTCAAATATAGGAAAAGGAAATTAAAATTAGAAAAGTAAATTCTGTATCCATAATAAAACAGAAGAGGATAATAACATATTCTCCTAAGCAATTGAAACTTAAACCTGCAACATACCTGGCAAATCTAATCCTAATTATCTGTGGGAAAAAGATATTCAAGGAAAGACAACCCTTTTTGTCATTTCTTTAAAATAAACAGACAAGGACAGATTTTTTTTTACTTGCAAACAACTCAAACAACAGAAATTTGAGAGAGATAAATATAGTTACCATAAACAACTTACTCCATGTTTGGAACTTATCATTAAGTGATAAACAATATAAGAAGAAAAACAGATGTATAGGGTTAAAAAAAAACAAAGAGAGATAATTATAATACAAAGGATGATAAATTTGTAAATAGAAACAAAAGAAGTAAAGGTAGAAGATCAGAACTTAATATACTAAACACATGACTCTTGTAGAGGGGAGCTAATACATTTTGTGGGACAGAATTATATAGTTTAATTTTGAATGGTACATAACTAGGAACATAAGAAATGAAGATCAGAGGGGAATGGGTGATGCTCCCTTACCAACTTCATACATGAAATAAAAAAAAAATGTTGACTGTTATGTTTTCTTGAGAAGAAGTGGAACGAAAATCTAGTGGCAGATTTTTTTTTTTTGCATAAACAAAGCCAATGCAACCAAAATGAGAAGGAAACTGGGGGAAATTTTTACAGCAAGTATTTATGATAAAGGCCTCATTTTTCAAACATAGAGAGAATTGAGTCAAATTTATGAGAATACAAGTAAGTCCTCAATTGATAAATAGTCAAAGGATATGAGCAAGCAATTTTCAAAGAAATCAAAGCTATCTATTGTCATATGAAAAAATTCTCTAGATAACTATGGGTTAGAAAAATGCATATTAAAACAACTCTGAGGTACTACCTCACACCCATCAGATTGACTAATATAATGAAAAAAGGAAAATGATAAATGTTGGAAGGGTTGTAGGATAACTTGGACACTAATGAACTGTTGGTAGAGTTGTGGACTGATCCAACCATCATGGAGAGTAATTTGGAACTATGGCCAAAGGAGCTATGTGTATATCCTTTGACCCAGCAATATCGCTACTGGGTCTGTATCCCAAAAAGATTTTTAAAAAGTGAGGGGAGGACCCACACATACAAAAAATATTTATAGAGGCTCTTTTTTTGGTGGCCGAGAATTGGAAATCAAGGTGATGACCATAAATTAGGGAACAGCTGAACAATTTGTTGTATGTGATTGTAATGGAATATTATTGTGCTATAAGAAATGACAAGCAGGATGATTTCATAAAACCCTGGATTGACTTACATGAACTGATATAAAGTGAAGTGAGCAGAATCAGGAGAATATTGTACACAGTAACGGAAATTTTGCATGATGAAGAACAGTGAATGACTTTGGTATTCTCAGCAATACAGTGATCCTAGACAATCCCAAAAGACTCATGATGAAAAATGGCATCTGCTTCCAGGAGAAAAAAAACAAACCTGATGTCTTCTGAATACAAACTGAAGCATACTCTTCCTTCATTCTTTTCTTCTTTAATTCCTTTCTTCCTTCTTTTTAAGTTTTCTTGCACGAAATGACTAATATGTTTTATATGATTGCACATGTATAACCTATATCATATTGATTATCATCTGAGGGAAGGGGAAGGTAGAGGGAAGGAACTCAGTTTAAAAAAAATGAATGTTAAAATTGTTTTTCACATGTAATTGAGGAAAATATTATTTTAAAAAAATTGAATGGCAGAGGAAGTATAAGTGAAAAGTTGATTTATCTAACTAAAATCAGCATTTATTCTCAGTGGGACAGAGGGACTTCCACTGTTGTATACTCTTATAATGTGTACCTATGAGAGGAGATGGGAACTTCATTTCTCTGCATCAGTTGATTTTAAACAAGGGATTGCAATTGTACTTTCAGCCAAAGTACAATCGAAATTCATGATATCAATAGAAACTCAAATGAAGTTGCATTATACTTTATGGAATGATAGGTATGAAGTAATAACAACATTAAAATATGTAATAAATGGTATAGCATCCAAATTCATGAAAGAAAAATTAAGTGAATTTAAAAAGAGAAAGTATAAAATAAATAAAAATAGAAGACCTTATTATTCCAATAAGATACCTAAATAGATCTAATGGAAAATATTTTTAAGTGAATACCAAACTAAACACACTATTATAGAATTTAGAGCAAAAGGTCTAATGATATCTTCTGAGGGGAACATCAAAGAATACATAATTGTCAGCATTACTTGGCACCTTTTAAAAACAGACCAGGTACTAGGACACAGAGAAATTAAAAATAAATACAAGAGAGAAGACGGTAGAAAGATTGGCAAAAAAGAGTACAATATATCTTTTTTGAAGATGACATGATGATTTACTTAGAACGTGCTAAGGATTGGGATAAGAATTGAGACATTTGGTAGCCCTATTAGCAGGATAAGAAGGGAAGTGGGTGACTGGTAAATATCACCTTCTTTTATATCTATCCTCTATCCATCTATCTATCGTCTAGCTCATCTTTGTGTAAACACAAACAAAAAACGCTTGTTACAATGAGCTGATATCACTTCTATTTTCTTCCCTGACAAAAGCCTAAGCTGGAATAATTTCTAAAGTTGTTTCCAGAATGGTTATAGCAATTGCTGGATCACAATATTTCTTTCATTTACTCAGTCAGTAGCTGAATATACTTCTCATCTTTCTTTTTTTTTCTCTTTTTTTGTTCTTCTCCTAGATCATATTAAAAAAAAAAATCCAAAGCCCCATTTCTCATTCCTGGGCTGCTGTTTGCTTATATACTGAGGAAGTCTATGGCATTTACGTAAAGTGACAAAGCTACAGGATATTAATATTAGGCTGCTCAGTGAGCTGTGGAGCTGGCCATAGCCCATCAGACAACTAATTAATGAAAGAATGTGAGGAATTGCAAAGCACTCCTTTGCAGTGTTTGCAAAGAGAGGAAGAAATTGACAATGTTAAGGTTGTATTGAAAGGCTTCTGATAGAGTCAGGAAATGAATTCAGCCATATTCTTGTGCCACATGATTATGAACACGAAAACTAAGAAAAATCTTTATGCATTATATTTCATGGTAGGCATGTGAAGAATTAAATTTTCCTCCTGGTGGGGGATAAAATTTAGATGTTGAGAGTCTGTTTAATATTTTTTTCTTTTATGCAATTACAATCTTGCCAACTTAGATGAAGTAGGGAATTGTCATATTCTAAGCAGAATAAATTTATTTAGAATATTTTGCTCTAGTAGATAGCATTGACATATTTCCTAAAATTGGAATATTATCTTCAGTAAATTTCCCTGAACTAAATCACTAAGATCTTGGATATTATCAGTTAAACATTTGATTAGGGCCTTCTTGTTCTTTGCATGAAGAAGGAGCCTTTTCACAATTATTAAATGAGAGTTTAAAAAAATTGTTGAGAATTAAAAAAGGAACTAGTTCACATTTCTGAAACCCTGTTCTTTTTATAATGTCACTACAGATAACTGAGAATGATTAACCCTCTAAACATTCTTCAGAGTAATCTGGCCCACTGGTTAAATGCTATCTCACTAGTAAATGTTATCAACTGCTGATTATCAGAATCTTAAAAAAAAAGAAATCAACCTAAAATAATTTCAGTTCTCCAATTTGATGGTTTTTATTGTAATTTTATTCAACACTTGCTGCTATGGAGAACTGGAATTATGTTAGGAGGATTTCTTTTTTTTTTTTTTTTTTTTTTACTATTAAGAAATAGAAGTGTCAGAGTTCTCAAAACGTTCCTGACTCTCACAAATTTGTGGCTCAAGAACCTACTTCTAATGTGTGTGAATGTGTGTGTTTATGTGTGTATACATACATATACACACACACAGCTATATGTATATATAACTTGATAGAGCTATATATGTGGGCAGCATTTAGGGTGGTGGTACACATAC
>NW_020954577.1:20293181-20316051 GCF_900497805.2 Vombatus ursinus | reverse complement strand
ATATATATATATATATATATATATATATATATATATATATATATATAACTTAATAGGTGGGTGCTGCAGTGGATAGAGGGCCAGGCTTGGAGTCAGGAAAACCTGGGTTCAAATTCAGCCTCAGACACTTGACACTTACTAGCTGTGCAACCCTGGGCAAATCATTTAATCCTGTTTGCTTCAGTTTCCTTGTCTATAACATGAGTTGAGGAAAGAATTAGCAAATCACTCCAATATCTTTGTCAAGAAAACCCCAAATGGGGTAATAAAGAGCCAGACATGACTAAAAAATGACTTAACCACAGAGCTAAATATTTATGTGTGTGTAATGTTGTACCTGTAGTTCACATAAACATTTGTAAATATATGTACACACATATATGCAATAACAAAGTTGCACAATAAGGCCAAATTCTTCAAGAGACAAGGATAAGCTACAGATAATCCTTTCCTGAGCCAGCAGATAAGACTACTGACCTTCGACGGGGCAGACAGAATTTTAAAGTGGAAAAAAAATAGAAGGCAAAGGTTCCCCTTTGCTGCGGGAGAATATACTATTGGTTCTCACGGCAAATTTGCTCAGACTTAATACGCACAGTAACCTCACTGAGCAGAAAAAGGTGGTTTATGTAGAGATGATAAGCTGCAAAGGGCAAACTCCATCTGCTGGTTGCTTGGTAGCTTTCATCAGGTAAAGGGGACAGCATCTTCCGCAGGCAGGAAGGCAGGCAGGCAGGCGGGCAGACAAGACCTCTTCTCATCTTTACCTTGTGAGGCAGCTTCTTTTCCTATTGCATCAGTTATTCTCTCTGTTTTGAAAGGGGAAAGACAAATTGATTATCCTTTCAATACAATTGGGTAAACAACTGTCACAGAAGCAAATAAATATTAACATACTTCACGGTTTTGTTCCATTTTTAGCCTGTGAATTAGGTGGAGTAAACTATTATGATTGAGTATAAGCTACTACTATTGATGAAAATGTCTAAGAATACGAAATGTGTTCTTTTCAAAGGGCCATCATGCTATTAGCATGTTGGTAAGTGGAATGATGACTAGTCATAAATGTTTCTCCCCAGGTAACACTCACTACAGACTCTAGACAACAGGTGCCCACATCACAATCACCTGTGTCAGTATCTGGGAAAAAGGAAGGCTATTATCACGGAGTCCTTTGTGAATGAGAAGTTCAAATCTGGGACACAGGAGTTTCTAATGCACCGCTACACAGGCAGACAGGCAAGAAGGAACCAAAACAGATAAGCAGAAGAGCAGCAGAGACACAGCTTAGGAATTTAGTGCTTTCAAACAAGGTGTTTTTTTTTTTCTCTCCCTCCATATAAACATCCTAAGATAAGTCACTTCCAATTCCTAGTGAAGGGGCTTGGAGCGCTTAGAGAATTGCAGGCAAAGCTGAAGGCGTAAGCCAGAAAATAAGGTATCGTAGGAAATTCAAAAGGAGAAGCCAGCCTTTGGGGATTTTAACAAGATGATTCAGTCACGGGGTCACCTCTAGTATGAACAGGGAAGTGGTCTTTCCTTTTTCATATTTCACCAATGCAATGAAGTATATAGGTTGTCAGGACTAAAATATATCTTGGTGAGAGTTTGATCACATTCTGCCCTGTTTCTTAAAGCTGTGGTTCCAGAGGAGATGTGACAAAGATATAAGTTATCTCTTAAATTCACCCTGCTTCAGAGAAGTTCATATCTGTATTCTTACACACTTGTATCCCAAGTTGTCTGGGTTTGCTATCCAGAAAAAATATGGGGGCTAAAGAGGTCTGATGTCTGTGATATAAGAATATCCTTGGTTCAATCTGTGTGGCCTGTGTGTGTGTAAGAAGCATTCCATACAAAGAAAGGAAAACCAATGAAAGGACAAGGGAGAAAAAATCTGGGAAAATGTATCCATGAAGTATAGAGCTGCCATGAAGAAAAAAATGTGAACATGCTCCCTTAAAACTCAAGCTTGCTTTAACTACTGCTGACTGGGGTATCCCTAAAATTTCAAAGTGACCATTTATGTGGGTTTCATGTTCCCACTTACTCTGTCCTTCGTGTCAAAGTTAGTTTCCCAACTGCTGTGTGTCACGATACTTATATAACCAGTGAGATAACTAGCATCTTCTCAAAGAAGCAAAAGCACACTGTTTGTAAAGGTAAGAATGTTTGAACAAGGTTTGTTTTGAAATCAATATTATGGCAGAAATGATTTCAAGTGATAAATTAGGTAACCATTAGACCTAGAAGGATAGTGTGTATCAAGACAAAAGGCCCCTGGAATGTGAAGTGCTTGGCTTCTATTCATCAAGACAACATGCAGAGGGCATGGGGCATACTTGGTGTGCCAGACCTTGACCTTGGTAACAATAATTATGTTTTTTTGTCCTTTATTTTCAGAGGCTCAATGGCATCACCGATGATTTCTGGACTTGCATGTGAATTGGATTTAAGGGAGACAGAGTTTTGCAAAGTCTTCAGCCTAACCCTCTTCCACAATCATTGAAGTTTAGTGGCAAGCCAAAAGCCAAGATGCCTGCCGATGGCCCAGGATGCAGTGGATGACCTTGGCATCTTCCATGTCTGACCAGCCTTTAAGTGTTCCACAGCCCCCGCTTCAGCTGCCTTCATGGTCGTTGGAACAAGTTGTCCTCATCTGGCCATCCTACTAGAAGTCTTCATATGCTTGGGCTGAACATCCCCCTAACTCATCAATGCTTTTGGGGCCTGTCCATTTCCCTTAATCTGGTTTAGCTCATATGTCAAGATGGTTTCATGGGCATGTGGCCACTGCACGTAGTACAGCTTTTTGGAGTCACAGGTGAGAGCCAGGGGGCAGGTGGACACCAAAAGTGGATAAGCAGCTCTGAAAAGGGTAATGAAGAGGAGGATAATAATAATAGCTAACATTTAAATAGTGATTTAAAATAGCTCTCTTGAAACTCACAACAACCCTGCAAACTAGGTTGTATTATTTTTCCTATTTTACAGGTAAGGAAACTGAAGTAAACAGAGGTTAAGTCATTTGTACAGGGTCACACAACTAGTAAGTGTGTGACCTGGATTTGAACTCAGGTCTTCCTGACCCAAGACCTAATGATCTAGCCGCTGGTGCTGAAGTAAGCCAGAATATTGTTGAAGAGACATTTCTCTACCACTCGAAAGCCTTTCCACACAAAAAGGAAATTTCAATATTTCCCCTTACTTGATGATATTGGTTGATGATGAAGTTTGATTATTCCTAGAAATTTGATGTTCCTTTTTTAAAAAAAGGAAAAAAAAAAACAGAAAAAGGCAAATTGGTTTTATGCCTAGAATGATGGTCATGCAAATTAGTCTTTCAGTCCAGGTGAATCATATGGAATATATAACGATTTTCCATGCCCTAAGCATTTGTGCACCAAAGGCAAAAACCATTTTTCTTTTTCAGCATTTGAAAAATTAAAATATGGCTGCATATTTTGGGGGTGTTCTGCACTATGTTGGGACCCTGGGTATGATAAGTTCTTTGCAAATCCAAGAACCACATTATAATATGATCTGAATATAATTTCATCATGCAAACCACATTGTCTGATGCTTTTCGGAATTATAACTCAGCAGGATCCTATCCGATAGGCAAAGGTGATGGACACTCACAAGTGGTTTGCAATTTAGTCCTATTTTTTCCAGCCTTAAAAACAAGTCTTGTTGGGTGCAGGGAGAAACACTCGCCACAGAAGGGAGGGTTTCATTTGGCAAAGGAGAGTTAAAGGCCACGGAAGAAGCACAAAGGAAAATGAAAGCTGTGAATGAATACTGGTTGTCATTAGAGTTTCCCTGTCGGATTCCCCTACTCCAAGTGCCCTGCTAAGGGCTCAATGACTTTCCGAAGGGCTGCTCAGAATCTGTGATGTCCAGGAAGTTTAACTGTTGTGTGGAATGAGGGATAAAAGCCCAAACAATAAATATGAAATCTGTGGAAACCACAGCTTTAGCTTTGCTGCACTCACTGGGCCAAGAGACCCCCAGGCACAGGGACAGTATATTCCGAAAGGGAAGTCTATGTAGCTCCATGAAATGCAAGAATACACAGTAAACTAAAGATATTCCAGAGTGAGCCATCTGTTCTAGAAACATCTGATCCTCTCACATAAAAATTATGCCTCTTATGAAAGGGGAGGCCATTATTATGAAAGCAAAAGGAATGGTTTTTTTTTTCCCATTTCTATTGGCTTTAGCAAGATGGTGATATAATTCTTTTGATGACTTCCTGCTGAAATGGGAAACAGGACACTGCAGTGATCACCACAGACATAGAAAATGGTTAGAAGCTGTTCGTAGCTTTAAAAAAAAAAGGACAGATCCCCTGAGAAATGCACTTTGAAAAGCTTCAAAGATTGTTAAGGATTTTCAAATAGGCTATAAATGGAGCTGTGTAGTCGCAGATATATCTCCAAAAGATGAGAGTGGCGTCATGTCAGAGCTCCACAGGGTGCCCTGGCTCATGTTCTCTTAGTTAAGAAATTCTACTCAAGCAGCTAACATAACCTTTGCTAACACACTCCTAAGAACAGGTTCCAGTGACATGGAAAAGAGTCTTCTCTCTAGATCTCAGTGGATTTAGTTTAAAGCAGCCTTTCTCCTTCGGGGCTGATAGCAGATGGGAGTTCTTTCCAAGAGGCAGAATGGCATCCCTTCTCAAGCTGCAGTACTGCCTCGTGTGAGCACCAAAAGCCTTTCAATGTTGTCAGAAAAGACAGAGGAACAGAAGAGTGTAATTAGGGCATGTCACCCGGCAGGGAAACCAGAGGGAATCTGGGCTGATCTATCATGGAAATGCACGTGAGGAACAAGCCTGACCACCTGGAGCTTAGGTCTTACAAGGAAGCACTATCTCTTCTTGAAAGGATGGAAATGATACAGGCAAAGAAAGCGTCAGAATGGATATGAGCGCACTCTGCTCCTGTCCTTCCAAAGGTAGGCAATGGGACACTTTCCCTGTGCCTCTTTAGGCTTTTCTATGCTCGATCCTCCCTCCTGAATGTGGAAGGCAGAGGGCAGCACACTTAGAATGGCGTCCATGGAGGGCTCATTAGCTGTGGCTGTAGAAGGCAGTGGAAAGGCTCGGTATTAGTGTTCTCCATATCATAAATAGGAATAGGAATCAACTCCACCAAAGCTAATACGCCACAGATGGAGACAAATAATCCTGGAATGAATGGGTAGATAGATGGATATAAAGGCATTAATTGAGTACTCATTATATGCAGAACACTGTGCTAAGCCTGGGGGATACTACTCTTCTACTACTACTACTACTACTACTACTACTACTACTACTACTACTACTCCTGCAGAATGATGATATAAGCAGTGGGTTTAGAGCACCTACTATGTGCCAGGCATTCTGCTAAACACTTCACAAATACTATCTTATTTGTTCTTCACAGTAATCCTAGGATTAGTGTCCGCATTTTATAGTTGAAGAAACTGACACAAATTGAGGTCGTGATTAGTCCAGGGTCACCACATAGCCAGTAAGAGTCTGAGATCAGATTTATACTTAAGTCTTCTTGACTCCAGGCCAAGCATTCTGTGCCTCTCAGCTGCTTCAAATAGAAAATCCAGATGGCCCCTGCTCTCAAGTAGTTCACATTCTAATAGGGGAAGGTAAGACACAGAAGAGGTTTCAACTTCAAGTCAGCGGGAAAGTTTCATGGTCCTTCAGGTAGGTTCAGTGGGAAAGAAGATGGTGAAGACAAAGCCAGTTCCACTAATAGTCATAATAATTTCTGATGTTGAGTATTTGACAGTGCCAAGGACTTTGGTGGTGAGGACTTTCTATTCCAGGGCTTGCTGAGAAGGGAGAGTAGACTGTAGCACCTGCAGAGGTGTTTGCCAGGGCATATCTTCTCAAGGGGTCATGCCTTGAGCGATGACTGGGGACTAGACTGGAAGCTAGGCAGGAGTCTGTGAGGGTGCTGCAATTTCTGGGTCTCGAGCTTATCTTCTTACTAATGATAGCTAATTATCGGTTGGCATGGGTGATGATAAGAATGTTGGGTTCTTTCTCCAAAGGGGCTGATCCCCTCAGTGATTGCTCTGATGGCAGAGAGAGAAGCAGGGTTAGTAGTCTATGGGTAGGATGGTGCTGCTATTCCTAGGAGTGTTGGGCCCACAATCCTGTGCTGTCCCTAGCAGGGTGAGAGGGGAGGTGGTGGTAACAGTGATGATTTAACCTTTCCAGCATTTTTCACCTCCTGTCTCTCCCTTGAGGTGTCTGGCTACTTCAGTTAGGCTGGCTGGCCTGCCTTGGTAGTGGGAGTTAGTCAGCAGTTAGTGGGGATGGCTGGACCCTTCTCCACAGGGGTTGCTCTCCTGAATGATATCTGGGGGCACTGGGTTGAAAGCAGGTCTTGTGATCTGGCTCACGTTGGTATTCGGCTTTAATGTTTGTAGACACCACTCATAGACATGATCTCATTTGAGCATCACAAAAACCTGTGAGGCTGGTATATTCATCATGAAAATACAAAGGAGGAATTTGGAGTTCTGAAAAACTGAGTGATTTACACAGGGTCATATCTGCTAAATGCCTGAGAAGAGATTCAAACCCAGGCCTTCCACATTCATCAATTGCAGTCCTCTCATCACCATGCCACACAACATAGGCCCATGGGCATGTGAGAGATTGGGGCATTGGGTTTGACGACCTCTGGGATTCATTTCTGTGCTAGATTTGGTATGGGGATCTTCAGGAATATGTGGTCAGATTTAAATGTTCCACGAAAATGAATATTTATTTCAAAGGGATATGATTTTTTGGGGAAAAAAATGAAGAGTTTGCCAAGCCAAAACCTCTCAAAGAAGCAATACCTAGCCTGGCTGGAGTTGGAAGTGTCATAAACCTCAGGAGAAACCAATATGATTGCTGAGGGCCCATTCTCATGAGCTCTGATTTCATCCTCTGAATCAAAACAACATACAGATTGAATGGAGATCACCTTCTAGTCAAAGTATGAAAACTGAACTAGCATCTGAAGAAAAACAGGAAGGAGGCAGAGAATGGTGCTATGGACACTGATCAGACTAGGAAGTTTGCATGAGGTCCAAATGATTTTTTGGATATAATTCATACATAAGCCCATCGTATCTGTGAGACAAATTAGAGAAAAGGTTCTATTTAAATGCCTGGGGATTTTCAAATAACAAATAACACATAAGTTGTTCAGTCATGTCTGTCTCTTCATGACCCCATTTTTGGGTTTTCTTGGCAAAAGTACTCAAATGGTTTGCCATTTATTTCTCCAGCTCATTTTATAGATGAGAAACTGAGGAAAACAGGGTGAAGTGACTTGCTCAGGGTCACACAGCTAGGAAGTGTCTGAGGCTAGATTTGAACTTATGAAGATGAGTCTTCTTGATTCCAAGCCCAGTGTTCTATCCACTGTGCCGATTAGCTGCCCCTAGACACAAACATAATTATTTACGAACTTGCTTTATTCAAGGTGAGTACCTGGCTTTGAAATAAATGCTATTTTGTTTTGAGAAGTCACACTTTGTGGTTTCACAGGGGTATGAAGGTATGAAGGTATGAAGGTCACCCCCAAGTCCTGAAGGCCATTGCGCCAGAAAACTACTTTGGCTATATCTCATTAAGTCGAAAGACTAGCAGCCCAGTCCTGGCAAAAGACTGAGTCATGAAAGGGCCCACCTGGTCATGCACAAAGAGACTCAGGGCCAGCAGCTTGGATGCCCAATGATGTAATTATGCGTTCACTTATTCCCATGATGCTCCTTCCTTCTTCTTTGTCATTTGCCTCTGCCACTGGAATGGCAGGTTGATCAGGTTCAAAGTCAGGCTTCCTCCAAGCCCCTTCTCTCCCTCCTAAAGTGAGGCCGAGGCTCACTTTCTCCTTTCCTTGTGACAGGCAGCAGAGTGAGGCCCAGCCTTCCAGGGAGAAGTCTCAGAGGGCTGACTTCCAAAGGGCCTAAAACAACAGCTCTTTGTCACCTTCCGACGCTGCTGCAGCTTGATGGATTCTCTTACTCTCCGACTCAAACTGTGTCCCTGCAAGGAAAACCAATCTTCCGGGACAAGCAATGCTCTCACTATTTGACTTTCTATTTGTTTTGTGATTTCCCTCCTGTGTGACTTCATCCATGACACGTCCACATTGCCACCCCCGTTCATCCATTCCCAAAGGTAGAAAACCAGGCCTTTTGAGGGATTTAGAGGATAAAGGGGAAGGAGAGTGTCAGGTGATTGAGGCCATTGAACTCCCAGGCCTAAGGTGTTTTACTGCCTTGGGTGACTGACGATAGGTCCTGCTGCTACTTTGTAGGGAGGGATAACTCTACCCAAATCAGCCTCCTCATAGTGTTGCTATAAGACTATGGTCCACCCAATGTGACAAGATGGTTCCATAGGTATCCCCTGCGAGGCACTGGCTACAAAGAATGTGGCAAAAGAGAGAGGCCCTTGAACCAAATGGCAGCTCCTTGAGGGCAGAAACAGTTTCCTTTTTTCTTCTTATCTGTAGCATCTCATATAGTGCCTGTCACATAGTGGGGACATAGTAAATATGTCTTGACTGATGGCTAGCCTTGAAATGTTAGTGCTGGCAGAAATTGAAGGGAAATGGACTTGATAAGTCCCTGAAGAGCAGGGACTATAATTGTCTCTGTCACTTTTTATACTCCCCGACACAATGGTCAATGTGTACAGAAAATGTTTCATGAATATGGCTTTCTATTCTGACCATCTTTCTATATGCCAGTCTCTCTTTCTCCTTTTATTCATGACCTGATTATCAATCAGAATTCTTCACAGAATTATGGAACCCAAGGGCTAGAATGCCTTCTAGTCCAACATGGCCAGAAAGCACTTCAATAATATCTTCAAAAAGTATCCATCCATTCCTTGCTTGAAATTTTTCAGTAAAAGGGAAACCATGACCTCAAGTGACAAGCCATTCCACTTCTGGACAGCTCTAATTGGGAAGAAATTTCCCCTTACACCAAACATAAATATCTTTTTGGAACTTAAATTCCTGGATCAAGAATATAAAGTCAAGCCCTCTTCAGTATTGAAACACTTCAATAACTGGAAGAGAGATGTCCTCCCCCCCCATTATAGTTGTTTCTTTATAGCTCCCATAGTCCAATCTTTGTGCCAACCCCTAAAAATTCTCCATGTTTTATTTGTCACTGTGTTTTTGTATGTACAGGTACTGATGTCTTATCTGAATGATAAGACACTTATGGTAAACACAATGTTTTATGTTATATTTTGAAGTCTTCAATTCCTAGAGTCAACCATTAATGGTGTAATTAAATTCATTTTGGTTAAAATGTATGGAATTCCAACTACATGCAAATCACATTCTTAGGTACTGAGGAAAATGTTTGAATGCCACTATCATGTCCTTTTTCAGGATTCTCTTCTTGGGGTGACATATCCTAATTTCCCTCAAAAGACTCCCATTGGGCATGTTGTCCAGTCTCTTCACCCTGCTAATCACCATCTTCTGAACATTCTCCAGCTTGTCTTTCTTTTCTTTTAAAAATGTCTTGCCTTTTAATTCTCCAACACATTAATTTCTGAATGTATACCTATCCTTTCCATATATAGTGAGACCTCCCTTGTAACAAATATTTTAATTATACACTTAAAAACCAAACAATAAAAACCAATTCAATGGCAGGGCTTTGCAGTAAGGCACGCTCATCATTCCCAAAATCTATATTGAAGGGAGCAAGATACATTTTCTCCATTTTTCTCCATGTCACAATAACCACAAAACATTCAGTCGTGCTTTCCTCTTCTGTTCATTCATATCAATGTTGTTGTTATTGTTGTTGCTGTTCATAGAGTTTTCCTAGGTTCTGCTTATTTTATTCCACGTGAGTTTATAGGTCTTCATGTATTGCTCTGAATTTTTCACAGTCTTCATTTCTTACATGATAAAAATAGTCTATGAGATTCATAATCTACAACCTGGTTTGCTTAGCCATTCTCCAATAGATGGGTCATTGCTTTGTTTCCAGTTCTTTATCATTACAAAACATGCTGGTATGTATATTGATGTATATGGCATATGCCCAACAGTGGAATCTCTGGGTCAAAGTACACGAACATTTTAATTTTTTAAGCACACTTCTAAATTCTTTCCCAAAAACATTAGATCAATTCATTTTTTTTTCCAACAATGTTTTAGGAGAAAGAAGAAAGGAACAGTCACTTATTAAGCACTCAACACATGCTAGGCACATTGAAAGGAGTATCTCATTCGATCCTCACAACAACTCTGGGAGGTAGGTGTGGTCGAAAATCACCATTTTAGAGGCTAAGATGAGGCTAAGTGACTGGCCTAGGATCACACAGCTGGTAAGTGGCCAAGGCTGGATTTGAACTCAGGTTCCTCTGACTCCAGGCCCAGAGTTCTATCCACTGCACTACCAGCGGACACAACCTTGTGTTTCAGTCTGCTAATGGGCCGGTCCATATTGACTATTTCTCTCGATTGTTGTCTTTTCCAAAGTGTAGAAATGGGATAACATCCACCCTTATTTGAACTTGTCATTGTTGTTTTATCAGTGATCGTGGGCAACGTTCTCTTGTTGTTGACAGGTTGCTTTTGGTCTTTGGAGACTTTGCTTGATATTCTTTTACCAGGTGTTCAACGAGGAATGGCACCAGCTATGATATAGTTATGTTAAAGCCTTAGATGGTGTGGACATTAGAACCTAAAAAAGGGTCACTGATATGAAGAATGGAGTCAAATCTGTGTTTCCCTACCTTAGGCAGAGGAACTGATTTTATTAATGTAAACATTTTCAAATTCATGCAATCAAAATATGTTTTATCTTTTGTGGTCACTTCTAACCCTTCTTTGGTTAAAAAAAATGTGTCTATGAGACATGGCTATTGAGGATACCTATCTCCCTATATTTTATCCATTTTTATCATGTCACCTATAATTAAGTAAAGTTGTATTTGTAGATCATTGTGGTATCTAGTGTGTAATGCTGCACTTTAATTTTTTGTTGGGGGGGGGGGAGCATCAGTCAATGAGCAATTATTAAAGTGCTATCTGTCAAGCACTTTGCTAAGCACAAGGGTTATGAAGACAGGCAAAAAAGACAGTTCCTGCTCTCAAGCATTTTGTAATTTAATGGGCAAAGACAACCTGCAAAAAGATGGGGAAAGACAAGGAGGAGGGGAAAGACAGAGTCTGGCATGGGCCTGATGAATTCCTATGCTCAGATGGAAAATGGAGGTGTCTGCCTTGGGCTTTTTCCTCAGAGAGAGGATCTGGGAGGAGCTTTCTGATTCCCTTTCTCCACTCTCTCCAATCAGAGGGAGGGCTTTCCCAAGCTCAAGGGGGATTGAGGAGGTAGGAGTTTCAGACATGATGTGAACATGTAGGAAAGTGAGTTTCTGGAGACAATTGATGAAGTCCAAGTGAGCAGCCAGGTAGGAAATAACCAAGTGTCCACCCTGGTCCCCTTCCTTAAATAGAGGATCTGGAAGGAGCTTTTTTTTCTCTAGAAGTTCTTATGAAATAGAGATTTCTTCTACAAGAAGTTTATTGTCACTGATTTATTGAATGCTGACCTTTTGGATTAGATTGTTCCTGATGTTCCACTAGTTTACTCTCTTTTATTTTTTGCCAGTACCAAGTCACTTTATGACGGCATCTTTAGAATATGAATTAAGAGTCTACAAGGGATGTTCTGCTTTCTTTTTTTTTTTACAATGCTTTCCTTTATTATTTGAGATTTTTTATTTCTCTAAATTAATTTTGTCATAACTTTGTCCTTCTTTAAACTATGCCATGATGGTCATTTGATTGGAACAGAAGCATTAACTGTGTAAAGCAATGTAAATGTGGTCGCTTTGGTGATCTGTGCTCACCCTAACGGCACAATGAGCAGTCTCACCATTCCATGCCATTCTTTCTTATCTTTAAAATGTGTCTGGTATTGTATTGATAATTCACAATATCATATATTTAGAACTGGAAGGCAGCATTCAAAATTATCAAGTACAATCTCTTCATTTTCTAGATGAAGACACTGAGGCTAAGAGAAATCAAATAACTTGTCCACTGCCTTGCAGGTCATAAGAATTAAACTCTACTCTTATGACCTCAAGTTGTGTCTGAAATAAATGTTTATTGACTGACTGACCTCCCAATGGTTAGTAAGTGTCACTCAGAGAGAGAATTGGTCCTAGAGTTAGGGGTTTTGGGCACAGTTCATCTCTCTGCCACATTCTACAGAGGTGAACTTAGACAAGTAGCTTATACCCCTCCAGGCCTCAGGCTCCTTCTCTGTGAAATAAGGGCTTTGGACTAGCTTGCCATACCCTTTCCAGGAATAATGACAGAGTCATTTTTATATTGAAATGATGGTGGCCATGACTGGGGGTATGATGCACGAGCTATGGGTTCCTTGGCACCAAGGCTTCCTGAGAAGTAGTTCTCCTATTGTTCTAGAGCTGTGATCCCATGAACCTCATGCTGAGGCTAGAGAGCATAATTCTGTACCCAGTAAGCTTTGGTGAAAGCACGTATTGTCAATTCCATTTTTGAGTGGGGATGGCTCAGTGTTAACCATCCTCACTTCCTGAGTATGGATAAATAGTGACATCTTCACACATCAGTGGAACACATTATGATCATCAGAGAGACTTTGTAGTATCTATGTCTTCAAAAGCCAACTGTAGTACAGGTTTCGGGTCCCAGAATAGTCAGCTCTCTGGTCCTTCAATTCCTTGGGAATTCTGCCCTGTGTCATACTTGCTTAAAGAGTATTAAGAAGTAGAGATTTGTAAGATAACACCCAATACTGATATTCAATTTTTAAATCTTCTGGAGAAAGAGCAAAACTGGCTTGTTTCCTTCACCATAGTTTGGGGAAAGTTTAAAGTCCCCACCCCCAAGGACTTAGAAAGAGACTCTATAATCCCCATGACTTGAATTGCAAATGCAATCAGTAGTAGGAGAAAAGTTAAAAAGCTGGAGTATTGGAATGTCAGGCTTTAGCAACCAGAGGCCTCACTGTTCAGAGTGGGAAAGGCAGCAGGAAGCTTTTGGCACATACAGCAGAACATGGATCCCACAGCTCTCTAAATTCTAGGCCATCCTGGCCAGGGCAGTTACGGGACAAACTGAGGGCAGTGATAGGCTACTCTCAAAATTGCTACCACTTATGGAGTCCTTGGCAAGAGATGGGCACCTTCTGTCTCAGTGGAGTCTTAGAACTACTTTGTGAGCTGCACACTCTGAGGATTCTTAGCCCCTTTTTAGAAATTAGGAATATGAAATTCATAATGGATATAAATTTTCCTTGGCCATATAAGATCATCAGGTTCTGCCTAGCAGAAGCAGGACTGGAAGTCTGTTCTCTCCTGACTCTAAATCCACAGTAGAACACTGTTGATCGACATCCTTCCCAAGAAAAAGGAGCTGAAATCCACTGACATCTTCCTCTCTCACTTGGTCTGGCTCGATGGCAGCACTGATTTTATCTTGGCTCACCAAGGTTTAATTGATGTCTAGGGTGTGGAGAGAACAGAAGGTCTCCCTTAGTAAAAAGATGTTGTTTATTGTGCTCAGGAGAAACACCTTCATAATTCATTAGACACTTCTGGGAATGGAAGCCATTAATGTAGTCACAAAGGAAGACTCATGCAAGCAAATGAGATGATTTTTTTCCCCTACATAACTCCCCCTTTCCTCCCCCCATTCTGATAGCAAGAGTAGCTAAGTACAGAAATATGTAACCGACCAAAGGGGAGCTGTCTCAGAGAAAATCAATGGGCCATGTTCAGGCACTACCATTTTCATCTTAATTGGGATTTCTTATTGGAAAAGGATGGATGGCATTTCAAAAACCAAGCCCAATTTTCTGCAGCCTTGGAGAATGCCTTTGGTTGAAATTTAGGTTTAATGATTCTTAGAGTTGATGCTGAAATTCTGTGCTAAAAAAAAATTCTCTTACAAGGCCCACTGGAGCTCCTTTGGGGCACAGATCCTTTCAGGTGTAGCAATCACCAGAAAAGGATGCAGAAATGAGGAAGACATGGCTTCCAGAACTCTGGAAATTCCTTCCTTTCATCCTTGTTTCCTTTCTTCCTTGCTTCCTCCCTCCCTCCCTTCCTTCTTCCCTCCCTTCCTCCTTCCTTTCTTCCTTCTCCCCTCCCTTTCTCCCTTCCTTCTTTCCTTTCTTTCTTCAGTTTTGTAGTTAGAGTTACATGTTAAGATTTTCTTATGTGAGATTCCAAAAAAAGAGATATTTAAAGATGAGAATAATATAACAAATGTTAAGAGGTCCCTTTATTTTTCATCTTAACACAATTCCAGAAAGGCCCATACGGGGACATTTGGGTACATATTTATATGCATACATATCATTTGGGTCCATAAGGGTGCCATTGAAACAATGACTGACTCAGTGGCAAAATGTTTTAGGGGTACAAGTAGAAGTGGTACATTATATGTTGTCTCCTAGGTTCAGTCTCTTTTTTCACAAAGCAGCAGGCAAATCATTCCTCTATTCTGGGACTTTTACTCCAATAAATGAAGCTAACCTCTCTGCTGTGATTGTGCCAAACATTGAGAGCCTTATGGTACTAGGTAAATGATGAGAGACAGATTCATGCTGATAGATTTTATGTAAATTGAGAATGGTGAAAAATCAGTTTTTGATGAAAACACCTTCTTAGCAAGAGTGACTGAATTCATTGAAGTCTACTAGATAACATTACAGAAAAGAAGAAAGAAAAACAGAAAAAGAAAGAGCTGGTAATCAAAGAAAGGGATGCACATAAGATAGTACTTATTTCAAAGATGATGATGTGAATGACTCTATCCAGATCCAGCTCCCTTCTGGAAGATGCTAACAAAAATTTCACAGAACCATGAACGGAGTACTGATACAATGAAACCAAAAAGGAAATACCAAAATACTTTTTCATATGCTTAGGACTGTGAAAGATATCTGGAAACCTGTAGGAACTCTGACTAACAGGTTTAGGGTCCTAAGTCATCGCAAGCTCCCATAATCAGAGTCTGTAGCCAACAGAATATCAGTACTGGTTTGTCAGAGCTACAGGAGGGGACAATTCCATTAAAAACTGCACAGGGCCATGGAGATGAAGCTGAATTCCCAGACAGACCATACTAGGACTAACTATGGAGGTCTTCAACCCATGTGTTCTTAAATTTCTCCTCTATTATGGGGACCTGTCAAGGTCATAGCAGAGGACAAAGCCAATTCCACGTTGGCTAATCCCTTCAAGAAGAAGGCCACAGAGAATGGGCAAAGGACAGAACTCATGTTGATCACCAAGAGATGGAGATAGAAGCCAAGGAATGAGGCAAAGAGTAGGGCCTGCTCTTACCTCTGCATCCAGTTCTTTCAGGCCAGGGCAGTTAAAGAAGTACCAGGACCCTTCTTCCCCAATCAGTTCTGGGGTAATGCTGTAACAGTGTTAGTTTCATCCAGAGATCAATGAGAACAGGACTTTGCCACCCCATTCAAAAATGTGGTTGATGGCAGAGTCTGGCAATGGCACAGATTCCCAATCCAGTATCTCAGACAGAAGATATGAATGTAAAGAAGTAGATTCTCTGGAAATAGACAAAATATGAAGGGTTACAATATTTAAAAGACAAATCCAAAAGATAGAGTCTCAGTAATAAGTAGGATTAGAGATTCAGGGAACACAAAACAAAACAACAAAGGGTTTATCAAACAACCATGACAAGGGTCAATGGAAGAAAAGGAAAAAAAAATAAGGGGAAAATGAAATCCAAGTACTTGAAGGGAAAAAAAATGGAAGAATAATGAACTTGAACAGAAACTAGAAAATATGATTCACTTGATACAATGGAGCAAATAGAACTCAGTGATTCAGTAAGACAAGAAGAATGATTAGAATGAAATCAAAAGAATAAAAAAAAAGAGCATGTGATATATTTACTTTAAAAAAATGACCTGGAAAACAGGAGAAATCATTTAGAATCATCAGAATCTAATAAATAAATGGCAAAGCCAAACCAAAACATTAGAGCATTATTATATTTGTATCTGTTCCCCTGCCCCAACAACAGTAACAACAACCACCAACATCCAACCAAATTGAATGCCATTTATCAAGAAATCGTGAAAAAGGAACTTTCCTAGAGCTATTAGAGCCAGAAAGCAGAGGGACAATAGAATCCACCTCTTGAAAGATTTCCTAAACATAAATTACCCCAAAATAGCCAAGTCAAAATCCTGAGCTTCTGAGACAAAGGAAACTATTTCCAGAAGCCAAAAGGGAGGAAAAGCAGTCAAATACCGAGGAGTGGCAGTTCAAATCATCCAAGTCTACAAAACAACTATTCAAAAAAGAGAGGAAATTTTTGAATATGGTGTATCAAAAAAACAAAACAAAACAGAACAAAAACAAATGAAAAAGGTTTACGATCAAGAAGAGTTTATTTTGAAAAACTAAGCATCATCCTCCCAGGAGGTTATAGACTCTTAACAGAAGAGACTAACTTCCAGCAATCCTAATAAAAAGACCAAATCTGTTAGATGACTTAAAACTCAAAGAAAGGGGAAGACAAACTTAGAAATGCAAATAGGTTTGAACATTTGGAAGGTGCTAAATGATTGGCAAATGCTTGCCTTCTACAAAGGTAAAAATAAACTTAATAGTCTTTTCAGAATTCCACTATCGTATAAGGGTCACAAAATTGGTAAAGAAAATTAAATATGGTATCTAGGGGTGAGTGTTTTTTTCTGTTTTCTTCATTTTTAGAAATGAAATAGGAAAACATTTGTAAGGAAAGGAAAATGAGAGAAGAACTTACCATTTCTCATAATGGCTACATGAAGAAAAGAGTGTTCAAATACTGGGACAGCTAGGCTGCATAGTGAACAGAATGCTAGACTTGGGGTTCCTTGCTATCTCCAACATGGCCATGCCTCCCCCATCTTCATAAATGCCTCACTCCATCAATTTCCAATAGCTTTTGCACTCCACTTTTCCTCCGTTTTGTGGCTAAACTGGAAAAGGCCGTTGGGCAAAGTCAGCCGCTAGTGCAGTCTGATTGAGTGACCTCACACCTTTAGACTTTGGCCATGTGGCACTGGCCTGCATGAGATGGTCTAAACATGCCCTAATCCCATTTCCCTGGGATACTGCGATGGGGGAGGAGCTAAGGCAGCACTAATCCCATTCCTCACGTTTATGTGGATCAATCAAAAGACTTTTGTCTTATATGGAAATTGTTTACTTCTATCTACTAAAGTTTCACTCAGTTTGGAGTGGGGACAGCCCAATCCAACTGTCTTGCTGACTTTGTTGTTCGGTCATTTTCAGATGTGTCTGAATCTTGTGACCCCATTTGGAGTTTTCTTGGCAAAGATACCGGAGTCATTTCCTTCTCTGGCTCATTTTACAGATGAGGAAACTGAGGCAAACAGGGTGAAGTGACTTACCCAGGGTCACACAGATAGTAAATGTCTGAGGCCAGATTTGAACTCATGAAAAGCTATCCAGCATTCTATCCACTGTGCCACTTTGCTGCCTTGGGTGTGCTAAATAAAATCTTTTTACCTTTCTTTCCCAAACCAAGGTTCCTTTTAACAACATCTACAATAGGTGCTCTGCTTTCTTCCTCTCACTCCCTTCTTAATCCTACAGTCGAGCTTCTGTTCTCATCATTTAGCTGAAAATACTCCCTCCAAAATTACAAATGATCTCTGAGTAGCCCAATCAAATGTTATTTTTTTTTCTTAATTCTTAGCCTTTTTGGTATCTCTAGAGCATTATTATATTTGTATCTGTTCCCCTGCCCAAGAAAGTGAAAATTATGTGAGGGCAGGAGCCAGTTTCTTCTTATTAGGTAGCCCCAGACCTAGCACACTGCCAAATGTCTGAGGAACTCAGTAGCATTTTCCTTAACTGAAATACGCATACCAGAAAAAAGGTAATCCAGAGGAAGGTGCTGAAGGGCCATGCATGATTGAGCTTCTGGGCATTTCACGGAGGAAATGACGTGACTACTAATTACCTGGACAGTTTCAGTTCATCAAAACACCTCATTTCCCAACTCTGTCTGACAACCAAGCTTCTGCTGCATTTCATAACACATTGGGGCTCATAAACACCTATCTAATAAATATATACTATATGACACAGAATGAAACCTATCTCTTCTTCAATTCAAGTCTGGTGTACTCCCCATTTCTCATCTTCCTTTCCATCTCCTCCTGACCCTGATTTAGCTGTGAAAGTGACCTCTAGTTTTCCCACTCACTTTAAGAACGGCTTGCTCCACTGCCTTTGGCTGTCAGCCCAGGTGAGGTCAGCATGACTAGCGTCCCAGACTTCCTGGGCTGTCCTAGACACTGTCTTTGTAACTGAGGTCAACCCTGCCCCAGAATCTTCAGCACATTTTCTTTGGCAAACACTGGTTGCAGGAGCATCAAGAATACGGACATGTAAAACGTGAGAGTGAGATGAAACCTTAGACATCCATTCCAAGGCCGTTATTTCAGAAATGAACATTAATATGGATGGTAGGCTGTTGAGTACGTGTGGGTTAATCCTACTCAGTTAGAAATAACAAGACTTTTAAAGTAATAACCCCCCCAAAATAGGCAAGCAAAAGTTTTAGGCATGGAGAGGTTAGTAAGAAAAATTTAAATTGAAGTGTGTAATGGAAAGCCTCTCGTATACAAACCCACACCCACACCCACACCCACACCCCCCCCACACACACAGAAACACAGAAACATACACACAAATAAGTTATATACAGGATAAATAGGAAATAATTAACAGAAGGAAGGTACTGTAATTAAGAGGTGTTGGGAAACGTTTCCAGTGAAGGTAGGAGTTTAGTTGGAACTTAAAGGGAAAAAAGAAGGCAGTAGGTAGAGATGAGGAGGGTGGGCATTCGAGGTATTAGGGAAAAAGAGACAATTCACAGAAAGAGAAGGAATGTCTTGTTTGTGGAACAGCCAGGAAGCCAATGTCACAGGACCAAAGAGCATATGATGAGGCATAAGATGCAAAAAACCCAGAGCGGTAGGAGAAGGCTAGGGTGTAAAGGGATTTTAATGCCAGATGGAACATTTTGTATTTCATCCTGAAGGCAATAAGGAGTCACTGGAGTGTACGAAGTGTATGTGTGTGGGGGTGGGGGGTTGCATGGTTGGACCAATGCTTTAGAAAATCGCTTGAGTGCCACATGGAGGATGTTTTGGAGTCGGGACAGAGGTGAAGAAGGTAGGCCCACTAGCAGGCTATTGCAATAATCCAGTAGTTATACCATATAGTGTTGTCCTCTGCAGTCATAGGGGAGGTAGGATAGGGAAAGGTAGGATGGGAAAAATGAATTCTGCTTTGGATGTGCTGTATTTTAGATGTCTACTGGATATACTGTTCAAGATATCTGAAAGGCAGTTGAAAATGTGAGACTGGAGTTCAGCATAAAGGTAGAGGGAGGATAGATAGATTTGAGAATTGTTAGGATAAAGATGGACATTAAATTCCAGGGATCTGGTGACATCACCAGGTGAAGTAGGATGGAAGGAGAAGAGAAAAGGGCCCAGGACAGAATCTTGAGGGACACCAATATTTAGAGGTTGTGATTTGGATGAGAATGCAGCAAAGCAGACTGAGAAAAAGGAGTCAGATAGATGGGAGGAGAACTAGGAGAGAGTCATGTTCCTAAAACTTATAGGAGAGAGTATCGGGGGGGGGGGAAGGTGATCAACGGTGTCAAAGGTTGCGGAGAGGTCAAGGATAATGAGGGTTGAGAAAAGGCCATTGGATCTGGTAACTAAAATCATTGGTAACTTTGGAGAGGGCAGTTTCAGTGGCATGATAGGATTGGAAATTGGATTACAAGGGGTTAAGAGGTGGTGAAGGGAATAGAGCACTGGGTTCTATCTGGCCTCTAACACTTACTAGCTGTGTGAGCCTGGGTAAGCACTTCACACTGTTTACCTCAGTTTAATCACCTGTAAAAGGAGCTGGAGAAGGAAAGGGCAAACCACTCCAGTATCTTTGCCAAGCAAACCCCACGGACAGTATGGTCCACAGGTTCACGAAGAGTCAGGCATGAATGAACAACAACACACACTAGTAAATGTATACAACAAGATTTGAACCATTTTTTTTCTGACACCAGTTAAAAGACCATTTACTGCATGTGTGACTGTCCCAGAATAGACAGTAAGAGGCAGGGGTTTCCTCCTCAGGGCTCTGAGGCTGCTATTGTGCCTCAGTTTCCCTTCCACACCCAACCTGGCCCCCACAGATGCATATTTGTGACTACTTTCTGCCATCAGCCACAGGCAAATCAGGGACAGAGGAAGATTGATGAGTGTAATGTTAGGGTCCAAGGATTGACTTAAATCCATGATTCCTGATTCTGAGCTCAGTGCAATTTGTGCTACACCAAGGAATCTCTAACAAGTTCCAGTCCCTACTCTGTTTCCCCATACTTACGATCAGGTCCGCAGAGAGAATGATCCCAGGACCCAAATATGATCTGGACCCTCAGATAACAGCTGTGTGGGCAGGGATTACTCCATTGTTGGAGCATTCAGGAACGTAGGCTCACCATCACACCATCAATCAGAATTTAGAATCATCAAAGGAAACTTTAGTGGAGTAATCTCAGTAAGTTTTTGACAAACTCCAATTCTAAAACTCATGGTCTTTTTGTGTGGGTTCCATTGGGATAAAAGCCACATATTTACTAAACCTATAACGTCTCCAAGGAAGCACTAACAGTTTTTGGAATTATAAGGCCACTTTTTTTTCTTATTGACATTTTTAAAAGTGTGTACAGATCTTGGCTTCATA
This sequence comes from Vombatus ursinus, assembly GCF_900497805.2. Classification (NCBI taxonomy): domain Eukaryota; kingdom Metazoa; phylum Chordata; class Mammalia; order Diprotodontia; family Vombatidae; genus Vombatus; species Vombatus ursinus. The sequence goes on along the minus strand of NW_020954577.1, from coordinate 20,295,182 downwards.
GTCATTTCCTGTCATTTTTTTAAATGAATTAAATGTATAGCATTGAATTTAGAGATGCAATGAGAGGTGAGTAAAGGCACACTGGTGAAATCAGGTTACCTGTGAGTGGTGGAGAGAGACCAAAAATAACAAATATCAACCTTCTTAGTATAGTCAATCTCTACATTAGCTCTCTTCGTTGACATTTGTTTCAGGCAACCAGATTTGCTCTTCAAGAGCCACTTCTAGACAATTAAGTAAGAAAAATGTGATCTCAGAGCAGGAAGATGGGAATGAGTTGGAGAGACCTCTAGGTACTACTGTTTTCAAAATACAGGGAGAAAAAAAATCACCCCTGACTTCAAAGCATCACAAAATATCTGAACTAACCAAGTTATTCTTGACTACCAGCTCCAGTAAGAGGACCTCGCTCCCATGAACCATTTTATTATTATATAACATATACCGTGGGAACAAAGCTGTCACAAGACAGTCTCTGCAGTGGCTTGTTGTTGGCAGTGGCAGATTAAGAGACAAATGAAGGGGGGTGACTGTCAACATGTGGCCAGCCTGACGCTACAGAAGAAGCAGCATTCAAAGGGCAGAGAGAGCAGGCAGCAGAGTCCCACAGAGCAGAATTCACATGCTGCCTGGCCTTATCCTGGCTGTGTGACCATGGACCAGGCCTTTCACTGCCCAGCATTCTGACTAGGCTACACTGGAAGAATGGAAACGGCAGAGAAAGGGCTGACCTGCACTGATGGAGGGTATTCTGTCTTTTGAGTTCCCTATACTATTGAATTACACATCCACTTCTCAGCCATATTCCTTGATTTTGACAAGTTCTCTTTAACCTTTCTTGCTTTCCAAACCATACACACCTACTGAAATCAAATCCAAATGGTGCTGGGCTTCTGGAGCAGCTCTCTAGATAAAAAGCCTCCCAGCTTCATGGGCTGAATTTCCAAGACTGTTGCTTGCCTAGTACTGGGGATAAAGCTGGAATTGGGCTATGCTTATTAAGTCCTTTAAATAGGAAGAAAATGTTTTCCCCAAAAGCATATCCACTAGATTTGACAAACAGAAAGTAAATAAAAGACTGTCATGTTTCGGCTCTCACAGTTTATGTTTTATAAGAACAGGAGGCAAAAACAGATGATGTTTTCTTCTTGAAGTTCACAATTGAATCTTCCGATATGTTGTTTGCGAGAAAAAAAAAAATATTTCTAGTAGTTTGGCCAGTGTGCAGGTCAAAGAGTTCGTGTTTGTATTCATTTGTGTGCGTGAGTGCATACATATGTCTCTTTCATGCTTTTATGACTTCAGTGACATGAGAAACATAAATTTATGTATGGATCACATTATCCTCAATGAATTGTCACATTGTCGGTGTATTAGGGGCACCTCCAATGAGTAAAAATTTTCTTTCATCACATGAAGTTATTTGTCCATCTTCTGCAATAAACCTTCTTCTCTAATGATGGTGGGGCCGTGTGTGGACAGCCACATCTTAGGTCCTGGTATGCTGCCTGAGAAATGAGAATCAGCACTACAGAAAAAAGAAATGGAGAAATCAGTGGGACAGGCACAGGTCAAGAAGGAGCATGGCCCCACTTGGGGCAGCATTCATGTTAGGGGATTGACGGAGTGACTCTCAATATAGCTGAAAGAAGGAAAGATGTATAGGGGTGAGAAAAATTGTCGATTTCCTTGTGACCAAAATTTCAAAGTCTCATCAAGAAAAGCCACTACTAGAAGACACCGATAACTAATAATTACCAAGGCCCATCTGACTTTTCTATGATATGAGAGCTGACGATTACAAGTCTTCAAATCTTGGACAGATTTGTACTTGCGTCATTTCATTTGTGTCTCCTAACACTCTCATCATTTACTACTAACATGATTGTAACCTATTTTACAGATGAGAAATCAGAGGGAAAGAAAGAAAGAAGGAAGGAAGGAAGGAGGGAAGGAAAGAAAGAAAGAAAGAAAGAAAGAAAGAAAGAAAGAAAGAAAGAA
>NW_020954577.1:20284200-20293171 GCF_900497805.2 Vombatus ursinus | reverse complement strand
GAAAGAAAGAAAGAAAGAAAGAAAGAAAGAAAGAAAGAAAGAAAGAAGGAAGGAAGGAAGGAAGGAAAAGACAGAGGGAGAGAGAAAGAAGGAAGATTTATGATTTTACTTAATTTCCTTAGTTTCCCTTGCAGAGCTAAACTACTTCTAAGCTCTAGTATTGCTAAGAATTGAAAAAAAAAAAAAAAACCAGAAATGTTGCAGGCTCTTATATGGTTACATTGTTATATAGCCTTGCTTCCATTTTCTGTATATTTCTTTTTTATTACTATGTTTCCCCATATTTTCATATGTATATATATGTGTCTGTATATATGTACACATATGTATCTGTATAGATATATAATTTATATATGTATATATACATACATATATACACATATATACATATAGTTTGATTTTTCCCCAGTTACATTTAAAAAAAGTTTAACATTCATTTTTAAAACCTTTGAGCTCCAAATTCCCTTCCTTCCATCCTTCCCTCCTGCATTGAGAAGGCAAGCAATTTGATATAGATTATACATGTATAGTCACACAAAACATTTCCTTCATAATATGAACAGGCAGTTTTCAGATGATGAAACTAAAGCTATCTATAGTCATATGAAAAAATGCTCTAAATCATTATTGATTAGAGAAATGCAAACCAAAACAACCCTGAGGTACCACATCACACCTAACAGATTGGCTAACATGACAAAACAGGAAAATGATAAATGTTGGAGAATATGAGGGAAAAGTGGAACACTAATGCATTGTTGGTGGAGTTGTGAACTAATCCAACCATTCCGGAGAGCAATTTGGAATTATGCCCCAAGGGCTACAAAATTGTGCATACTCTTTGACCCAGAAATAGCACTTTTAGGTCTGTATCACAGAGAGGTCATAAAAGTGGGGGGGAACCCCATATATACAAAAACATTTACAACAGCTCTTTTTGTAGTGTACAAGAATTGGAAATTGAGGGGATGCCCATCAACTGGGGAATAGCAGAACAAGTCTTGGCATATGAATGTAATGGAATAATATTTTGCTATAAGAAATGATGAGCAGGCAGACTTCAGTTGTTTTTCTAATGACACATTTCATATTGTCTTCTATTTTCCCCCTTCTTTTGATTTTGTTTTTATTATTTCTTGATTTCTCATAAAGTTATTAACTTCCATTTGCTCAGTTCTAATTATTAAGGAATTATTTTTTTTTCAGTGAGCTTTTGTACCTCCTTTTCATTTGGCCAATTCTACTTTCTAAGGATTGTTTTTTTCCTTCAGGGAATTTTTATGCTTCTTTTTGTCAATTTGGCCAAGTCTGCTTTTTAAGGTGTTCTTTTCCTCATTGGCTTTTTGGGACCTCTTTTACTATTTGGTCTAGTCTGATTTTTAGGTGTTATTTTCTTTAGTACTTATTTTGTGTTTTCAACTCATTTTTCATGATTTTCTTGCATCACTCTCATTTTTTCCCCAAGTTTTCCTCTCTTTTACTTGATTTTGAAAATCCTTTTTGAGCTCTTCCATGGCTTTAGACCAATTCATATTTTTTCTTGAAGGCTTTGGATGCTGGAACTTTGACTTTGTTATCTTCTTCCAAGTACGTGTTTTGATTTTTCTTGTTATCCCAGTAACTTTCTATTGTCAGATTTTTTTTCTGACAATTTTTGTTTGTTCACTTTCTCACCTATTACTTGATTTTTAACTCTTTATTAAAGTTGGGTTCTGCTTCCAGGGTGGAGGGCACACTGTTCCAAGCTTCAGGGGTTTCACGCAGCTGGTGTCAGAGATATTTTAGGGACCTGCAAGTTTTCAGTTGTCCAAGGTGGTACGATCTAAGGAAATGTGTGTTTCCTTCTTCCCTGGCCTGTGCTCTGGTCTGTGAGTGACCACAGGCATTCTTTCCTGCCTGCAACTGTGAGGGGGCCCCTGCTCCACTGTGACAGCAAGCTCTGCTGTGCTAGTGCTCCCCATTGCCCTGGGACTGCCACATAAGACTGCAACCTGCATCCGTATGGTCAAAGCAATACAGTTCTGCCCCCAGTTCCAGCTAAGACATTCCGGTAATCTCCTTCTGAGAGTTGTTCAGCCTCCTTACCACATCTAAGAGTTCTGGAAACAGCTGTTGCCACTGCTGATCCAGTGGCTTCCAAGGCCGGCTCCTGGTTTGCTGGTACCTAGGCTGTGCTGGCATGGCCTTTACTGGACTGTATTCCTCTCTCACCCAGGTGCAACAGAGCTTTCTTTTGCCAACCTTCTAAGTAGTCTTGGACTGGAAAATTTATTCACTCCATCTTTTTGTGACTTCTGCCACTCTAGAATTTGTTTAGAGTCATTATTTACAGGTATTTGGAAGGGTTTTGGGGAGAGCTCAGGCTCAGAACTCTCAGGCGAGTTCCTGCCTTTACTTCACTATCTTGGTTCTGCCTCCTGTACATTTTTAAACATCTGAATTATTTGTTGAATTTCCTAGGCATCCACACTGTTCTTTTCAGACAATTTTCATTTTTCCTCTCCCTATTGGAATTTTTTCCTTTACTGTACTCAGAATGTTATCCTTTAGCATCTTCTATCCCTTTTGGATTGTTTCCATATAAGCTGGCAGCCCATCATTCAATTGGTGAGTGGAGTAACAAGCATTTATTAAGCCACGTATGGCTTACTTCGTGCCAGGTCCAGTGTTCTATCTACTTTGCCACTTAGCCCACCTGGGGTGGACCCACTCAGCAAAGTTTTGTGATTTTCTTTTGCTGTGTTCAATAGAATGTGAATAGGAATGAAGGGACGAGATGATGGAAGTAATTCAAGATTGGGATTTTGGCAAATTAGGATTAAGACATGGGATGAAGGGGTAGAAGATTATATAGTTGAAATTATTTACCAAGCAGCCAAGATGTGGAAGGGATGAGAGTATGGTTAGTATAGGGGTGACTGCTTGGGAAGAACTGTGCAGAATAGGGAAAGTGATCCCCGAGCACAAGAAAGCCTCAAGTACTATAAGTACCAAATTCAGTATGATCTATAGAACCTCAACCCCACCAAACCAAGATAAGACGGGGAAATCAGAAGAATCCAAGCAATTCTTTTGATTCTCCATGACGCACAAAAAGATGTATGGTAGGAAGGGAGGAGCTCAAAGTTATACTTCCATCTTTATATTAAATCCCTAATTTATGCCTCCATGGTTTTTCCACTTAGTACATTTTATTTATCATTTATGTGTTTCTGTTTGAAATTCATTTTAAACATGATGACTGAATCAGATTTCCCAGTGGTACCTGTCAGTCAGCTCATTTCTTTAAACATAGTATTTAGTATAAACCAGTTTGACTCAATTTAGATCTTCTTTAGTATTTGTCTAACTGGTCAGACCTATTTCCATAATCTTAAAAGAATGTTAAGTGGCTAAAATAATTGGACTACATTCCATTAGATCCTGATAATCACGGCAGACCCGTTCTGTCATTTACAGGTACTCTTATCTTGTTGACTGTGGAACAGTGTTAATTAATTATTAAAATCCTCATAACTCTTGGGCTGCTCCTGCCATTTTATTCTTTACACTTATGGCCCTAGACTCTGCTCAATTATTATATAGAGACTTCTCAACTCAAGACAATGTTAATTAGGTGCATAATATTCAGGACGCTGAAATATGAAACTGAAGATACAATGATATTTATGACACATAAAAATACAGTGGAGGTGGGAGTCAAAACCAGAGCACAAGTATGTAAATGAAGCTATATCTCTCTGATTCAGGATTGCTGTTGAAACACAAATCACAATCCATCCTTTGTAATTCTCGTTTATGCCTCCCCCATATTTCCCACCTTCCCCAGCATGCTATTGCCCTCCTTCACTTTCTGCTGGGCTAATGATGGGGTAAGCAAAGGCTTCGTACCCAAGGTGATCTATAAGTTGGGGTCTGAAGAAAGGAAAGTCACAAATGTCATGTTAAATAAAGGATGCTTGTGGAATAAATTAGAGTGAATTATATTGCTCATTAGATTGTTTGAAAAGTCTTGCTGTTTTAGGTGCAGGGATGAAAGCTACTTTATGAAAGAAGAGTCTAAGATGAAGAAAATCTTTACATCTATCACAGAAATCATTTGCATTACCATGCCTATCTCTGCCCCTTATACTTTCCTGGGTGGGCTAGGCTTAGATTTCCAAAGGTTCAAATATTGAGACACTTCCCTATGGATAGTTCTTATATCTATATTCTCACCATCATCCTGATTGATGACCTCCCCTGATAGAATTACATTCAAATAAAGTTATGTATATTTTGATATCAATTTGACCTGGTGATTTTTTTTTCAATTTCCATTTTCTTAATCCCCACCCACACACACACCTTTAAGTCTTTACTTTTCCTAACACTACTGAACATGCTTGGAGTCTGACCTTCACCAAGCATTTATTCTATCAATCAATCAAATCTTTCTATGCTTGAGTGACATTCATGTCATTTCACTTTGGAATCATTTTTTCATATTATATTTAAGTAGCACATTCTACATCAGTGAAAGCCATCATGTGCAAGATTGAAGGCATCTGTGGCTTCAGAGAATTATCCTGGGGTCTTATCATTTGGTGGAACTTCTGACTCTCCTATGCTCTATTACTAAGGCATCTTTTCACCACGAAACTATGTCTGAGAAAAGAAAATGTTAAATTACAGAATTTGAGGAACATAAACTAGCACGTCCAGCGGCTGCTGAGGTACTAGACCATCACCTACATGTTGAATTGGGTTGAATTAGTAAAATTTCTGGATTTAAATACTAATTTGTTATTTAAATAAATACTGGAGAAAGAAATAGCAAAGCACTCTTTGCCAAGAAAACCCCATTGATAGCAGTGGCGTGCTACGGTCCATGGGGTCATGAAGAGTCAGACACAAGTGAACCACTGAAAAATAACAACTTCAATAAATCAACTAGCACTTCTGTTTTCTACAATAACCATATAATTGTCCCCAATTTCTCCATTTTTCCTGTGGAATTTATCATCAATCAATCACTTAATTGGTCAACAAGCATTTATTAGGCACCTACTATGGGAAAGTTCTAGTTATCCTCTTGTTATGAAATAAGTGTCATAAAGGCTATAATCTAGCAAATATACGGTAAGAAAGGGAAACAGGTTGGCATGTCAATAATATGAGGGCCTAGGAGTGACCAGACAAAGGCTGACTAGGGAGCCATGGAATGGCTGAAGGCCTACATTTTTGTAGCAAATGTTGGGCAGATCCTCTGGAGGAGGATATGTCTCTACTGAAAAACATGGGGAAGAATTACATACAACAAGATTGCGGGGATAAAATTGGTGCTATGGGAAGAAGTACCCTTGTAGACATTGTCATTTGCACTTTTGATGTTGGGCACCAACATTTTAAAATATTCCTGTGTAGCATAGTTAAGGTGGCATTCAGATGTTGAAAATTATGATAATAGAGCAATATCTCACAGAATGGTTTATATAAATACACCAACTTTATTATTCTCCCCCCTCCAAAAATACATTTTGGAATAGTTCTGTTTAATCTGTTCATTGGTCTCCGTAACTTGGAGACTACTGGGAGTTGGGTACAACTCTAATTTAGCAAGAAGATTGCTGGAGCTATAAGCAGGAGGGAAAAATAATATCATCTATACTGAGAGTTTCAAATGCTGTGTTAAGTAAAGGAAGGTCGTGGAATAAATTACAGTGAATAATTTCTTTGTGTATCTGCCAATCTCATGAGGCAAGTATCGTATGCAAACATCTGCTTTTGGTTAAAATCATCTCACCTGGAAAAATTATATCCTTTCAAAGGTCCTTGTCATCAAGATGGAGCAGTCATGTGGCTCTGGGGATTTTCATCTAAATGCCAGTGTGACGGCCAGGTAAACAAATGGCAGTGATCATGCCTGGTCCAGGAACTTTGCTCTACAGGTTCAGTTTTGTTCAGGTCAGCTGTGTTTGTGCACACAAAATCAAGTCCAAAATTTAAATAATTATTCTAACTAATAAAATAGTTTTCCTTAATTACACATATGTTTGACCAATATGAGGTTTTAGATGCATTGGAAATGGGTGGGTGACATTTCCAGATAGTCACCATATTTCAACATTTCCATTTCTATTTCTAGACAAGATCTTACTCATGGGTTTCTTGTTATTATTGCTGCTTTTCTTGTATTTGTATGTTCATGTTTAAATATAGGTGACATAAGCATGAATTACCTACGGTAATTGCTCTCTTTAAGCATTTTTTACTCATGATAAGACTTTTGATTTAGAAAGCCTGATATTTTAGAATAACTAGATATTCATCAGTGATACCAGATTCTTCAGTGCGCATGTCCTACAAGGATAAGAGCAGTGAATTTGCTCTTTTGATTTATGTCAATGAAATGAGTCTGAATCGGCATCATTTTAGTAGGATGGTCTTGGGAAATCCATCACTGATTTGTGGTGAGTCAGTGCATTGTGGCATGCTTCTAGATAACCTTGTGCCTTTTGGTTAATGAGAGCAAAAAAAAAAGTGAGAAGAAAAGAGACACAACATGGAACTTTGGTCACCAGGGGTAGAAGACTCTTTCTCAAATGATTAAACATTAGGAACGTCCAGCTATACAAATGAACCAAAAGTCTTGAAATGGTGGCTTTTGCTAATTTAACTTCAATTAAAACTCAGGAGCCACTTATCTTTATTTTTTTACCCACTGTTTGCAGGCTTTGGGTGGGGGAAGTGTTAGAAAGTGATCTATCCCCATATTTCAAAGCATGTTGACAGTGACTTAGTCTACTTCTGCTTTTGAGGGTTCTGGGGTCAGGCTGATCCTTTCTGGTAGGACTCCTTCTTTACCAGTTTTTCCAAACAGTTTCTATGGTATTGAAATCGTTGTTGGTGTTTGTTCTTCATTCTTTTTAACTGATATTTATTTATTTTATTGGCAAGGCAATGGGGTTTAAGTGACTTGCCCAGGGTCACCCAGCTAAATAAGTGTTATGTGTCTGAGTCCAGATTTAAACTCAGGTCCTCCTGACTCCAGGGCTGGTGCTCTATCTACTGTGCCACCTAGCTGCCTCTGAGCTGATTCTTTCTGGAAAGAGTCTCTGTTCTAGAGATCATTGATACCCAATACAATCACTGTTGTGTTTGTCCTGAAAGATAAATGCTTTATCTCATCTATGTTAGAGAAAGGCAATATTTTAATAAGCCATGCTTTCTACCTGATTATCACCCACTGCCTGTCCTGGGAGAGCTGCAAGGGAAATGTTATTGGGCATTAGATGGCACTTATATTTTACAAGGCAATACCTAGTTTAACATTTTAAAAATCACTAAAGGCTGGTTTTGGAAAATTATACTTGAAGAAATGAGAGTTTTATGAGCAGCTTTCTAATAAAATTTTACAAAAGGTATAGTCAAGGAGTCAGACTAAATTTTTATCATGGGCTGTTAGTGAATGCCTTTCAATTTGGTGGTTTAAAATTATGTGAAATTTAATTAAGAACACAAGTTTACCTTGGAGTGTAGGAATAAATTATGTTGTGGCAAGTCGAGTTTCTGAGAGGCAGATGAAGGCTATTATTTGAGAAGGGAAACATTCCTGATTCCCCTACAGCTTCCGTGTTTTTCATTATTCATTGGTGGTGATGTTATAGAGTTACTATCTTTGAGTAGACAAGTGAATGCCACCTTGAGAAGTTAAGTTTTAGGAAAGATTTCTTTGAAGTAGTACATGGATTAATACTAAACAAGACCAAATACTTTTGATTATGTAGTACAAATGATAGCGTCTTCTTGGATTCCTCACTAAGATATTGGTCCTTGAAATGGGATATAGGTGAACAAAATAGTCATCTTGTGATTTACAATGCTGCTGCTGCTGCTGCTGCTGAAGACAATGATGAAGCTTGGTGCTTGGCAGTCTCCCACAGAATGAAGGGTTTGTGGTACTCCAAAGATTTTCTCATTCTCTTGCCTAATTGCTGCCACCCAGAAAGCCTGGGAGACTATGGTAGCTTCACAAATACATGTAGAGACTGGAAGGCATGTAATTCATAATACTTAGAATCATTTTATCAAAAGGGGAAAAGAAGACCTGATGTTAGGTGGAGAAGAATCAGTCACAAAGATGTCTGTAAATCCCTATAGTCACTTCCTTTCTCTTTCCTTCAGTGGTTCATGTATGTCAATAATGTGCAGTTAGACATTTCTGTACAGATAGAATTGATCCATGAGTTCTTATACCATGCGACTCAAACATATTTTTTTTTCAGAACCCCTCCACTTAGGGTGCTGGAGACCTTTTTCTCTGTGTCCCCCTTACCAATGTTGAGAGTCCTCTGGAAGGCACTGATCTCATCAGTCTGACCATGGTGCCTCCATTATTGATGCTCAAAGGAAAGGGGACATTTGGTTTTCTTTCTTCTTTTCTCATTTCACTTCTGAGCTATGGAGCTTGGCATCTTGCATACCAGTGTCTCAGGAAAAAAAAAGGGAGACCGAGCCTCTGAAGTTCACCACTCACTTCGTGCTGTCTGTACCTGTACCAGAAGAGGAAAGCCCCTGAGGTTTCTTCTTCTCAGTTGCTATCCCTCCTCTATCAATGTTTTCCTCTTTTTGTCAACCCACCACTACTTATCAGTCCTTCCTCTTACCACACACACACACACACACACACACACACATATACACACACTCATTCACATGCAAACTTAAAAACTCTCATGTACACACTCAAATATACATTTATAGACTCACATACATACACACTCACACATGCTGTCATACACACACACACTCATTCACATGCAAACTTAAAAACTCTCACATACACACTCAAATATACATTTATAGACTCACAGACATACACACTCACACATGCTGTCACACACACACACACTCATTCACATGCAAACTTAAAAACTCTCACGTACACACTCAAATATACATTTATAGACTCACATACATACACACTCAC
>NW_020954577.1:20219843-20284190 GCF_900497805.2 Vombatus ursinus | reverse complement strand
GACTCACATACATACACACTCACACATGCTGTCACACACACACACACTCATTCACATGCAAACTTAAAAACTCTCACGTACACACTCAAATATACATTTATAGACTCACATACATACACACTCACACATGCTGTCAAACACACACACATATCCACACTGGAGCACACACACATCACCCTTCAATTGTGATGCAATGCCTTCGGTAGTCCCCACTTAGTCTACACAGTTGAACAAAAGGGAGGGCCAGGTGGAGGAAAGGATGCATGCATCTGTTATATCCACTAACAAATTCTCTGGCATTTTGTTGCCAATGCCTCAAAAGTCTGTTGACAGCACCAGGTGTTTAAAGCAGCTCCTGCTGTCAAAAGTTGGCAGTGATTTTGAAAAAAAAGTATATGAAGCTGGCGTGCAAATGACTATATTTAGGAAGTATCTGTGCAGGCAAAGTGAGGTGGGAAGTATTCAGTTAACTTGAGACTCTAGTGGGTGCAGTTGCTACAAATATTAGACAGAAGCAGATAGGGTAGACCAGAGGGGAAAAAAGATCCCCTTCCAAAGCAGATAGATATTTAGCTCAAATGTGAAGAGAATTTGTTAAAATGTCACTTTGTCAAAAGGGAAAACAAATAACAACATCAAAAGTGTGGGCCTCTGGGGCAGCTAGGTGGCACAGTGGATAGAGCACTGGCCCTGGATTCAGGAGTACCTGAGTTCAAATCTGGCCTCGCACACATAACACTTACATGCTGTGTGACCCTGGGCAAGTCACTTAACCCCATTGCCTAACCAAAAAAAAAAAAAGTGTGGACCTAAGATAGGGAACTTTCAGGAGACCGTACTTCCTGAGCTATAGGCCCTTTCTGTACACATCCCATAGTCTTGAAAGTATTTCCAGGTGCTTCTTCCAGAGGTGTCAGCCCACAGATGATAAAAGGGTCAGACAACTGGTCAGAAGGATATTACAGGGATTCCTGTGCTGGAGCTGAGTGCAGGACCCTGTTGCATTACCCCTACTCAGATCAGTCCTGGGCTGCAGTCCCAGGGCAAAGAGGAACAGTAGCACACAAAAGCTTGTACCACTAGGGGAGCAGGGACCCCAGTTACAGTTTCAGGGCAGAAAAGAGAGTTTGTGGTCACCCGCAGAGCAGAGCACAGGCCAGGAGAGTAGTAAACACACCTCTCCTTAGATCATACCCCCTTACAGACTCCCACACCTAGCTCTGACAAAAGTTGTGCACAAAAACCTAAAGCTTGGGAAAGTGTCCCCTCCACCCTAGGAGCAGAACCCAGATTTAATACAAAGCTAAAAGTCAAGAAATAGTCTGGAAAACTGAGCAAACAGCAACAACGAAAGGATCCTGACCATAGACAGTTACTATGGTGACAGAGAAGATCAAAACACAAACTTAGAAAAAGGTAAAGTCCAAACTGCTACATCCAAATCCTCCAGGAATGTGAATTGTCCTCAAGCCCCCTTCCTGCCAAAAAAAAAAAAATCTGGTAAGAACTCAAACGGAATTGTAAAAGTAAAATAAGAAAGGTAGAGAAAAATTGGGAAAAGAAATGACAGTGATGCAAGAAAATTAGGAAAAAAAGAATCAATAGGCTGGTAAAGAAGGCACAAAAAATACTAAGGAAAATAACATCTTAAAAAAAAAGAATAGGTCAAATGCTAAAAGAAGCACAAAAATCCCAGGAATAGAAAAGCACCTTAAAAAGCAGAATTGGCCAAATGAAAAACAAGTCACAAAAGTTCACTGAAGAAAAGAATTCCTTAAAAATTAAAATTGGGCAAGTGGAAGCTAATAACTTCATGAAATAGCAAGAAACAATCAAATAAAATCAAAATAATGAAAAAAATGAAAGAAAATGTGAAATATCTCACTGAAAAAAAAAATAACTGACCTGGAAAATATATGTGAGAGATAATTTAAGAATTATTAGACCGCCTGAAAGCTATAATAATAATAATTTAAAAAGTCTAGACATCGTCTTTCAAGAAATTAACAAGGACAAGTGCCCTGATATGCTACAACCAGAGGGTACAAAAAGAAATTGGAAGAATCCACCAATCACCTCCTGAAAGAGAACCCCAAACGAAAATTCCCAGGAATATTTTAGCCAATTTCCAGAGCTCCCAGGTCAAGGAGAAAATATTGTAAGCAGACAGAAGAAATAATTCAAATATTGTGAAGCCACAGTCAGGATAACACCAGATTTAGCAGCTTCTATATTAAAGGATCAAAGGGCTTAGAATATGATATTCTGGAAGGCAAAGGAGTTAGGATTACAATCAAGAGTCACCTATTGAGCAAAACTGAGTATAATCCTTTGGGGGAAATAGATATTCAGTGAAACAGAGGACATTTAAGTATTCTTGATGAAAAGACCAGAGAAGAATAGAAAATTTGACTTTCAAATACAACATTCAAAAGAAGATTAAAATGTTAACAGGAAACAGAATCCACAGGGAATTCAGTAAAGTTAAAATTGTTTACCTTCCTACATGGGAAGATGATACTTTTAACTCCTAGCAACTTTCTCATTATTAGGGCAGTTAAAAGGAGTATACACAGAAAGTGTGGGTGTGAGTTGAATATGATGGGGATGATTATCTTAAAAAAAATAAAATTAAGGGGTGAGAAAGAAGAATGCACTGGGAAAAGGGGGAAGGGAAGAATAGAATAAGGGTAAGTTATCTCACATAAAACAGACCTGAAAGATATTTTACAGTGCAGAGGAATGTGGCAGGGTAGGCAGGAGCACTTGAACCTTACTGTCATTGGAATTGGTTAAAAAAGTCAATACCATACACATTCAGTTGGACATAGAAATCTATTTTACCCTACAGGAAAGTTGGAAGAAAAGAGGACAAGAGAAAGAGGAGCTGATAGAAGGGAGATCAGATTACGGGAGGTGGTAGTCAGAAGCAAAATATTCTTGAATATGGACACGGTGAGAAGAGTAAGAGACTAGGTTAAATGGGGGGATAGGTTGGAGGGAAACACTTTAATCATAGCTGGGGAAAAATTTTACAGAAAGCATCTCTGATAAAGGCTTCATTGATCAAATATATAGAGGCCTCAGTCAAATTTATAAAAATAAGAGCCATTCCCCAACGGATAAATGCTCAAAGCATAGCAGGTAGTTTTCAGAAGAAGAAATCAAACTTATTTGCAGTCATATGAAAAAATGCTCTAAATCAATATTGATTAGAGAAATTCAAATTAAAACAACTCTGAGGTACCACATCACACCTATCAAATTGGCTATTATGACAGAAAAGGAAAATGAAAATATTGGAAAGGAAGTGAGAAAATTGAGACACTGTTGCTGGACTTGTGAACTGATTCAACTATACTGTAGAAAAATTTGGAACTATTCCCAAAGAACTATAAAACTGTATGTACCTTTTGACTCAAAAATACCACCTCTAGGTCTGTATTCCAAAGACATAAAAGATACACACACACACACACACACACACACACATACATACACACACATACACACACATATATAATTTGGATTGCCACAATAACAACACTAGGTGGAGCCTTTGCCAACTACCTCTTGCAACCTCTAAGGAGTAAATTCCAACCTCAGCTTTGCAAAACCCTAGAAAGTGTCCAGTTATTATCAAGAGGCCTGTGATTTCCTCAAAGCAATATGTATTTTAATGTTTTGAATTGAAAATGAATATTACCCAAGAAGGCAATGGAGAGGTAGGTGGTATGAGCATGGTGCATGACACCATGTATATATATATATATGTATTTCATTTTTCTTTTTATCATACATATGCCTATCATTTTTACTTTTATCATACTTATTCCTATACATATATAAACACTTATAGCAGCTCTTTTAGTAGTGGTAAAGAATTAGAAATTGAGGGGATGCCAGTCAATTGGGGAATGGCTGACTAAGCTATTGTATATTATTGTGATGGAATACCACTGTGCTATAAGAAATGAAGAACAGGATGATCACAGAAAAACCTAGAAAGATTTTCAGGAACTGATACCAAGTGAAGCAAGCAGAACCAGGAGAAGAGTGTACACAGTAACAGCAATATTGCACAATTATCAGATTTGAACGACTGAGATATTCTCAGCAATACAATGAGCCAAGACAGTTCCTAAGTACTCCTGATGAAAAATGCTATCCACCTTGAGTGAAAGGGCTCATGGAGTCTAAATGCAGACCAAAACATACTTTTTTAAAACTTACTTTCTTTTTTCTCTGTTTTCTTTCACAACATGACTAATATGGAAATATGCTTTTCATGATTGCACATGTAGAACCTACATCAAATTGCTTACTGTCTTAAAATAAAAAGGGTGGTAATGGAAGGAGAGAATTTGGAACTCAAAGTTTTAAGAAATGACTGTCAAAAATTGCAAGTAATTGGGGAAAAAATAAAATATTTTTTAAAAAGAAAGTATTTCATGAAACACCCTAAGACCTTTACTAGCTGAAATTCCATTCATCTAAACACATTCACAAAGCACATCTCTGCTTTACATTATTGGATTAGGCCAACAGAGAATATTCATGCATGTTTCAGTCCTTGTAATTCTTCTTGAAGTAGCACCTTAGTATCTTCCATGTAAATCATAAAATCTTAGCAAAATGATGGGTTCTTCACATTCACCAGACTACTATTAAAAATGGAATATGGGTTGTGCATGTCTGTGTATCTTTTTTTTTTTCCCAAAGGGAAAAGTAAGAGGAATGATTATTAACTAATGATTTGGGTAGATCAAGAGTTTCATCTTTATCTAAAGTCCTCTTTTTAAAAGTTCAGTCTCTGAAGGTTGAACTAACTTCCTTCTCAATTGTGGTCAGATCCCACCCAGCCTTACAAGGAGTTTAATCTAAGGTGAATTCTTGCCCATTGTGTTGTACTCAGTTTTGGGTGGGGATAAGTTCTTTAATAAGACTGCCCAAGTCTGGGGGTAATTCAGAAGTAAATGACATCAAAGTCCATTAGAATAGGTCCAGCTCTTCATTGTCATAATAGTTCTCTCTCATTATTTGTTAACCAATTGAAGTTGATTGCTACCCTCTGGAGCATTCTCTCTTCCAAGGGCATATAATCTATGAGCCCACTGCCATGATTGTCTTTGAAATTTGAGAGTGCCACTGACTTCTTTTATTGAAATGCTAGCATTATTAATAAAATGACTAATTACCCAGAAATTATGTATCTCAAACTTTTCTTTTCTTTCTTTATTATTATTTTTTTTTTATTTTTAGGCAATTGGGGTTAAGTGACTTGCCCAGGGTCACACAGCTACTAAGTGTCAAGTGTTTGGTCTGAGGCTGGATTTGAACTCAGGTCCTCCTGACTTCAGGGCCAGTGATCTATCCACTGTGCCACCTAGCTGCCCTCAAACTTTTCAAACATCACAAAGTTCAATGGTAATGACATGCCTAGAGCATAGTGCTATATCTTGTTCACATTTCATGCAATCTCATGCCCAGAATATGAAAACTTTGCTACATAAATGATTGATTTGTTAATTCTAATTTATTTTATTATAGAATCACAGTCTCATGGAATCTCAGAATTATAAGGGGCCTCAGAAGCCATATAGTCCAACCTACACTTCAAAGAAGTTCTCTCTCCAACATCGCTTCAAGTGGCCCTCCAGTCTCTACTTGAAGATATTACAGTTAGGGGGAAGCAACCCCTCCCAAAGCAGTGGCATCCACTTTGGGATGGCTCA
This sequence comes from Vombatus ursinus, assembly GCF_900497805.2. Classification (NCBI taxonomy): domain Eukaryota; kingdom Metazoa; phylum Chordata; class Mammalia; order Diprotodontia; family Vombatidae; genus Vombatus; species Vombatus ursinus. The sequence continues at coordinate 20,278,455 of NW_020954577.1, read as the reverse complement.
AAATGATTGTAAGGGTTTTCTTACATCAAGTTCACAGCTTCTTCTTTGAAATGTCTAAGCTATACCCTATGCTCTCCATTCCCAGTTACAGAAAATGGCCAATCTAAAATTGTCTAGAAACACATGGGACCACTTGTGACTGAAACATGCCTTTCCTTGAGGATGCCACAGTAAATATTTTTATAAGTTAAATATTTTAGGCACTTGAGAATGAAGTTACTTTGATATCAATTCACGAAAGACACCCTTAGACATTTGATTTCATATTTCTATCATAGCATTAGACTATTGCAATATACTTCCATGATCAATCAACTGACAAATATTTATTAACCACTTCCTGTGTGATGTCAGGTATTATGATAGGAACTGGGGATTCAAAGGAAAAGAGACAACAGTCTTTAACCTCTAAGAGTTTATATTTGAATGGGGAACTAATACTAGGTTTACCTGAATATTCCATAAATAAAAATACCCACATTTTTCCCATTTTAAATCTTTTCAACACATCATTGCATGTATTAGCTCATGTGGATTGCCACAAAAACAACACTAGGTGGAACCTTTGCCAACTACCCTTTGCAACCTCTAAGGAGTAAATTCCAACCTAAGCTTTGCAAAGCCCTAGGAAGTATCCAGTTATTATCAAGAGGCCTGTGATTTCCTCAAAGCAATATGTATTTTAATATTTTGAATTGAAAATGAATATTATCCAAGAAGGCAATGGAGAGGTAGGTGGTATGAGCATGGTGCATGACAATCCAAAAATGAATTATGAAGGATTAAATTAAAGGATTTCACCAAACAAATGTTTGAACCAAAAAAAAAAAAAAAAGATGTTGGGATGATTAATTGAGACCATAAATTCTACTCTTATGTGTGAACTAAATATCAAAACAAATCAAAGACCCACCACCACAACCAGAAATTTCTTACATGAACCTCCCCTGATCAATTTATGGGACAAGAGGTGCCCGGTGTGGGCAAGCCTGAATGGGAGACATTATCTGCATTGATAAGTAGATCATGGAGGCATTTACACATTTTCTGAAATTAAGCAATATATGCCACAGGGAAAGGATTTGTGAAAATATATATTAGGGTGCTTTATCTTTCAGAAGGGAAATATTTTCTATTTTTTATTAGAGGTATACACACATAGCTTAAATTAACCATTTTGATGATTGATTTCCACTTCATGGTGTAATGTGCTATAAAAATATGCTTGCCTAAAGGACATTTCGTTTTTCCCTACTTAAGAAGATGCTTATCCCACATGGCCTCTGAACTTACTTTATGGTCAGAGATTCTACACACTTTTCTATATTTCATTCTTTCTCAGATTCTCTCCCTTTCTTTGGTGGTAAAGAACCTAGACAAAGATAAGTACTAATACATTATGGTAAACTTCTTCAGTGTAATTAAATACAGTCGGCACTTTACTTGATACTGACCAAATGGCATTTATTATTTTTTATGGTAACTACCTAAGGCTATTATAATGGCAAAGCTTGGCAAGTACACCCTTTAATGATCAATGCACTAAATCTTGAATTCACATTAATGGAGCATCAGCAAATTTGACAAAATGCCATAGCGTAATTATTTGCTAATTAGCAGGTGTAGTCAAACATGTAGGATTTACAGCTACTTACATGACTTTTCCTTGTCGAGTTTGAAAAGGGAAATGATAATGACTTCATGCTATAATGACATATCGTTGTTTGAGGTTCACCTGGAGAGGCATTTGGAAGATGCCATTCAACATTTGAGATCTTTCTATTAAGTATCAGTCCCCATTGCATTTCAGTGTCTGCCACTGGGAAATACAAATAGGCCATGATGCTAGATTGGATAATAGATGGGTATCTCAGAAAACAGTTATGATTAGGCTCTTAGATCTGAACAGTGAACCTTATTGTCTATACTTGCTATGAACCGTTATGGTTTTATATTCCTTGAGAATACATCACTTGAGCATTAACCATTAGTAAACAATTTAGCTTATATTTGGGAGAAGGACTTTATATTTGATCCTGGAGGTAATAAAGAACCACTGGAGGTCACTGACCTATGACCTGTCTAAGGTTCATAAGATAATACTGATGGAGGCAGCTAGATGGCAGAGTGGATAGAACACCAACCCCGGAGTCAGGAGGACCTGAGTTCAAATCCAGCCCCAGACACATAACACTCACTAGCTGTGTGACACTGGGCAAGTCACTTAACCCCAATTGCCTCACACAATAACAATAACAACAACAACAACAACAACAACAACAATAATAATAATAATAAAAATAATAATACTGACCAATATAGGTTGATGGCTATTGTCATTCTTTGGAAATATCCTCTAGGATAGTTCATCTGAAAGGTGAAAACACACACACACACACACACACACAACTATCACAACTACGCTGAGTAGGTCTGCTACAAATTTATGTTACGTAATTTTAACTGGTCCCTTATTACAACAAGACAATCTGTTTATATCTCTGTAATTGATTTCCTGTCTCACTCACCAATGCCTTTTCCTCACTCATCAAACTTCCCAGGGCTCCTCATCCTTACACCCTCTTATCAGATAGGATTTGATCCCCTCTTCTTTAGAAGATTGCCCCTCACTCTCATTCAACTTCTATCTTTCCCTGTCTGCTTGGTAATTCCGTTCTCCCTACAAATATGCCCACATATGTCTTCATTCACAAGAAATGCCCCTCACTTGATCTGTCCATCCCTACTAGCTATCCTCATCTCACTTTTGTGGCTAAACTGTGAGAAAGACATATTAAATGATATTTAAACTTCATTTCCTGTAACTCTCTTCTTAATTTTGCAGTCTGGCTTCCAATCTCATCATTCACTTGAAACTACACTCTCTGAATTTACCAATGAAATTATTTCAGTCATCAAATCCAATAGCCTTTTCCCAATCCTCATTCTTCCGTAACTTTCTGCAGTTTTGACACTGTCAGTCGCCATTTTCTCCTTGATGATTTCTTCTCTTTCTCAGTCTCCATGATCACATGTCCAGCTGTATATTGGACATCTTAAATTTAGATATTCCATAGACAATTTAAATTCAACATATCCAAAATGGAATTCATTATAGTTTCCCCAAACCCTCCTTTCTAAATTCTATATTACTGTCAACAGAACAACTATTCTCCCAGTCATTCAGATTGGCAACCTTACTGTCATCCTAGACCCTTGAGTCTTTTTCACATTACATATCCCATCTACAGCTAAGTAAGTATATTGTTTCTGTCTTTTCAGCATTTCATATTTCCTTCTCTCCTTTGTCCACTGCCCTAATAAAGACTCTCATCACTTCATGGTTGAACTATGTTAGGACCTTATGATTGTTCTTCCTACATCAAATCTCATGCCATTCAAGTCCATCTATACTCAGTCATAAAAAAGATCTTTCTAAAGTATAGCTCTAAACATATCACACACACACACACACACACACACACACACACAGAGTGAATGACTCCCTATTACTTACATAATCAAATATAAGATTCTAGGTTTGTCTTTTGAAGTCTTTCATAACCTAGACTTTTCTTGTTTTTTTTTCAGTCTTATTACACTTTGACCCCTCCTCCAGGTACTCTATGATCCAGTAACACTACCTTCTATCTCCCTACTCTGCCAAATTTTCCCTAGCTGTGCCTGTGCTTGGCACACTTTCTCTTTATGCCCCCACCTCTACTCTCCCTTGGCTTTCTTCAAGGCTCAATTCACATCCCATCTTCTGCAGAAAGCCTTTCCCAATTCCCCATCAAATGTTGTCGATGATCTCCATTTTATCATGTACATCCTTTTCTATAGCTGGAATTCTTTCATTTCTTATCTTGGTTTCTTGACTCCCCTGGCTTCGAGTTTCACCTAAAATCCCACTTTCTATAAGAAGTCTTTCGAATTCCTGCTCAATTCGGCGTCTCCCCTTTGAGATTACCCTAATTTATCCTATATACACCTTGTTTGCACATACTTGTTTGCATGTTATTTTCTCTATTAGACTGTGAACTTATTGAGAATAGAGATGTTTGATTGTTTTTCTTTGTATTCCCACTGTTCTGTACAGTACTGGTACATGCTTAATACATACTAATTGACTGACAGTAAGTAGGTTTTAAAGACTATTGAGTTGAATTAAATGCTTTAGAAATAGAAATTAAAACAGAGTATACTGACCACCAGAATAAGTCAGTGTTCACAGGAGTCTCATTTTATCTGAAGTTCAGCTTACAAAGACAGAAGTCACATATATTTGTGTCCTGGCCACTATATAAGGCAATGCATATGTGAGCTTTCTGTGAAAGTGATGCCTGTGGATTGCGGTTCCTCTAGCTTGGTCTGAAGCTCAATATTATGGCCAGTGCCTGATCTACTATTTGTACTCTGGTAAGAAAGCATATTAATGGAGGAAAAACAATGTGACTTTATGGGAAACCTTTGCAAAAAGATGAAATATGTATTTAATAATATGTTCTTTGAACACATATATACATTTTGAATGGATAATGTTCCCAACAGGGTACTCAGAAGTGAAAGGAGATTTTCACAGGCTGCTATTATTGAACTCAAAGTTTATTTTTAAGACATGTTCATCACCTTTTGGTTAACTTTTGAATTGTGCTTTGCAATTCTCATTGTAAAATGATTAGTCTACTTTCCTTTGAGAAATAGCTCATTAAATTCATAAACATTGGGAAGGCTGTCTTTTGTTATTGTAAAAAAACAAACATCTATGAAAATTGTTTTGCATATTGGATTTGATGTAAAAAGAATCATGGGTATTTATGTTTTAAAAGCCTATAAAGGAAGTTGTGAAAAATTGACTTGCTGGTGGGTAAGCTATATTTCCAATATTGACCAACTTCAGGTTTCTAGAATCAGAAATGGAAAGAATGGTTGAGCTATTTCTTGCATGTCTATTTTTCTTTTTGTCAACTGAATGTTTCTTTTTTTTTCCTCCTCTACAAAGTCCCCATCTTACCAAATGTGAGGAAAATAAAATCTTTTTGTGAAAAAAAAATGTGTTGGTCACAGGTTGTACTTTGAATGTGTTTGTGGAGAAAATAAAAGTATTCCACGTGAAACTCAATATTTTATTATTCTAGTATCATGAAAAGGAAATAAAAGGTAGAAAATGCTAATAGTTGTAATCCTCAAACATCTCAGTATCACCGAATTACAGAGTCGGAAGGGATGGTAGTGGCCATCGAGTAAAGCCAAAAAATGAAGGAAAAATTGCCCCAATAGCACACCCACAAAATTACCTCCCAGCCTCAACACGAAGGCCTCTGATCATGTGGTGCCCATGATTCCCATTCTCCTTTTGGACAGCTTTTATTGTTAGTCAGTGTTTTCTTTTCCCCTTTACATCCAGCCAATATTTCTGTCTTGGTCATTTTGGCCTCTTGAATCCAGCACTGGTGGCTTATTCTAAAAAGTACTTTACAGCCTTTTCAAATGTTAGAAGAAAGCTAAAAGGTTCTCACCAAGACTTTTGCAGGATAAATATACTGCATTCACTGTTCATATGCAATGAATCTGAGTCCATGGGAAAGAGTGAAAAAATAATTTTTGCTGGAGTCAAAGGACCAAGAGTCACATTCCATCTCTCGTTGTTGAAATGTCTGTTCTAAGGCAAATGAATTAGCCTGTTTGCTTACATGTACGTGGCTGAAGTAGATGGGATCTAAAGTACCTTTCAGCTCTAGAACCACAGTACTAGCACAGTTCCTGGCTTGTAATAAGTGAGTAATCAATGTTATTGATTTATTGATCCCATGATTCTCTCAAGCTAAAGATGAGATAATATACTTTTTATAATATATTTTCCAAAGTAAACATTTTTTTTTTTGCTGAATTCTAGCAAGCTAGGATTGAACAAGCTCCTGCACATACCACCTATGTGACTTTGGGCAATTTATATAAATTATCTGGCCCTAAACATCATTAGATTCCAATGAGGGGAGCTGGAGTTGATGCCTCTGAATTCTGTCCCAGTTCTTTATCTGTTTAGGATTCATTCTTGTTTATACCCCCACTTATTTTATTAAGAGACAGATCTACTCTAGAGTCTCCATTATTACACCTTTGTGACTCATTGGTCTCATTGACATTTCATTCCCCTCTACTGATGTTTTGCCACTTTTTTTTCTTTTATCCTATTGTATTTATTCCTGGGTTTATAGAAAGCATATCAGATTTTATCTAGACTGCCTGTACCTCTTTACTGAGAAGGATGATAAGGCCAAATGAAGTTATATGACTGACCCAGTGTCGTAATTGTCCTAAGGCATTGAACTGCATATGAATCCAGGCTTTTGATTGCATATCTACTGCTTTTATTCCTTCTTCATGATTGCTCACTCCTCTTTTCCCATCTCTGTTGGTTTTTCATCAAGGCTTTCTTAGTATGGATTCCTCCCCGGTCCCTATTCTGCTGCTGTTCTTTTCTTTTGTTTTTTTTTTCTTGTGACCTTTCTTGCTGTTGTACTGCTAGAAAAGAAAGCCAGACTTGGAGCCCACATCACACTCACCTATGTCTTATAGCGAGTCCCTATACAATTTTCTCAGTTACTCTTATTTTTTTTTGGCTTAGGCAGTTGGGGTTAAGTGACTTGCCCAAGGTCACACAGCTAGTAAGTATCAAGTGTTTGGTCTGAGGCCAGATTTGAACTCAGGTCCTCCTGACTTCAGGGCCGGTGCTCTATCCACTGCGCCACCTAGCTGTCCCATCAGTTACTCTTTACAGCAATATCTCCCAGTACCTCCACAGACTGAACTCCACCACAATTTTCTTATTTTCTGGGCTAGAAGATATTCTGCCAACATGGTCAGAAATATCCCATTCCACCTCCTTTAGATCTTCTGTCTAAACACTCCCTCTAACTTGCCAAAATTTTATCCATTATTCAAGATCTTCTAAAACTATCAACCTCTTTATAAAGCTTACTTTGAAATACCCATCCCACTGCTAGAAATAATATCTCACTTTACAACCTGGTCCCTACCCCTGGTAACTACCTATCCCACACCCAGCGATTCAATGACTGTGGCTTCCCTATAATTTCTTACACAGGACATTCATCTTATTTCTGTACCTTCACGCTGGCTGCCCCCTATGCCTGGAACACCCTCCCTTCTCACCTCTATTTCTGGAATCTCAGGTGTGCAAGTTGAAACGCCACCTTCTAAACATGGTGTCTCTCCTGATTCTCTGACCCAAGCTGCTAGAGTCCTTTTCCTCAATCTTACCTTACATCTATTTTTATTGACCTAGATGTGCATAGCTGAATTGTGAGCTCCTCAATGACAGAGATTATTTTCCTTTTGTCTTTGCATCCTTAGAGTCTAGCACTGTGACTGGCACATAGTAGGTATAAGAAATATTCACTTTCTTTTAGTGCTTTCCTATAGCTCTTGATCAATATCTCCCTTTTAATGCATTCTAGTCTGCCTTATAGTTAGTTGGGACCATTCCTTAACTCTTCCATTATCTGTAAGTCATTGACAATATCATGCAAAGCATGAGACCTTGAACCTAGAATGAGTTCAACCAGGATCTGTTGAATAAGTGAACTTTGCATACATTGGTAATTTTATTGTGTAATTTTCTACCTCATTTGGCTACTTAAACAAAGTCACCAAGTTGGTTCTCAAACAAGTTCTCAAACAAAACTCTCAAGTAGATCAGAGGTTGAAAAAATCTTTCCTTGGTGTTTTTGCTAATGACTCAGGTCACTAGTCCCTTACGGGTATGAAGTACAGTATTTAAGTACACTACAGTAAGTTAGTGTAGCTATGTCTAAAGTCATTTAATTTACTCATGTGTGTGACCTGATTTACTTTTAGGAGGGACTTGGTAACTGGTTCACCTGATTCCAACTATCATATAAAAACTGTGTGAGCCTGATTGCCTGGTGCACATAATACTTGTGGATGATTAAGTTACCCAAGAGTTTGGATACAGTGTCACATGTCCCATGAAGTATATATTTGGGAAGGAAACTATTACCTTCAACCTATTTCATATATTTACTCATAAAAGAATGTATAGAGGAAAATGTAGAGGCAAGGAGTGATGTATTTTTTTAATTAAAACATTTTATTGATGTTATTAATAGAGAAACAAATCTAGAAGACATTAGATTATGAATTTTAAATAAGTTATTTCTTTATAAAGAGCTAGTCAGGTCCACAAAATGTATTGAGTTCATTGGGGGAAAATATAATGATGGCATCCTGTACAGACATTTGGGAACCATTTTTACTTCTTTCTATTCACTCATATTATTCTTACAATTTATAAGGCTGCATTTATTAAGGTCAACAGGGTGACTACTTTGTTGTAATGGCAACATACATTGCTTTGTCAACTCTGTGAAGATGCTGGGTCTGACAGATTATTCACTTGTGTAGGTACTCATGGAGTTTGTTCAACAAACCATCTACATCCATAAATGAAAATTAATAAAAAGAAATTATACTTCAGCAGAGAAAATCCATAGTTTTAATTTCATTTGGATACTCATTCTTGGGATAGAAGCACAAATGGTTGTTAATCCTCTATCTATTATCCTAACTCTTATTTTTTAAATGGTGGATAGAGTGATAGAGAAACTCTCCAAATATTCAAAAAGTCAATAATCTCCATCTTTTCTCCAAATATTCATTACCAAGTTGGAAATAGGTATAGAATTCCAGAAATATAGGAGAAGGAGCAGCAAGAAATCAAGAAATCAACAAGTATTTTGGTTTCATTGCTAATACACCCCAATGTAGTCTGAATGGACTTTTGACGGTAAAGACCTATATAACATTTTCAGGTCACCAAAATATACAAGCTATGGTTTCTGCTAGGCTGGCATGTCCCAGCTATGCAACCATACACAAACAACTTAATTTCTATCAACTTCAGAAAACCACTTAGGAGTTAACCTAATAAGCTATGGGCTATCCTCTGCATTGGTGGATGGAGTTTCCTGCCTTGAAAAAATTTCTAGGTCCTACATGCTCTGTTATTTCTAGCACTAGGGAAGGAAAGTCATGCAGGATCATGGAACCACATGAGAGTAGAATTTCAAGGCTGAATAACAAAGAGTTATGAAGGTTTTTAGTCAAACTTCTCCTGAATTAGGAGAATTATCACCACAATATCTCTCACCTTTGGTCATTGAACCTCTCTTTAGAGATGTCAACAGTCAAGTAGACTAGGCAATTCTGCTCTAACCTAGCTCATGGTCATTTTTGGATAGTTCATTCATGATTTTTTCTATTCTGGAAAACCATGAAATTCTCCTGGCTATAGGAAATCTGGAAACCAATTCAAGCAAAGAAGGGGAGATTTGGACAGTCATGGTCTGGAGCCAGCTGATAATATCTAAGGAGGGTTTGTTGTTAAATTTTAAATGTGAGAATTTACACCTCAGAAATTGACAAATGCTACAAATTAGGGTTTGATTTATTGGTCCTACGATTGCCAAGATTCAAGAAAGTGATGGAGAAAATGTTAATAATTTATTTAAAATTTAAAATATTTAAATTTAAAATATTCCAAGAATGCATTTTTCCTAGAGAACCAGTTGTTAAACATGTGGTAGCATCCCCATGCTTACGGGTCATGTGTGTACTAAAATAAAGAACACTCATTTTCTATGATGTTCATGATGACTCAAACCCCTCCAAAATAGAAATTATGCAAAAAAGTATTTTTTCTCTCTCCATACTGACATAAAAAAGGCAAGTCAATAATTTCTGATGTGTTCATTCATCATTCTTTCCCACATAGCCCACCATATTCTGGTGGGACTATATAAGTCTGCTTGCAGCAGAACTTAACTCTTCTATCCATCTCCACGGAAAATCAAAATGTAGGAGATTATTTTGGCTGGAATTAAGGCATGACATTGCTCTGTACTATAACAGTTCCCAACTAGAGAACTGAGGAACAGAAGGAATTTGTGCATCACTTCAAATTATGCATGGATTCACTAAGTCTGTTTGAAGCCAGGCTCCCAACATTTAGCTGGTAAGTGTTTTTTCCCCCTTGAATCACTGAAGCTAGTGAAATTTGAATAACTCAGTTGAGATATCTTTGAAATCCACCCCTCTCTGACAGAAACAACAATAAAAACAATTAGGTCTCAAGATTACTCAGAAAAGGAGCTCACAAGAGGCAGAAAATTCTTTTTTAAGACCTTATACCATGAACAGGTAAAAAAAAAAGATGGAAGGTATTGACATTAGAATAGAGTATGGCCTCTGGATTAGTGAAAAGAATACAAACATTGATGAATAAATATTTCAAGACAGGAGAATGAATCAACACCTGATGAGGAAGAGGACCCTGTGGAGAGAGCACAAGTTCCTTGAATAGATTAAAAGGAAATTATATATATGAAAGCGTGACTTATGTTCTCTGCAATTGAAATAATTGGCCAATTTTTAAAAAAGCTTTCATTGCTGGAATTGTCTCACCAAAGAAACCAAAAAGAAAACAAAGTATTGTGAATGAAAATACATAGAAGTAAAGGACAATCTAAAAGAAGAAAGTTGAAAAAGCAATAATCTTAAAAACAAATCATGACTACAATATGAGCAAAAATATTAATTACAAAGACCAAATTTATTGAGACAATTTAAGAATTATAGCTATTTCAGAAAAGTTTTGTAAATTACAAAGCCTGAACACCATAATGCACAAAAAAATACAATAAGACTGTGCATAACTTCTGAACCCAGAAAACCGAGCACAAATTGAAATAAGCCACATATTTATTTCTGGGGTTCAATGATAGTACTAAAAACTTCAAGACATATATTAGTTAATAATTCATACCTATAACAAATACAGGAATAGATGAGGGAAAAGACCTTCAAATATAAATGAAGGGAAAGTTGAATAATACAAGATTTTTCTGTATCCAAGAATAAATATAGGAAGGAATATGATTAAGTTTCAAAAAGACAAAAAGAGTACATGATTTGACCCAAAATGATATAGCTTTCAAATTTACTCTAAATATTAACGAAAAGTGATGTACACACAATAAATAAATTTGATGTTCAAAGCATTCCTAAAAGTAAAACCAGACACAAACAAATTATTTGCTTATCAATCCATCAGACAACAGAAATGTGAGATAATAACAACATAATAACACTAGAGGTCCCATTATACAAGTAAGATTTTTTTTCTAACACTTCATATGGAAACAAAATTAAAAGGAGAAGTCAAATAAAATTGATGCTGGAGAAACAACTCTGAAACATCAAAGATGAAACTTCTCAAAATATCGTCCCCAAGTGAAGTAATACTTTTGTGGAGTTAAATTGAAGAGTAGGAGTTTGCAAAAATGGAGAGAAGAGAAGAAAATAAAGGGGAAGGTGTGAGGTATCCTAACCCACTTAACTATTAACAATGAAGAGGAAATAATTCTTGTAGTATCTCTCAAAAAGGGACCCTATTGGAGAATGAGTCAGGTGGAAGGTTACTTTAGTAGTGACAGAGGCTACCACTGCAGAATGCTTCTTTGGGAGAAAAGACATACTTTTTTTTTTTTTAAAGGAGGAACAGCTAGGTGACATAGTGGATAGAGTGCTGGACTCAGGATCATAGAGACTCATCTTACTGAGTTAAAATCTGGTCTCAGACACTTACTAACTCTGTGACCCTGGGCAAGTCACCTACTCCTGTTTGACTCAGTTCCTCATTGGTAAAAATGATCTGGAGAAAGAATAGCAAACCACCCCAAGAAAACCCCAAAATAGAGTCACAAAGAATCAGACATGACTGAAATGACTGAACAACAACATAAATGAAGACAGAAACCTTACATTGTGTTCAGTCTTCAGGGATTTCTTGATTAGGGATGCTACTCATCCTGTCTCAGAAAGGAAATCAGAGGTCCTGTTAGCAACTACCATCCAAAAGAGTGAGAGGGCAGGGGGAAAAACTGTGGGGAAGACAAAAGTCGATAGTAAACTACACAGAGACATGGGAAAAACATTGCCATGTTGTCATACCCTTGGTATCACCTGAGATAAGGGGTATTTCTAAAACTGAGGCACAACAGAAAAAAGGAGGCTATAGAGTAAGAAATACAAAGTAATCACATAGAAACCTCTTTTGATGGATTCCAAAGTAGATCACTTAGAAATGTTAAATCCACAAGGATTACAGAGAATAATGAAGGAAAAAGTAAGTTAAAAACTATAAATAAAAAAAAATCTAAAATAGACAGAAAGGAGAAATAAATAGTGAAGAGGATGAGAGAAAATATTCATTTGTAGAAAAAGGCACAGAAAAAATAAATTTTAAAAAATGGAAGGGAAGAAGAAGAATGGGGATTTTTATGACAATTAGCTAAGAGAAAAAAAGGTAAACTAAATAATTAGATCAAAGAAAGAAATAAAATAAACCACTAGGTTAAACATAACTTCAACATGTGTGAAAGGTGGGAACAAACATGAGGGAAATAAAGATAGTAGGAATAGAATTGTCTTAAGTAAATAAAACTAAAATAATGGAAAAAATGAAGTACTATATTTACAGAGGAAGGAGGAGAAATGCAAATTCAGAGTAAAACAATATTAGACCCAAAATAAACCTGACTCATGAATTTATATGTGAATGGATTAAGCAATCTAATAAAATGGAAGAGTGATAAATTAGATAAGATAATAAAACTCCCAAAATAATTGTGTTCAAGAGAAATATCAAAAAAAAGACACGTAAAATAATCAGGTATAAAAATAGTTTATCCTGAATCAAATGAATCAAAAAAAGAATTATATTCTTGCTATCAGAAAAAGCAAAAATAAATATTCAAAGTAAAAATAAGATACTCAAGAAAATTAAAATATGCTTAAGGGAACCATATATAAGACACCAATATCAATATTAAACTAATGTACATCAAATGCTTTAGCCTCTAAATTCTTAAAGGAAAAATAGCTGACCTAAACATAAAGAATAATAGCATGGAGACAGGATATTTCATCTCTCTGATCTCAGTTATGGACAAGGTTAACAGAAGCATAACAGGGAAAATATAGAATTGAACAAATATTGGAACAGCTAGATCTAAAAGTCAATTGGTGTATCCTAAATGGAACTGCTAATACACACATCATACATACACAAATATATAATACATGTGTGTTTTTCTCATTATCATACATAACATAAAATTTTATCATAATCATATGTAAGGGCAAAGAGATAGTGTAGCAAAATGCAAAAAGGCAGAAATAGTAAACACATACTATAAAGTTCCGGCAGCTAGGTGATACAGTGGATAGAGTTTGAGTCCTGGAATCAGGAATACTCATCTTCCTAAGTTAAAATCTGGCCTCAGACACTAGCTGTGTGACCTTGGACAAGTCACTCAACCTTGTAGCCTCAATTTCTTTACCTGTAAAATGAACTGGAGGAATGGTAAACCACTCAATATCTTTGGCAAGAAAACTCCAAATGGAATCATGAAGAGCTGGACAAGACTGAAATGAACAACAGCCACAAATCTAAAGTACATAATACAATAATAATGATGATGATAACAATCAGTTCAGGGACTATAAACAGAAGACACAAATGTAACAATAAAAATGTAAACAGCTTTCTCCTGAGTGGACCAAGAATAAATCATAGAAACAATTTGCAATTACATGAAAGAAAATGATAATGATTAAAAAACATAACAGAATTTCTGGGACGTCACTAAGGCAGTCCTGAGGGTACTTCCAAACATAGGTAAACAAAATGAAGAAGAGGATTAATGAACTGAATATGAATTTAAAAATTAGAAAGCCAAGAAATAAAACAAACCTAAAACAAGCACAGGAAATGAGATATTAAAAGTTAGAGAAAGAAATAGCTAAACTTGAAACCATATAAAAACAATAGAAATAATAAATACAATAAGATAGTTCTTTAATAAGGCTATTAAAATTAACATTTAGTCAATCTGTTAAACAAAAAGGCAGAAAATCTAATCAACAAAATTGTGCAAAAACCATGGTGAAACCATAACAAAAGAAAATGAAATTAAACAAATTCAAACTTCCTATGCAGAAGAATATGCTAAAAATGAGACCATGAAAGAAATCTAGGAATGCCTTCCCAATTTAAATTCCCAAGCAATCAGAAGGCCAAATAAAACTCTTAATTAATCCAAGCTCAGACAAAAGTGAGAGAAGTAGTCATAAAAAAGCTAACAAAAGAAGGAAATCCTTGTATTGTTGGATTAATGGGAGAATTCTATCAATCTTTTAAAGGATAATTAGTACCAACACTACACAAATTGTTTCCACAAAATGAGAAAGAAAGCAGCCTACCAGATTCCCTTTCAGTGATAAATGCAATCCTTATACCTAACTGAGGAAAGGATAAAGCACAGGAGAACTATAGACAAATATCATTGTGAATATTGATTCAAGCATTTAAATTAAATTATGTCAAGCAGACTATAGTGATTCATCAAAGAAATCATTCATTATGCCAAGTTATATTTATACCAAAGATGCAAGGAAGGTTCAACATAAGTATAACAATCAACATAATCATAATTCAAACAAATAACATCTAAGACCCCATGACCATCTCAATAGATTCAGAAAAATAAAGCTTTGACTAAGGACATCATTCATCTGGGGTAAAAAACACTCCAAAGTACCCGCATAAAGGGATGTTTATTTAGTATCATTTAAAAAAAAACTTTCTAAGACCAAAAGGAAGCATTATATGTAAAGGGGATACAGAAGGAGCTTTCTCATTAAATGCAGGAGTAAAGCAAGCATGCCTATTGCCACTATTATTTGATAGAAATCTAGAAATGCTACCAAGAACAATAACACAATAACAAGAATTTAAATGTATGAAATATGTAAAGGGCAGATAAAACTCTCCCTATTTTGGGGGGGGGGGTTAGGCAATAGGGTTAAGTGACTTGCCAAGGGTCACACAGTGAGTAAGCGCTATGTGTCTGAGGCCGGATTTGAACTCAGGTCCTCCTGAATCCAGGGCTGATGCTCTATCCACTGCACCACCTAGCTGCCCAAAACTCTCCCTATTTACCTATGATATGATGATTTACTTAATAAATCCTAGAGAATCAGCAAAGATACTATTTGAGATAATTAATTACTTTGCTAATATTATGGACTACAAAACAAATCCTTAAAATCAATATCACTTCAACATAAAAAATACAGGTCAAGAGTCAATCATTGAAAGCAAAATTACATTCCAAATAACTACAAGAAGAATAAATAACCTGAACAAAATATATAAAAACAAACAAAATACTTGCTTAAATTCAATTATTCATCTTAAAGAAATAAAGACCTACTTTGAAAGCTGAAGTAATATTCAGTGTTCATGACAAGGTCATGCCAATATAATAAGAAAAAAAAAACTACAATATTACCAAGACTAACTCACAATATCATTGGTACATCAATTAAATTATCAAAGAAATATTTACAGAACTTGATAAAAATAACAAAATTAATTTGGAAACATAGAAGATCAAGAATATCACAGAAAATAATGAAAAGAGGTAGAAATGACAAAGAAGTAACATTTCTAGACCGCAAACTAAATTATACATAGCTAATATTTTGATAAATCAACAGTCATCAAATCTATCTTTTATTGGTTTAAATAAGAGAGAAGTAAATCAATCAGACTAGACTAAGGAGAATTGGAAACAATGGCCCTCAATAACCTAGTGTTCAATAAATTCAAAAAAATACAAATGACTTAGGAGAGAACACCCTAGTTGATAAAAATAAAAATACTAGGAAAACTGTGAAACAATCTTGTGAAAATGAGTTTTAGACCAACATTTCACACATGTTTTTCCCCAAATATTATCACACACATGAGTTTTATCATTAAAGATCATAATAGTTAGAAAAAATATGAGAAGCTATGATATATATCTTTCACAGCTATGGGTGGAAGCTATATTCCAAATAAGGGATAGAGGCAATTGTAAAAGATAAAATGGAGACCTTAGATTACACAGAACTCAAAGCTTCCTTACAAACCAAATGATGCTTCTATGATAGGAAGAGAAAATCAAATGGAATTGAAAAATATTTCTATCAAATTTCTCTGATTTCTAGTGAGGATTTCTTAGACAAAAAGGATACTTGAATCTTGGATATGATGTCTCATATCCAAGATATATATCCACCAACACACATTGATATGCCATTCAGGATAAACACAAACCAGGTTGTTAATATCTGACAAAGATTTAAAAACCAAAGGCCATGTGAGACAGTGGGAAGAACCCTGTGACTAGAGTCTGACCCTCTATTCAAAGGCCCCTCTGGGGCTGAGTAACTGAACATGGGCAGTTACCTCATCTACAAAATAAGGTGCCTGGCCAAAATAATCAATGAGGTGCTTCCCTGCTCTAGACCTTGAAATCTAGTATCCCATTTTAAGGTTTAGCAGAAGCTAAAGAGAATGCAAAATCTTCTCCAATTAAACTGATTGACCCAACCCACCAATAACAAAATAACAAAATTTTGGAGTTAAAAAGGATGTAACCAATCTTTATAACTCCTATCCATATTGAACAAGTGGCCACTTAGATTTTGCATAAAGATTTCCATTATAGATTAACCCACCAATCCTTCTGACAACCCCATTCCATTTGGGGACAGCTTCATTTTTAAAGGGATTTTATTTTTGTTTTTGTCAATCCTAAAGTTGCTTCTTTTCAACTTCCACTTATTTTCCCCATCCTTACATTGTGAGGCAAATGAAAATAAGTTTAATCTTTCTATTGGCTGCCTTCCAAATATTTGAAGCCAATAATAATGTTCCCATTAGTCTTCCTTTCTCAGATTTAAACATGTTCCTTTGTTTCAACAAATTTTGATTTGCTATGAGCACTACAATTTCCCCTGTGTGTTCTCTGACTTCAAATTCAGCTGCCCAGAACTGAATACAATTCTCTAGAGGTGTTCTGACAACATAATGACAACATTCTGTGGTTGTGAAATTGACTTTTGAACCCAAGTGAAAGACTTTCCATTTATACCTATTGAATATCATCTTCTTCAATTCTGACCAGTATAGACCGTCTAGATCTTTTTTTTTCCCTTTGGGAAGGAGATGCTAATTCTGGCATTCCCTGCCATTGTCCAATTTATGTCATAAGAATGTTGGGTGAGCATGCAACATATCAATTTTATCCAAGTTATAATAAAATTGTAGATAATGTAATGAAGGATCTGGTAACCAGAAGTTTCTCAGCTGCTCCACTGGAGATTTCCATAAACAAAATACAAACCCTCTCATGTGATCTTTCCATCCTCACTAACTGTCATCTGATATATCTTTTAGCTTTTGTAGCTAAAATCCCCTAAAAGGGGGTGTATAATAAGTGTCTCCACTTTCTCTTTGTTCACTCTTTTCTTAGCACTTATGTGCTAACCTTATCTTTCCTCTGAAGCTACTCTCTCTAAAGTTACTAGTGATGTCTTAGTTGCCAGATCCAATTTCCTTTCCTCAATCTTCATCCTCCCAAAGTTCTCTGCAGTTTTGGACTCTTGTGAACGTTCTCTCCTCATTGATCCTCTCTTCTTTGTAGGCTTTCAGGACACTGCTCCCTCCTATTTCTGCTCCTACCTATAGAACCACTGCTTCTGGATCCTCCTCCAGACCACATGTTGTAATCATAAGTGGCCCTTGGGTTCTTGTCCTGGTTCTTCTTCTCTTCTTCCTGTATAGTATTTCATTTATTTATTGGTCTCATCGGCTCCCATGGATTTATTTACCATCTCTATGCTGATTATTCTCAGATTTATCTATCTTGCTCCAACCTATCTGCTGACCTCCAATCTCACATCTCCAATTGTCTTTTGGACATCTCAAACTGGATACCAAGCAAACATCTTAAACTCAGAATGTACAAAGCCAAACTTGTTATCTTCCCCACTAAACTCTCTGCCCCTTTGATATTCCATTTTATTGTATAGGGCACCATTCTCCCAGTTTCTTAAGTTCATCACCTGGGAGTTATCATGGATTTCTTCCTATCTCTCACCCCACCCCCATACCCAATATGTTGCTGAGGACTTTTGATTTCACCTCTGTAGCATCTCTTGAATATGTCCCCTTCTCTCTTCTGACACTGCTACCATTCTGGTACAGGCCCTTATCACCTCACACTGGTACTAATGCTATATCCTGCTGGTGGTCATACCTGCCTCAAATCTCTCCCTATTCCAATTCATCCAACATTCAGACAGAAATGTGAGTTTCCTAAAGGGCAGGTCGAACCATCTAAGCCCCCTACTTAATATACTTCAAATGTCTCCCTACGGGCTCTAGAACCAAATAGAAAATGATCCCTGCTCTGTATATATTCATTAGTTTATTGCCTTTGCCATTGGATTGTAAGTTTTTTGAGGGCAGAGATTGTCTTTTGCCTTTTATTTTTGTATCACCAGTGATTAGCACAGTGCTTAGCATGTAGTATGAATTTAATAGATATTGATTGATTTATTGACATGGACTCTTCTTTTGCTCTGGCATTGAATAACATTGTTATCTATGGGCTAATAAAATTCCTCACAGAGATCTTTGGGCCCGTTATTTTAAACGTTGACCATTTCGGTTCTACAATCTATTGTTTCAGTCCTATTTTTTTTGTCATACAAGCCAAGAATACACACAGAAATGTATTTTCGGAATGAACAATTTAGTTCACTTTTTTTCATCAAAAATTTCCCAAGAGAATGGGATTCGTCATTTAATTTCTCGGTGATGTCTGTTTTATGAATAATATTTAAAAGAATCAAACCCAGCCATAATTTCCTGAGAGCCGATTTTTTTAAAGGATGATCAAGCAAGTATTTTCTCTTTATCATCAGACTTTGTTCAACATTACTGTACTCTCAGACAGTCAAAAGTGGCTTCACTATTGGGAACAGCAAGCATATATTTGTTGTCTTGACCTTTAATACCCTAGCCTGGACTGTGATACGTTCAAAGGTCATTCTGTCCTTTGATCGCCTGTATAGCGCCTGAAGTCAGATGAAATCGAGGATCACACAGGAATTAAAATAACTCAGAAGTGGATGAGTCTTCTCACATGACCCAACAGATCCAATGTAGAGAGCCTTTTTATGACAGGACCAAAGGATGATTGTGAAACCACAACATTGCATCATAGTCAATATAATCAAGTGAAATTAGCTAGGCCCTTAAATTAAACAAAGTAGGGCTTAAAATATACTTTTCTTTTCAAATACACCACTCCATCTCTGTGTCTGTCTGTCTGCCTCTCTCTTTCTCTATCTCTCATACACACACACACATATGCCACATACTGGTGCCAATTTACTCTACAATATTGAAAGATTTGAACATTTCCATCTCAGTGAGGCCAAGAAGTGAGAGTCCATAATCTAAAATTGGATCAGCATATGAGATTCCACAATTCTTTTTTGCTAGGTTGAACTAGCCCAATGAAGAACAGGTTATAATGTCATTTCTGCCTCTTTTTCCTACTTACCACATCTTTCACACTATACTTCTCTAATATCCTTTGAATTTTACTCCCAGGCCCTTCCTACTTAGCAATCAAGCACTAAGGTCAGTCATTCAAATACTGTCCTCCCCTCAAACTCACTTGATGTCTTATACTTTTAAAGGTGATGATATCAAGTGGCTGATCTGGTAACCTCATCCATATCTTATAAAAATGAATGGTGAAAATTAAATGTAATTGGAGAAAATAAATTAGTATTTAAAAATTGAGTATTCAATACAAGGAAGAAGAAAAGCCTGCTCAATGGTGCAGAAGAGGGCAAATGCCAAGTTCTGGGCCCAGCAGTAAGCCAGTTTCACTGGAATCAGAAATATAAGAAGGAGAATCAAGTAGAAAAATAACTGCGAAAGCTAGACTGGATTGAGATTTGGCAGAGATTTAAATGCCATGCTGAAGAGTTCAGATTTTATCCCCAGTAGAGTAGGGAGTCACTGAAAATCCTAGACAGGTGATTGTGATAGCCATGCCTATGCTTTAGGGAAAAAAAAAAAATTGGCAGCTGTGAAAGATGCAAGATACTGGAGGTGGGAAGACCAATAGGTAGTGTATTGAAGGAGCACAGCCTAGAAGTGAGGGGAGACTGATCCAGGGTAGGTATTATGTGAGTGGGGAGAAATGAATGAAAGAGAAATATCAGGAGATAAAATTGAAAAGGATTGGGTGGGGTGGTGAAAAACAGTGAAGAGTCAAGGAACCTGATTCTGAAACTGGGTGATTGACAGGTTGCTGATTCCTTCACCAAAAAAGAGGAAGTTGGGTGGTATGAATGATGGGGTAGAGAATTTTGGATACATTGCCTTTGTAATGGAGTATCTAGGTCAAGATCCACAGCAATTAATATGTCTTAACCTCCTGAGAAAAAGGGTAGCATATCCAGGATTAGCTTGCTATTTCTTCCACTCCAAAGTGAAGAGGGGATTTGTATATAATCCAAGAAAATATGCAATATAGATTCCAGGTAATATTCCTACTCTAGGTTGGATTTTCTTGTTTAAATGACAATTAACAAATTTCAATCATATTCATCAAATTTTGTTTTGTTCATTTTCAGGATTTTTATGCACTAAATGACTCAATACCATATTTGTGTCATTAAGCATGGAATTCTGAGGGGAAAGCATTCTTACAAATATTTAAATGGGCTCTCCTAACAGTGTTTTTATATGTATGTGAGAAGGCTTTTCCCTTTCTTGTGAGTGTTTGTATTCTCTGGGAACAGATCTTTACAATACCAATAGTTATTTATTACTTATTTATTTCATATCTTCCCTGGAAGAGCTTTAGCTACACTTTGTGAGAGTAGAAATCTCTAAGCCAAACAGCATGGACACTTTAGCTCATGAAGAAACAGGCTGCGGGTCATGGATCATGACAGACCAAAATGGAATTCCAATCACGTGAAGGTAAATTTTCCAGATGCTCTGCCACAGATTGGAATAACTCACTCATGACGGCAGCAGGAGAAAACGTCGGTCTATATCTCCAACAGTAGCTATCAACTACTTTGTCCTATGGCCTACAACTGACAGGAAGAGATTTGAAAGGAACAAGGTGAGATGAATGTATTTTGAGAAAGTCACTTACAGTACTTAAACATTTTCAGAGGCAGAGTCTTTACTTTTTTCCCATCGCTCTTGCTTGGAATTTATGTACATTTGTATCTGTTAACTTGAAAGGGTCTGCTCTTGGCCTGCTCATGTGTTCTTTCTAACCTTTAGAGGGGATAAGGGGCTAGGAATGTCTACAATGTAGTTACTTGAAGCAAATCCAACAGCGAACATGGGCCAAAGGGAAATGCTTACAGATTTCCATTAAAGAAATTTGAGATTGCTTAGTGAAACCCCACACTGTTAGTCTCCCCACATGCTATTTCTTCTTTGGCAGAAAACCCTATTTAAATCAAATATATCTTAGTTTATGTACCAACCAAACAAATTACAGGCCTATACCTCCTCTTTTCAATTCAGACACATTTAGATACAGTATTTCTAATGGTCATGAGGTTACCTTCATATAGTAATGGTACCTCCTCTAGTGATTCAGATGGAATCACATTCATGGTTCCCCATCATGCATTTTCTAATCTCAAGGGGCCTTCACTGTAGCTGGAGAATCCTTTTACTCCTTGCTAATCATTTCTCTATTCCACTACTGACAGTAGCAGTTATATGTGTTTTCTTACCAACTCTCCCATATCACCCTTTCTCTGTACCCTTTCAACTGAGGCCTCAACCTCCTATTTTACTGAGAAAATAAAGGCCATTTTCTCCACAAGTCCATCTCTCCTCATCTCACAAGTCCTTGATACCACTCTCCAACTAACATTTATTTTGTTCCAGTATTTTATGAAGAGGAGGCCCTTCTAACCAAGACCATTCCCTGTGCATGTACCCTTGATAAGCTTTCTTCCCATCTTCTCTAACTTAATTCATCCTTTCTTTCCTTAATCTTCAATGTATTCACATCTTATGGTTCCTTTCTTGCCATTTGAAAATATCCCTACTTCCACCCTATATCTGGCAGTGAGTGTGTGTGTATGTGTATGTGCATGTATGTGTGTGTGTGTGTGTGTGTGTGTGTGAGTGTGTGTGTGTGTAAGGGGCAGGGAGAAATCTTCCTACATCTCTGCACGATTATTCTTTATCTGGCTTTACTTCCTCAGTTCAACTCCTTGAAACAGTTATTTATACTTGTTGCCTCTCCTGAGATAACTAGATTCCAAACTGAATAGTTTTGAACCTAGAGTGAGGAAGATCTGAGTTCAAATCTGGTGAAAGATGCTAGATGTGTGATCCTAGGCAAATAACTTAACCCCTCTCTGCTTCAGTTTCCCCAAATGTAAGCTGGGAATAATAGTAACACTTTTTCTTCCAGGGATGTTGTGAGGATCAAAGAATAAAATATTTTAAGATACTTAGCAAAGTGTCTGGCACAAAGTGATAAATAACATTTTGTTTTCTTCCATTTCCTTTCCTCTTACACTTTTCTAAATATTCTCCAATCTGGATTCCAACTTTTTAACCCAATAGAAGCTATTCTCTCCAAAATTTCAATGATTCCTTTTTAAAAAATTAATGATACCTTTTCTCTTTTTTTACAACAGAATTTTTCCATGCATTTTTCCCACTCTCCTTCCCAGAGATTCATACAAAATAACATATGAGATTTTTTAATAAAAAGAGGAAGAAGATTTAAAAATCAGCAAAAATAATTAATAAATCAAAATAACCTGAAAATGCATGTAGTGTTCCATTCCTGTGGACCTCATACATCTGCAAGAGATTTGGTGTGGGGGTGTCTTTTGCAAATGTTTCCATGGATGAATGATCTCTCAACTGTCATATCTGATGGCCTTTTCTGAGTCCTAATGCTTCTTGGCCTATCAAGATTCCCACTGCTGCACTAATCCCTGTCTTCTCCTGAATACTTCCTCCTCATTGTTTTGGATCTCTCTCTCTCTCTCTCTCTCCTCTCTCTCTCCCCCCCCCCATTCAACTCCTATGGATCTGCCTTTGCTCTCACTCTTCTTTTTCTATCTCCTCAGCTTGATTTTCATCTTGCCTCTTAATTATGAAGGTATCTTAATTATTTGTCCTTGAATCTCTCCTTTTTTTTCTTTCTCCACACTATCACTTGGTGACCCCCTCAGCTCCCATCAACTGAATGATCATATCGATGAAGTTGTCTACCAGATTGATATTTACAGCTAAATTATCCTCCAGGCTTGTATCATTAACTACTGATGAGACATTTGAAACTACCTATTCAAATGTGTTCTTTCTTTAATTTGATTTTTTTTTTTACTATTTTTCAAATACAAACTCACTTTCTCAACTTGAAAAATGTATGGCAGAAATTAGGCATACACCAACATCTCACACCGTATGGTGAAAGAACTATGGAGTCTGAGTACAGGTCAAAATAGGGGGAAAGAGGGGAGGGAGATGAGCATTGTTTGAACCTTACTCTCATCAGATTTGACTCAAGAATGGAATAACATAATCAGTTACGTACTAATATCGATAGACTTAATCCTTCTCAACAATACAAGGATCTAAGACATCTCCAAAGGCCTCATGATGCAAAATGCCCTTTCCTGTAACAGTAATTTACCCCTGTCTGCCTCTTCCTTTCTTTTTATCTTAGTACATTTTCTTAGATCAGATTAATCCACTTACTTGGATCCATTTAACCTACTTGATTAGATTTTTTTTTATCATTACATCAAAGTCAACTTATACCCACCCCCTTTATGTATGTCCCTTTAACATGGTATAATAACAATACAGTTCTCAAGGGTTACAAGTGTCATCTTCCCTTGCATGGATGTAAACAGTTTGCCCTTATTAATAACATGATGTTTATTTCTGTCCCATTTACATTTTTATGTCTCTCTTGAGTCTTATATTTGAAGATCAAATTTTCTGTTGAACTCTGGTCTCTTTATCAAGAAGTTTTGGAAGTCACCTATTTTGTTGAGTACAATTGGCCAAATGGGGAAGGAAAATTATGCTCATTTTCACTGGGTAGTTGATCCTTGATTGTAATCCAAGCTTCTTTGCCTTATGGAACATCATGTTCCATGCCCTAGTCTTTTAATGTAGAAGCTGCAAGGTCCTGTGTAATCTTGACTATGGTTCATGATATTTAAATTGTTTCTTTCTGACTGCTTTCAGTATTTTCTCTTTGACCTGGTAATTTTGTAATTTGGCTACTATAGTCCTTGGCATTTTCAATTTGGGATCTCTTTCAGTGATCGGTGGATTCTTTCTGTGACTTATTTTACCCTCTGATTTTAGGACCTCAGGGCAGTTTTCCTTTATGATTTCCTGAAAGATATCGTCCAGGTTCTTTTTTTCATTGTGATTTTCAGGTAGATCAATAATTTTTGAATTCTCTCCTGGATCGATTTTCCAGGTCAGTTGCTTTACCAATGAGGTATTTTACATTTTCATCTATTTTTTCAATCTTTTGTTTCTGTTTGACTGATTCTTGCTCTCTCATAGAGTCATTAGCTTCCGTTTGCCCGATTCTAATTTTTAACAAATTGTTTTCTTTTATTGGACTTTGCACCTCCTTCCCCATTTGGCCAATTGTATTTTTGAGGACTTGTTTTCTACAGTTAATTTTTGTCCTTCCTTTTCCAAGCTATTGACTCTCTCTTGCATACCTTTCATTTCTTTTCCCATTTTTTCTTCTACTTCTCTCATTTGACTTTTAAAATCCTTCTTAAGCTCTTCTAAGAAGGCTTTTGGGGTTTCAGACCAGTTCATATTCCCTTTTGAGGTTCCAGATGTGGGTTTGTTAACAATATTGTCCTCTTCAGAATTTCTGCCTCGATCTTCACTCTTCCCATAATAAGAATTTATTGTATGTTTCCTTTTGCTAGTGGTGTTTGCTTTTTTCCTAGCTTTTAAAGAGATTCAGCTCTCCTGCTGGGGAGCAGAGGGTACTGACCCAAGCTCCTTGTATTGGGAATCCGGGGCCTGGTCACTGGTTTTATGTGCTGGTGCCTCTGATGCTGGCAGTTGGAGGTGGTAGAGTTCTAGCAACTTATCTGGTTGGGGGTTGGAATCAGCAACACTGGAACTCTAGGGGTAGGACTGGGTAGTGTGGCTCCTCGAGATTTCCTGCTCACCCAGGCCTTTCCTTCCTTTGGCTTTGTTCAACTCCTTTCAGATGGACATTGCAGGATGTTTATCTGACTGGGCCTTTGGAGTGCTGCTTCCCTTAGTTTTGCTGAGGCATTGGGACAGCTGGTTGCTGTAGAATGCCGAGGCACCTGGTGGTTTTCCAAGCTGGTTTCCACAGGTTCCCTACCCTCGCTGCAGCACTCGGTGGTCCAGGTTTTGATGTTTGCCTGCTCCACCACCTGGGTTTCAGGATCTCTTCCTGGTATGCTGAGGTGGTGCTTTCTGCTAACTCACTGGGATGCCTCCTGTTCTGTACTGCTCCCTTTCTACCAGGGTAAGAGGGGCCTTTCCCATTAACCCTCAAGCTATTTGGGCTATTGGACTGTTGCACCATATCTTTCTTCTGGTTCAGCTGTTCCAGGGTTTTTACTGGGTTTCAAAGCATATTATTTTTGCTTTTTGTTGTTTTTTGTTGTTTGTTTGTTTGGTTTTTTTTTTGCTTTTTCCTTTTGTTCTGTTTCTTCTTTCACAACCTGACCAATGTGGAACTATGTTTCAATGATTCCACATGTATAACCTATCTCAGATTGCTTGCTGCCTTGGGGAGGAGGAAGGCAAGGGAAGGAGGGAGAGAAAAAAATTGGAACTCAAAATCTTATGAAATGAATGTTGAAAACTATCTTTACATGTAATTGAAAAAAATAAAATACTATTTACAAAAACAAAAAATAAATTTCTCTAATACCCCCTCACTACTCCTCTTCATTGACAAAACAAGAAAACAAAACCTCTTGCTACAAAAATGAATAGTCAAACAAAGTAAATTCCTGAATTGGCCCTTTCCTGTTTATCTTTATGATGTTGTTGTTATCATATAAAAACTTTTCCTGGTTCTGCTTACTTCACTTTGTAATACATTCACACAAATCTTCCCATATTTCCTTGGAACCATCACCATAACATGTTCAGCCACTCTGCAATTAATTGGCTGTCCCTCAATTTCCAGCTCTTTGCTACCATAAGAAGAGCTGCAACAGAATCATTTGTACCAAAATTATATATGTGTGTGTATACATATATATATATATATATATATAATTCAATGTAATCAAAATTGTTCATTTTAAATTCTCTGACCTTTATCTATTTGGTAATGAACTCTTTCCCTATCCATGGAACTGAGAGGCAATTATTTCCTTATTCCTTTATTTTTTTCAATAGTGTCACCATTATAAAGGTCAAAATCATGTATCCATTTTGAGCTTATCTTGATATATGGTATGAAGTGTTGCTCTACTCCTTATTTCTACCAGACTACTCTACAGATATTCCAACAGATTTGGTGGAATGGTGAAATCTTCCCTAATAGCTGAGATCTTTGCATTTTGGAAACATTAGCCACTGTGCTTGTATGCTTCTGTATGGTATGTACCTAATCTATTCTACTGATCAACCACTGTATTTCTTAAACAATACCGGAGTGTTGGTGTAACTACTGCTTCATAATAGATGTAGATATCTAACACTGCTAGGCCCTTACGTCTCTTTTTTTTCTCCATTAGCTCCCTTTTATTCCAGATGAGTTTAGTTATAACTTTTTTCTAGCTCTAAAAAGTTATCCTTTTGTAGTCTGATTGTTATAGTACTAAATTAGGACATTAATTTAGGTAGTATTTTCATTTTTATTAAATTGACAATAGCCAAGAACAATTAATATTTATCCAATTATTAAATTTGCTTTATTTGTAAATGCATTTTGTAATTCCATTAATTTAGTTCCTCTGTATGTCTTAGAAAAGTTCCCAAGTATTTTAGATTTTCTCTAGCTATTTTAAGTATAATTTCTTTCTATCTTTCCCTGCTGAGCTCTTGACTATATACAGAAATACTGATGATTTATGTAGCTCTGCTTCATATCCTGCAACTTTGGGAAGTGGTTAATTATTTCGATAAGTGTTTTAGTTGACTCAGTAGGATACTCTAAATAAATCAACATATCATCCAGAAAAAAAGCAATAATTTTGCCTATGTTTATCCTTCAGTTTCCTTTTCTTATCTCTATAGCTGGTATTTCAAGCACTAGATTAAATAGTAATGGTGAAAATGTCCATCTTGCTTTACCCCAATCATATTCAAAAAATTTCTAGTTATACCCACTGCAGATAATGCTTACTCTTGGTTTTATTTTATTTTACTTTTAAATTTATTTATTTTTAGTTTTCAACATTAACTTTCATAAGATTTTGAGTTGCAAATTTTCTCCCCATCTCATCTCTCCCCCCATCCCAAGATGACATGCATTCTGTATACCCCTTCCCCTAAGCTCCCCTCCCTTCTATCTCCCCCCACCTTCTTTTATCCTCTTCCCCTTCTCTTTTCCTGTAGGGCAGGATAGATTTTTATATCCCATTTCCTGTATTTCTTATTTCCCAATTGCGTGTGAAAACAATATTTTTAACATGTGTTTTTAAAACTTTGAGTTCCAAATTTTCTCCCTTCCTCTCTCCTCATCTACCCTCATTGAAAAGGCAAGCAAGTCAATACAGGTGATACATGTGTAGTCATGCAAAACACTTCCATAGTAGTCATGTTGTGAAAAACTAAGTCTATTTCCCTTCATCCTTTCCCACCCCCCATTTATTCTATTCTCTCTTAACCCTGTCTCTCCTCAGAAGTGTTTGCTTCTGATTACTCCCTCCCCCAAGCTGCCCTCCTTTCTATCATCTCCCTGCATTCTTGTCTGCTTCCCCCCTTATTTTCCTGAAGGGTAAGATAGATTTCCATAGCCAATTGTGTATGTTATTCCCTCCTTAAGCCAAATCCTATGAGAATAAGATTCACTCACTCCTTCTCACCTTCCCCCATTTCCCCTCCACAGTAAAAAACCTTTTCTTGTCTGTTTCATGTGAGATAATTTACCCCATTCTACCTCTCCCTTTCTCCTTCTCCCAGTATAATCCTCTCTCACCCCTTAATTTTATTTTCCTGATATCACCCCTTCATCTTTGACTCACCCTGTGTGAGCTCTCTCTCTCTCTCTCTCTCTCTCTCTCTCTCTCTCTCTCTCTCTCTCTCTCTCTCCACACATATATTTTTTTCCCTCCCACTACCCTAATAGTGACAAAGGATTCATGAGTTACAAATATCATCTTTCCATGCAGGAGTGTAAACAGTTCAACCTTAATAAGTCTCTTGTGATTTCTCTTTCCTGTTTACCTCTTCATGTTTCACTTGAGTCTTGTATTTGAAAGTCAAATTTTCTATTCAGCTCTGGTATTTTCATCAAGAATGCTTGAAATTCCCCTATTTCACTGAATGGCCATTCTTCCCCTGAAGAATTATACTCAGTATTGCTGGGTAGGAGATTCTTGGTTGTAATCCTATCTCTTTTGCCTTCTGGAATATTGTATTCCATGTCCTCTGGTCCCTTAATATAGAAGCTGCTAAATCTTGGGTTATCCTGATTGTGTTTCCACAATACTTGAATTGTTTCTTTCTGGCTGCTTACAATATTTTATCCTTGATCTGGGAACTCTGGAATTTGGCTACAATATTCCTAGGAGTTTTCCTTTGGGGATATCTTTCAGGAGGAGATCGGTGGATTCTTTCAATGTCTATTTTGCACTCTGGTTGTAAAATATCAGGGCATTTTTCATTCATAATTTCTTGAAAGATGATGTCTAGGCTCTTTTTTTATCATGGCTTTCCAATAGTGCAATAATTTTAAAATTCTCTCTCCTTGATCTATTTCTCAGGTTAGTTGTTTTTCCAATGAAATCTTTCACGTTGTTTTCTATTTTTTCATTCTTTTGGATTTGTTTTACATTGTCTTGATTTCTCATGAAGTCAATAGCTTCCAATTTCTCCATTCTAATTTTTAAGGAAGTATTTTCTTCAGTAAGCAGACTTCATTTTCCATTCGGCCAATTTTGCTTTTTAAGGCATTTTTCATCTCACTGGCTTTTTGGACTTCTTTTGCCATTTGGGTTAGGCTATGTTTTAAGGTGCTATTATCTTCAGTATTTTTTGGGTCTTCTTTAGCAAGCCTTGACTTGTTTTTGATGATTTTCTTGCATCACTATCATTTCTCTTCCTAGTTTTTCCTCTACTTCTCTTACTTGTTTCTCAAATTCCTTTTTGAGCTCTTCCATGTCCTGGGACTGATTCATATTTTTCTTGGAGGCTTTGGATGTAGGAACTTTGACTTTATTGTTTTATTCCTGGTTGTATGTTTTGATCTTCTTTGTTACCAAAGAAAGATTCTGTGGTCCGACTTTTTTTGGACCTTTGTTTATTCATGATCCTAGCCAATTACTTGAGTTTTAAGCTCTTTGTTAAGGTAGTGGTCTGCTTCCAGTTTGGAGAATGTACTGTCCCAAGCTTCAGGGGTTTTGTGCAGCTGTTTTCAGAGATATTTCTAGGGACCTGTAAATTTTCAGTTCTTTCAAGGTTGTATGATAAGGGCAAGGTGTTTACTCCTTTCTTGGCCTTTGCTATGGTCTATGAGTGACCACAAGCACTCTTTTCTGTCTTGGAGCTGTGAGGAGGATTCCCTCTCCAACACCACTACAAGTTCTACCACACCAGTGCCCCTCCTCATCCTAGGACCACCACCCAGAACTGTGACCCAGATCCAAGCATGGGCAAAGCAAGAGAATCCTGCACCAGCAGAGATATTCCTGCAATCCCCTTCTGATCAGTCACCCAATTCCCCCTCAGTCTGTGATCCAGAAGCTCAGGAAGCATCCATCGCCGAGGGACTGAGCCTGGGACAGAGCTTCTGTCTCACCGATGTCACAGACTTTTCCTACAGACCTTCTAAGTTGTCTCTTGCATTCGTGGGTTGAGAAGTCTGGAAACTGCTACAGCTGCCAGTGATTCGGTCCTCTGAGGGTTGCGCCAGGTTCCCTGAGGCCTGTTTTGTCTGTGTGCCCATGCCAAACTGCACTCCTCTCCCCACCTGGCACAATATACCTTTCTGATCAGCTATCCAGGTTGTTTTGGGCTATAAATTTGTATCACTCTGTCTTTTTGTGGCTTCTTCTGCTCTTGAATTTGAATAGATCCATTTTTATAGGTATTTGGAGGGGTTTAGAGGAAAGCTCAAGCAAATCATTGCTTTTATTCTGCCATCTTGGCTCAGCCCCCCCTCCCCCACTTTAAATATCTTACTCTTGGTTTTAGATAGATTCCACTTACCATATTACATAAAGATTCATTCATTCCTATACATTTTAGAGTTTTTGTTTTTCATTCAGGGATGAATTTTAATACTACTTTTTAAATTTATTGATATAATTTTAAGTTTTGTTGTTTTTACTATTAATATAATCGAACATATAAAGTGTTTTCCAAATATTGAACTAGCTCTAAATTCCTGGTACAAATCAATCCTGGTCATAGTGTATAATATTTATGATATATGGCTGTTGTATCCTTGCTAAAATTGTATTTATATTTTTGCATAATTAATGATGTTACTGTTTAATCATATCTGACTCTTAATCACCCTATTTGTGATTTTATTGGTAAAGATACTGGAGGGGTTTGTCATTTCCTCCTCTAGATCATTTTACAGTTCAGGAAACTGAGGCAAATAGGGTTAAGTGACTTGCCCAGGGTCACATGACTAGTAAGTGTCTGAGGCCAGATTTGAACTCACAAATATGAGACTTCCTTACTCTATGCCTAGCAATCTATCAGGCTTAGTATCTATCTATCTAGCTGCCCCTAATTAGTGATATTAGCCTATGGGTTTCTTTCTCTGTTTTGACTCTCCCTGTTTTTTTTTTTTTGTTTTGCTTTGTTTCGTTGTGTTTTTTGTTTTTGTTGGCAAGGCAATTGGGGTTAAGTGACTTGTCCAGAGTCACACAGCTACTAAGTGTTATGTGTCTGAGGCCAGATTTGAACTCAGGCCCTCCTGAATCCAGGGTCAGTGCTCTATCACTGTGCCACCTAGTTGCCCCTCTCCCAGGTTTTTATATCAAGAGCTGGTTATATTTGTGTGATAGAAAGAATTTGGTAGGATCCCTATTTTTCCTACTTTTCAGTTTACGTAATATTGGAGTTGATTGTTCTTTTAAAGTTTGATAAAATTTTTATGTCCATTTATCTTGTCCTGATTTTTTATGATTTCATTTATGGTTTGTGAAATTTATTTTTCTAAGACTGGATTATTTAAGTACTCTGTTGTTCTGTGATATTAGGGATTTTATTTATTCTTGTAAATATGCATCTACTTAATTTAAACTATTAGCTTTATTAGAATGCAATTGGGTAAAATAGTTTCTGAAATTACTTTTATTTCTTCTTCATTTGTTAATTCATTTGTTTTAAAGATTTTTTTACACTAATAATTTAGTTTTATTTTTTCGTTGTTCTATTAAAAATTAAGTTAGGTAACAGCATAGCTCTTATTGCTTTCAGTTTTGTTAATCTCTTATATTTTCAAGATTTTTCATCTTGGTATTTGATTAGGAGTTTGTAAATCAATAGTTATAGAATATTTTAATTGTATGTCCAATTAACTTATATGCTTTCATATCTCTATTTTTATTAAAGTATTTAGAGATATAATTTTCACCCCATGTACAGTTTTGGTTGTATCCCCACAAAATTGATTTTTTTCCTCATTCTCATCCTCTGATGAAATTATAAGTTTATTTTATGATCTGTTTTTTGACCCACCCTTTTTTATTATTATTAGGTTATTTAGTCTCCATTTAAATTTAAACAATTTGATGTTTTTAAAAGAAGCTCTTTATTGAATATAATCATTTTTTTGGTCTACAAAATATAAGCATGATATTTCTGTTTTTCTGCATTGGTTTCTGAGAATTTTGTGAAGATGTTATAAGTAGAGAAGAAATATGTATACTTCTTATTTTTACTCATTCAATTATTATTGGCATTCTATCATAACTGCCTTCTCTTCAATTATATTCTGATTCTTTACTTCTTTTTTAATTTTATTTTTGCTTAGATTTATCTGGGTTTGAGAGGCATTAATTGGGGAACCCCTAGTATTATGATTTTACTATGTCTCCATTTAACTCATGTATTTTTTCCTTGAAATATTTAAGCAGTATGACTTTTGCTGAATATATATTTAGTATTAAATTTTATTCATTGCCTATGGTACCATTTAGCAAAACAGAATTTCCCTGTTAATCTGATTTAATAATACATAATTCTGCTGTTTATCTGAAATCATAATTCTTGCCTTCCCCCACCCCATGTTTTTCATACTTCAGCTGAAACATGATGCATTTTATTCCATCTTTTTTTTTTTTAAATATTGGATGCATCTTTCTGTTTCAAGTGTGTTTCTTGTAAACAACATATTGTTGGATTCTGCTTCCCAATCCATTCTGATGTCCTCTTCATTTTATTGGTGAGTTCATCCCATTTACAGTAATAATTATAAATTATGTATTCTTCTCTATCCCATCTCTTACAGTTGTTGTTTTCTTTGGTTCCCATTCTGTCTTTATAAAGAAGAGTGTATTGAAAGAAGAATGGGCCCTGCATCATTGCTCTAGTTTTGGTTTAATCTGTTTCTGTTCTTCTGCTACTTTTTTCTTTCTCTTACCCAGAGTCCACCAAGAGGTTTTTATCATTTATTTTCTTTTAAGTTTGCCCTAAAAATCTACACTTTTATTAGAGATGATTTTGCTTAAGACTCATTGCTCCTTCAATTGACTTTCACTATCATTCTTTTTTCCCCCCTCCTGTTTCTCTGTTGGGTGAAATGCATTTCTGCATCTAATTCTTAGTGTATGTATTCATCTCTCCTTTGGCCAGTTCAGATGAAAATGAAATTCAAGTGCTACCTGAATGCACTACATCATTTCTTCCTTGTTTTTATAGACTTCTTTTTATGCACCCCAATTATATGAGATAATTTTCCAATTCTTTTCCCTGCCAAACTCAGAATCCCATCCTTTTCCATTATTCCTTAGATCATTAAAGAATAGAACCACTCTTAGGCTATTTTTCTGTGGAGACTTCCTTTATGATACCTAAGGATGATGGAATTCTAGAGGGACCCATCTATTATATTTCCATATTAGAATTTAAAGTGTGTCCTTTTTCAAATCTCTTAAGAATGGTTTGTCATGTTTGCTTTTTTATGTTTCTCTTGACTACTCTGTTTAGCTTTCAATGATTCTATGAAGTTCTGTTTTTTTCACAATCAAGATTATTTAGAAGTCTTCTTTTTTATTAAATGGTCATTTTTCCTTTCTGTAGAATTATGATTATTTGCTTGTTAAGTTATTCTTGATTGCAAACCTGTATCTTTTGACTTCTGGGACATTTAATTCTAAGCTCTACACTCAACTTTTATATTTCTTGTTGGATCATAGAATCATTAGCTTCTATTTGGTAAATTCTAATTTTCAGGAAGCATTGTTTCTTGCATAAGGCTTTGTACCATTTGTTCCAAGCTATTAATTCTCTTTCCAAATTTTGATCCCATAGTTTTCATTCCTTTTCCTATTTTCCTCTAGTGCTATCATTTGTTTCTTTTTTTCTAATCTTTTGAAACATCTTTTGTGAAATCTTCATTCATCTCTTCCAGGAGTCCTAGTTGGACTTGAGCTCCATCTGAATTTTCCTGTGAGGCTTTCTATCATAGCTACTTAGGAGTTACTCTCCCTTTCTGAGCTTATTTCATAAGTGTCCCTGTCAGCATAATAGTTATTTTGGGTGGGATTCTTTGCTTTTTTTTTTTTGGTCTTTCTTTCAGCCTACTTCTTGACTTAAGTGACTTCAACTTTATTTTAGGGCTCTTTGCATCTCTGAGATGAGATTTCTCTCCTTGAGTCCTTCTGCTGCTTTCTTGGTGGATAAAGTACTGTGTTATTCTAATATCTCTGAGAAGACTTAGCCTGGGGATCCGTAATCATTTAGCACTTCCAAAATACAAGTATGCAAGGCAAGTCCTGATCAATGCCCTCCTGGATTGAACTCTGCAAGGTCCTAATTTAGGTCTGGGACTGTGCAACAATCCTGCTGGTTTCTCTCTGGTTGGACGTTCCAATGGGCTACTGTTGACCTCAGTCACTATCAGTAACTAGAAAGTTCTTCAGGTTCTGAGTGACAGAATTGCAGTTCCCCTTTAATGTAGGATTCCTATCTTGTTTACTCCACTGTAGGGTTCAGACTAGGCTGATGACTACAGCTGAGATGCTGCTCCACTCCTGGGATCAGAGAAACATAAATACTGTTTGCTTCTGAACTTGTTCCTCACTCAGTATACAGTTTAGGCAGTTTAGGGCCTAGGACTTCTCCACACTCTGCAAGTACTTCTCCTCCCACTGGAATGCCATCTTTAAGCCTAAAACCTCTCCTCCATCCTCCCTTCTACATCTTGGAATCCTTCCTTCTATTTAAGACAGCTCAAATGTTGTCTTCAGCCACTAGAAGATCACTATCTTTCTTCCAGAAACCTTTGACATTTCCTCATGAATTTTATATCCGTGTATATGTGAATGCTGTCTTCCTTGAAGATTCTCTTAAAGGGAACATTTTCACCAGGAGTCAACTGTATGGCAAAATAACAGGTTCAGATGAAGACAAAATGTCTACTTCTAAGAAGCTGTGGGGTAGTTCTGAATGATTTCAAAACATCTGGTTGAAAAATAGAAAAAAAATTATCCTTGACTTTGGTATAAACACAGATCCTACGAAATAATATAGATTTTTTGGATACCTTCTAAACCTCAGCAGTGTTTGGAGGTAACAACCTTTCCCCATAATGAGTTATGTTCTTGTTTTTGTTCAATTTTTTCAGTTATGCCTGACTCTTCATGACACTATATGGGATTTTCTTGTCAAAGATACTAGAGTGATTGGCCATTTCCTTCTCCAGCTCATTTTATAGGTGAGGAACTGAAGAAAACAGGGCTAAGTGACTTGCCCAGGGTCACACAGCTAATAAGAGTCTGAGCCCAGATTCAACTTGGGA
Organism: Vombatus ursinus; assembly: GCF_900497805.2. NCBI lineage: Eukaryota > Metazoa > Chordata > Mammalia > Diprotodontia > Vombatidae > Vombatus > Vombatus ursinus. The sequence goes on along the minus strand of NW_020954577.1, from coordinate 20,243,245 downwards.
AGATGAGTCTCCCTGACTCTAGGTCTGGAACTCTGCCCATTGTACCACCTAGAATTTACTCACATTTAATGAGATTTTTACTTCATAAAATTTTAGAAGAGAAAAGGATCTTCTTATCCTTTTAACCAAATCAAGAAACAGGAAATTCAGAGTTGCCCTTTGTGAAACTGAGTTTAATACTAAATTATTTATGCCAAAATTATAAATTTCTCATCAAATGTTTGCAGTAATTTTACTTGACAAATAACAAAGACATTTCCAAAACCTAATTGTTTCAGGTAATGCAGGTTAAATATCTAGGTAATTATCTGGATTTCTCACTTTTCATATGGCAGCTTCATGATATAACCACAAAAAGCAAATATTTGCCTTCATAAAACCACAGGAAGTTACATAATAAAGAATTATCTTAAAAGAAGAGATTTAAAATAATCCCTGGTTTTCCAGATAAATACTCCACAGAGAAAAGGAAGCCAATTGTCCCATCGAGAATTTCCTTCAGTTTCTGTGATGATTTAACAAAGCCTTTCTGAGTATAAGTCAAATAAGGGCGATATCATGTAGGGATGATGGGAGAGAAACCAGATTGAATTCATTTAAACTTGGGAAAAATGGGGCTTTAATTAAGTATCTTTATGCAATGCCATTAACAAAACCAGGGAAATCATGGGGTAAGGAGTTAAGGTCTGATTAAAAGATAAGGAACAAAGAAAATGAATAATTAGGAAATTCTTAAGATATAAAGAAGTTGGTGGCAGGGTGCCCTAAGGATCTATACTGTACCACTGTGTTCAACAAATTTCTGAAAAGTGTTCTAGGTTGAAAAACACTGAGGCTCAATTATTCTTCCATCACTTGAGACCTTGGATGACCTCGACAAAGAAAAAAATCTAGATAACGGGTTACTTTATGGTAAAAGAAATCTAACCAAAGTATAAAGTACCTCGAGCTAGAAAAATTACTTTGTGCTAATCATGCTTTCTTTGGATCTTGCAATTAGTTTGCAGCCATTTGAGGAAGTGACCTAAAAGTCATCTTGAATTCCTTAATCAAGGGCACTGCAAAGTGTAATGAGGCTCACTTACTTTCACAACCTACATTTGAGATGAATTCCTCTTTCAACAAGATTGACATGGCCAAAAAATGGGAAGCCTGGCAGTTGAATAGAGGAATCAGGTACTGCCTTTTGGTTTCCAATCTGCCAGTGTCATCTGGATTTGGGGAAATAGCTCAGCTCCTTTGAATCCCAACAGTAAATATCTCATGGCACCATGGATTTTAGGATGATACAGTCAAGGCCTCATCAATTAAGTCTTCCAGGTCAACTTTAGCTTCAATTAAACTCAGCACTTTAGAATTAAGTTGGTCTGTTCAGCTGCTCTACAACTAAGACTCCTAGTCTTTCTACACAATTAGTAAGGGGCTGAAATGAATCGATAGTTGGGCTAAACACATCCAATGATGTAACAGATGTGAAAGCTTTCCCTCAAAAAAAAAAAAGGAAAAGGAAAAGTATGTGATGCAAATGTACATTTATATTATGAAAATTCCTTTAGGATTATCATGTGATATCCAGTAAAAGGTTAACTCAGTGCACACAATGTGAATAGAAATGACCCAAGACTCTTAAAGGCTATACTGGGGGGAGCACTAGAAACAATCAATAAAGTGGAAACGGGAGCAGAGCCAAGATGGCAGAGGGAAAGCAGTGATTTGTTTGAGCTCTCCCTCCAAACCTTCCAAATACCTATAAAAATGGCTCTAAACAAACACTAAAGCAGCAGAACCCACAAAAAGATGGAAGGAAACAAATTTCCAGCCAAAGACAACCTGGATGGTTGATCAGAAAGGTGTATCATGCTGAGCTGGGAGAGGAGCACAGTGCGGTGTGGGCACACAGGGTGCAGTGACCCTGGAGCAGGCCTCAGAAAACTGAATCGCGGGCAGCTGTGGCGGTTTCCAGACTTCTTAACCCACAAATGCCAAAGACAACTTAGAAGGTCAGTGGGAAAAGTCTGTGACTGCAGTGAGAGAAGGAGCTAGGTCTCAGCCATCCTGAGGAAGCAGCTGGCTTCTGAGCTTCTGGCCCACAGACTGAGGGGGAATCGCATGGGTAATCAGAGGGGGATTGCAGGGATCTCTTTGCCAGTGCTGAGAAAGGAATCTCTTGCTTTGCCTGTGCTTGGATCTGGGTCACAGTTCTGAGGGGCAGTCCTGGGGCAAGGAGGAATGCTGGTGTAGTGAAGCTTGTTGTGGCAGTGGAGAGGAAACACCTCTCCCCTTATCATAGCACCTTGGAAGAACTGAAAATTTTCAAGTCCCTAGAAGTATCTCTGAAAACAGCTGTACAAACCCCAGAAGCTTGGGGCAGTACATTCTCCACATTGGAAACAGACTTTTACCTTAACAAAGAGTTTAAAACTCAAATAATTGTCTGGGATCATGAGTAAGCAGCGCATAAAGAGTCAGACTATATTTTCTTACTTTGGTTACAAAGAAGATCAAAATATACAACCAGAATAAGACAACGAAGCCACAGCTACTAAAGCCAAAGCCTCCAAGAAGAGTATGAATCAGTCCCAGGCCTTGGAAGAGCTCAAAAGGGATTTTGAGAAGCAAGTAAGAGAAGTAGAGGAAAAACTGAGACTTTTGCAAGAAAATCATGAAAAACAAGTCAACAGCTTGGTAAAGGAGCCCCCAAAAAATACTGAAGAAAATAGCATCTTAAAAAATAGCGTAACTCAAATGGCAAAAGAGGTCCAAAAAGCCAACGAGGAGAATGCCTTAAAAAGCAAAATTGGCCAAATGGAAAAGAAAGTCCAAAAGCTTACTGAAGAAAATACTTCCTCAAAAATTAGAATAGAGCAATTGGAAGCTAGTGACTTTATGAGACATCAAGACACTGTAAAACAAATCCAAAAGAATGAAAAATTAGAAAACAATGTGAAATATCTCATTGGAAAAACAACTGACTTGGAAAATAGACCCAAGAGAGAGAATTTAAAAATTATTGGACTATGTGAAAGCCTTTATCAAAAAAAGAGCATAGACACCACCATTCAAGAAATGATTCAAGAAAACTGCCCTGATATTTTAGAACCAGAGGGCAAAATAGAAATTGAAAGAATCCACCAGTCTCCTCCTGAAAGGGATCCCTAAAGGAAAACTCCTAGGAATATTGTAGCCAAATTCCAGAGTTCCCAGGTCAAGGAGAAAATATTACAAGCATTCAGAAAGAAATAATTCAAGTATTGTGGAAACACAATCAGGATAACACAAGATTTAGCCGCTTCTACATTAAGGGACCACAGGGCATGGAATATGATATTCTGGAGGGCAAAGGAGATAGGATTACAACCAAGAATCACCTACCCAGCAAAACTGAGTATAATCCTGCAGGGGAAAAATGGTCATTCAGTGAAATAGAGGACTTTCAAGCATTCTTGAGGAAAAGATCAAAGCTGAATGGAAAATATGATTTTCAAAAACAAGACTTAAGTGGAACATGAAGAGAATCTTCCTCTTGATATGAAAGACTAAGATGAACTTTGAGGACTTCTCACTTCTCTGGCTCCAGGCGGAAGCTGGGAGCTTCAGTATTGGACCTTACTCTAAAGCATGGAATCTTAATCTGGAGTCCATGGACTTAAAAAAAGTGATAACTGGATTTAAACATAATTGATTTTCTTTATGATTCTATGTATTTTACATTATGCATTTAAAAACAGTATTGTGAGAAGGGGCACACAGGCTTTACCAGACTGTCATAGGAGTCCATGATACAAAAATGGTTAAGAAACCAAATTCTAAAGGTTCCCCTTATAAGTAGTCAAGTCCATAAGGTGTGACAAATAGATTCACTTTCTTTTAATTTATACATTAAAGGGCACAAAAGAGCTCACTTCCAAGTCCTAAGAGTAACAAAATATGCCCTTTCTCTTTTTTCAAGTATGCCATCCTATAATTCACTCCAGTAAGGACACTATTAAAAGTTTTTACCCCAGTGTTTTATCCTGACCCTTCTTTTCCCTCCATCCTATCACATTTGGTGATTTTATCAACTCCTCTGCATTCAGTTATTACCTTTATGTTAAGGATTCTCAGATCCACTTGTGGATCCCTAACCTTTGGTATCTCCAATTGCCTTTTGGACATCTCAAACTGGATGTTCCATAGATATATTCAACTCAGTATGCCCAAAACTGAACTCATTATATTCCCTCAAGTTTCCCCCCATTTGGAATCTTTCTAATACTCTCAAGGGTACCACCATTCTCCCAATCATCCAGGCTCACAACCTAAATATCTCCTCAAATTCTCATCCTTTCTCATCTCATCACCCCCATCTGATCTATTGCCAAGTGCTATTGATCTTATCTTGGTAACATGTCTTCTATATGAACCTTTCTTCCTTCCTCTGATACTACCACTGTCTTAATACAGACCTTCATCATCGCTAGCCTTCTAATTGGTCTTCCTGCCACAAGTCTATTCCCACTGCAGTCTACCTGTCATCTAATTGTCAATGTGATTTTCCTAAAGCTCAGGACTGACCATGTCACTCTCCAACTTAATAAAATCCTGTGGTTTCCTATCCCCTCCAGGAGCAAATATAAAATCCTCTTTTTGACATTCCAAGTACTTCATAACCTTACCCCTTTCTACCTTTCCAGTCTTCTTATACCTAAATGCTCTCCACATACTCTGAGATCCAGAAACACTGGCCTTCTTAGTATTCCTTGTACAAGACACTACATCTTACAGTTCTCAGCATTTTTCACTGGTTAGTCCCTATGCCTGAAATTTTCTTCCTCGTCATCTCTTCCTCTTGGCTTTCTAGGATTCCTTTAAGTCTCACCTAAAATTCTACCTTACACAAGAAGCCTTTCTTTATCCCCCCTTTAATGCTATTGACCTTCTATATGTGATTATCTCCAATTTATCCTGCTTGTATGTTATTTGTACATAGGTGATTTCATGTTTTCTCCTCCATTAAACTCTGAGTTTCCCAAGAAAAAAAATAAATTGGAAACATAATAAAATGATGAAAATAATCCCTGCAGATTAATAAATAGGCACATTGTTTCTGTGATTTTCTTTGGCTCTCTCACTGTCTGTCTCTGTATAGATAGATAAACACATATACATATATGTATATTCACATGTATGTATATACATATATTCATATGATATATGTATGTGTTTATAGATATATATTTGTATCTGTATAGATCTATTTTGTTCAGTCATTTTCAGTCCTGTCTGATTTTTCATAATACCGTTTGGGGTTTTCTTGGCAAAAACACCAGAGTAATTGCCATTTCCTTCTCCAGCTCATTTTATAGATGAGGAATTGAGGCAAACTGTCCAGGGTCAACTAGCCAGGAAGTACCTGAGGTCAGATTTGAACTCAGGAAGATGGGTCTTCTTAACTCCGGGTCCAGCCCTCTATTCACTGCATCATCTAACTGCCCCTTATAGATCTATATAGGTATCTATCTATACAGTTGATGGAAGATAATTTGAGAGGAAAAAGGAATTAAAACTTGGGGGAGGGGCTGGCAAATGCCCCATGCCTCATGTAGAAGGCAAAACAAACTTTCTTGAGGAAAGCCAAAGAAATCAAGAGAAAACAATGGCTATCATACATTTCAAAATGGACATCCAAAACCATCTCAAACTTAACATGTGAAAAACAGTATACATTATCCTTCCTCTCAAACCCTGCCTTTCATGAAATGTCCCTATTAACTCCTGTCTAGGACACTATCATCCTCCCATTCAATCAATCCCATCGCTAAAGTGGCCCAATCACCCTGAATATCCACCCCACTGCCACGTCTTCGCATTTCTCCCTTCCCAACATCCCTCATGTAAGTCTTCTCCTCTCTGTTATACGTACACCATTCTAGGTAAGTAGTAAATCAGCTTTTCCCTAGACTTCTACTATTCCTTTTGAGTAATTGATCTCCCTTCCTCAAGCCCATCCAAGTCCTTTCACTATCATTCATCCTTCACATAATGTCCAAGGAGATTTTCCAAAAGGTAGGTCTAACTATGCCACCTCTTTACTCAAGAAATAGCAATGATTTCCTATTCATTCCAAAACTATGTAAAAATCCAATTCTTTGACAATGAAAGTCATTCACGAGCTGACCCCTTTTGACCTTTCCAGATTTCAAACACTAAACTCCTCTCTATGCATAATCATTCAGCTATACTGGAGCAACTTCTTGTTCCTCACATATGGGACTAGATCTCCCATCGTCCCTATGTCTTTGCACTGGCTAGCCCCTGTACTTAGAATGCACCTCCTCCTGCCCTCTGAATAATAATAATTGGATAAAGTGCCTGGGCTGGAGCCAGGAAGACCTGAGTTCAAATCTGGCCTTTAAAACTTACTAACTGTGCGACCCCGTGCAAGTCACTTACTCTGTTTGCCTCAGTTTTATCATTTGTAAAATTATCTGGAGAAGGAATTGGTGAAACATTCGAATATCTTCAACAGAAAACTCCAAATGGGGTCACAAGAGCCAGACATGACTGAAAATGGCTGAACAACAGAAAATAATAATGCATGTAGCACTTTCAGATTTGCAAAGTGCTTTATATTTATTATTTCATTTTGATCCTCTAATAACCCTGTGAGGTAGGTGTTATTATAATCCTAACTTTAGAGATGAAGAAACTGAAGGTCAGAAGGACTCTAAAATAGCTCAAATATCACCTTTGGAAGAAAACTTTTTTCCTGCCCTTCCCTTAGCTGTTAGGTCCTTCCCCTCTAAATCGATCTTTCCATAGCCATCTGAGTAGTTGGAGATGTAACTCTGGACTTGAGAAGGTCTGAGTTCAAATTCAGTCTCAAATACTTATTAACTATTTGGCCCAGTCACTTAATTATTCTGTTCATCAGTTTCTTCATTTGTAAGTGAACATAATGATAACATCCATCTCAGAGGTTTGTTGTGAGAATTACATGAGATACCATGTCTAAAGTATTCTGTAAACCTAATGTGTTCTACAGTGCTCAGTTTTACCTACTCTTGGATCTTGTAGCTACTTATTTACATGTTGGTTCCCCCATTAGAATGTAAGCACCCCAACTCTTTCATTTCGGTCTTGTTAGTCTCCATGCTTAGCACAGTGCCAAACCCAACTAAGGATTTTATGAACGCTTGTTGAGTAATTGATAAGTAGTCAATGGACATGAAAAATTTTCAAAAGACAAAATCCAAACTATAAATAATTGAATGAAAATGTGAATCAAATCACTAAGAGGCAGAGAAATATGAAGAAAAACAATGCTGAGATTTCACCTCATACTAACAAATTGACAAAGATAGTAATCTGTATAAAAAGTCAGTGTTTGAGGGACTATGTAAAGACAGACACAGGAAAATACTGTTTAGAGAGCTGTGGATAATCCAATCTTTGGGAAAACCATTTGGAATGGTGTCTTCAACAGAACCTACAATGTTATTACCGATTGGATCAGAGATTCCACTGCTACATATATATTTCAAGAGGATCCAATACATATAGAAAGGTCTTAAATACATCAAAATAGACATAGCTATTTTGTACCCTACCTTATCCAACGCCTTTGAGACAACAACTTTATCTATTAAGAAACATTTGAGGGCTTTGAGGAAAGCAAAGTTCAGGGAAACCCAGAATTTCAGAATAGGAAGGAGTCTCAGAAGTCAGCTCAGTTAACCATACTTCATTATTGACCCTTGGTGATCTCCAGGTAGTGTCATATTTTTTATACTTGAAGATACTGAGGGATAGAAAACTCATAGCTTTTCTCATTTGGGTAGATCTAATTATTAGTAATCTACTACACACACACACACACACACATACATATATACACACATACACACACACATATATACTTATAGTGGAATATTACTGTGCTATAAGAAATGATGGATGAAAATGTAACACAATGAATATGATAATACAGAGAAGTATACAAAGATTCATAAGAACTTATGCAGAGTAAAGTAGACAGACCTAGGGAACATATAGTACCAGTAATGGCACTAAATAGAACAAGGCAAGTGGAAAGATTTTTTATACAATTAGTCCTATTTAACTGTAATAACTCAGATTGGTCTTGAAGAAATAATAATAATAATCAACATTCATAGAGTAAATATTATATTCCAAGACCTATGCTAAGTGCTTTACAAATATTATCTCATTTGATCCTCAACACCCTGAGAGGCAGGTGGCATTATTATCACCATTTTACAGTTGAAGACGCTGGGGCAAATAAAGGTTACTGATTTGTCCAAGGTCACACAGCTAGTAAGTATATGAAGCTAGATTTACAGTCAGGTGTTCCTGATTCCCGGCCTAGAACTCTATCCATTGCACCACCTAACTTTTTGAAAAAAAATTTATATCTTTCCCTTCAGTAAAAACATTTGCCTTTGGGAGCCTTATGGGTGTACATGTATTGCCACATGAGGTTGAGATTCAGGTTGGTTTTGTTGAACTGATGCTTCCATCTCTTCTGACATTTTTGTTGTAAGGAAAGAGTCACTGGGTAGGAGAAAGTAGAAATATATATTTTAAAATGAATGAACAATGAATGTGATGCAAAATTAAAATTCAATAACTAAAAAAAAACAAAGTTAATGCCATTTTATACTCTAAGTTGAAAGAGAGAAAATAAAGAAAGAAAAAGAAAGGATGGAAGGAAGGAAGAAAGAAAGGAAAAGAAAATCCCTGACAGACTAAATTCCTTTCATTTTTGAGATGATAATTAGATGGACAAATCGGTGAAATTCCCACAGATATGACACGTTTTTATTTCATCAAGACATTTGTCAGTGTCTCATGATATCCTTGTGGACAAGACTGAGAGATGTCATCTGAATAAAAGGGTTGTTAAAGGGCATTTCTCTCTGTTGTCAGCACCCACAGAGCCTTGATTAATTTGACATCATTCTGGAGGGAGGTCCAGAGAAGATTGCCCAGAGTTCTGTCCTTGGTGTTGTTGTAGTCAGTGTTTTTATCAATGACCTAGATAAAGGTATACATGACATGATTATCAAATTTGCAGATGACTTAATGCTAAGATACATATTTATTTCATTGAATGATAGACTGGGACTTTAAAATATCTCCAAAGGTGAGAATGGGCCATGTCAAATATAATAAAATTGAATAGGAATAATGATAAATGCCTACATTTTTAAAGCAACTGCACAAGGCCAGTGGATGGGAGAGGTGGCTTAGCAATTTAAATGAAAATGACCAAGGGGTTTAAGTGAATGTGTCAAGAGCAGTACAATGCAGTCCCTCTTCCTGGGAACCAGGAAGATGCTGCTCCTTGAATCCATGGGCTATTACATTTTCAACTTTGCCTTACACAGATTCAACCTACAATTTAAAAAAAATGGAAAACAAGTCCTGTGCCTTTGACTGCATCCGTCAAAGTGCTGTGGCCAGAAGAAGGGAAGCTGGAGGTTTCCCTTAATCTACTCCTGAGCACTTTGTTGAATTTTTTGTAGCACATTTTGGAAAGGATACTGACAAGTTAGGAATAGATACATTGGAGTACAGCCAGGATGGGGAAGGAACTTAACTTACACCATCCAGGCATCTGCTGAAGGGAGAATTTCTTGAGTCTAGAGAAACATAGATTAAAACTAATTGGAATGAAAGGGGAAGGTTTTGTATGTACCTTCAATTTTTTTTAGATTAATATTCTAGAAGACAAACTATACTTGTTCTCTTACCTGTAGAAAACACATGTCAGAGCAAGAAGTAGAAATTACAGATAGACAGATTTAGGCTTGATATCAAGGGGAAAAAAAATCTCACCAATAATTAGATCTACCCAAATGAGAAAAGTTGTGAGTTTTCTATCCCTCAGTATCAAGTGTAAAAAAAAATATATGGCACTACCTTGAGATGACCAAGGGCTGATAGTGAAGTATGGTTAGCTGGGCTGACTTGTGAGACTCCTTCCTATTTGGAAATTCTGGGTTTCCTTGAACTTTGCTTTCCTCAAAGCCCTCAAATGTTTCTTTTCTTAATGGATAAAGTTGTTGTCTCGAAGGCCTTGAATAAGGGAGGGCACATTTCATGTATGTTGAAAATGTCAATAGCTCTGAGAGGAGAGAAAATGATTGGAGTGGAGGGAATCAGGGGTTAAAATTCAATTAGTGATTCTGAGATTTATTTAATACTATTTTTTAATTAAGGGAAGTAAGACACAAACAGTAGTCAAACTTTTTGCTGACCTGATATTTCCTGAGTGACACAATTTTAAAGCTGCTACACATTCCGTTGGAATGTATATCTCTCAGAATACTTGGAAAATAAGAGAAGAAGCATTGAATGATAAAGGGTATGTATGTTTCCTTGAAGTTCTTCCTTTATTTAAAGGAAAGTGTAAGGAAACTTCCTCCCTAGAAGTCAATTTCCTCTATATAGCTCTGAATACTGAATGGAAATAGCTTATAACTGTACACATGTTGAATAGAGGGGCCTTTTTTTGAAAATGTCACAATCCTGAAGTGATACATGATATGCAGAAACACCAAATGCTATAATTATTATTGTTGTTATCATTAATTAGATTATAAAGTAGAATGAAACTATCTCTTTAACTTCATCATTGGGTTATGTACGCTATTTTCCTCCAAAATAAGAAATTCACATAATTATAGTTCAATCAATTTCCTTGCTAAGCCAATATGAACTCTGTCCCTGAACTTCTTTAAAAGCATAATGTTTCCCCTGTTCTTTTCATGGTCCAGAAAATACAATCCATACTCTATATCTGTAACACATAAATGGATTTATTCAACTTCAATTCAACTAAAGTAATATGTATCATGTATCTGCTACATGTCAGACAATGTGCTGAGTGCTAGAGATCCGGGAACAGAATCCTACTGGTCCCTGACCTCAAGGATCATTCTATTGGATAGATGAAACAGCTAGCCAAGTCCATACAGTTTCTTCAAAATTAAACCAAAAAATCACTAGATGGAAAGGGTCACAAAATCACAGAAACTCATACCTGGAAAGGCATTCTGGAGCCATGCATTCGAAAAGAATGGTTCAACCCTCCAACTATCAGAAATATCTTCTTTGGCAAACATGACAAATGCTCATTCAGTCCTCCATTGAAGTCATCCAATGACGGAGAACTGACTCTCCTGAGTCAGTGTGTCCTGCAGGAGGCTGCTCTATCCATCCATAGGGAACAATTGGACAACATTGCAGACATTGTACCAGCAGCTGAGGATTCAAATACAGAAGTGGGAGAGCCCTCGAGGAGCAGATGTTTGCACATATTAAATAAACATATTCACAGAAAAGTAAATATTGATGAAGGGGTAGACTTTTCAAGGTTACTGATCATGGCCACACTTGGTTTAAAAAAGGCATCTGGAGTTTCCAAAGACAATATATCATTTGCAATGTAGAAAATACCAACTGGAAGAAGAAAAGAAAATCTAATGTAGACACAAGTTATCTACTTGACCAAGGATACTGTTTTGTCTTTTTGACCTTTATATATGAATCAATGATGCAGTCTACAAAGCAGGGAAAAATCTGTTTTCTCTCTTTATGGATGATATTTTTATAATTCTACTATATATTCTATTTTATTTATAAATATCAAAATAAGTTATGACATAGATATTACATTATTATCATTATCATCATTATTATTATTATTATTCCCATTTTATGGATGAGAACAATAGGGTTCAGAGGACTGAAGTGAACTGACCACATTGACAAAGCTACTAAATAGCCAAACTTGCAAATCCAAATGCATAAATTCCTTCTTACTCCTAGCAAAGAAGTTGTAAAAAATATGGGCAAAGATAAAAACCAAAAGTGGCCCCTACTCTCAAAGAAATGATAGTTTTTCAAAAGTTTTATTAATGGGGGGTGGAGCCAAGATGGCAGAGCGAAAGCAGTGACTTGCTTGAGCTCTCCCCCAAACCCCTCCAAATACCTATAAGAAATGACTCTAAACAAATTCTAAAGCATCAGAACCTACAAAAAGACAGAGGGAAACAAATTTCCAGCCCAAGACAGCCTGGAGGGTTGATCAGAAAGGTGTATCATGCTGGGCTGGGAGAGGAGCTCAGTGTGGCATGGGCACGCACGCCGCAGTGACCCTGGAGCAGGCCTCAGAGGACAGAATCACTGGCAGCTGTGGCAGTTTCCAGACTTTTCAACCCATGAAAGTCAAAGACAGCTTAGAAGGTCAGTGGGAAAAGTCTGTTTCTACAGTGGTGAGAGAGGAGCATGGAGTCCCACCCCCATTCCTTGGGGCAGTGGCTGCTTCCTGAGGTTCTGGCCCACAGACTAAGGGGGAATCCAGTGGCTGTTCAGACGGAGATTGTAAGGATCTCTCTGCTGGTGCAGGATTCATTTGCTTTGCCCATTCTTGGATCTGGGTCACAGTTCTGGGTGGCGGTCCTGGGGCCAGGAGGAGCGCTGGTGTGGTGGAGCTTGTAGTGTCTGTGGAGAGGAAACCCTCCTCATAGTTCCAAGACAGAAAAGAGTGCTCATAGACCAGAACACAGGCCAGGAAAGGAGTAAACACCTCACCCTTGATCACAGCACCTTGGAAGAACTGAAAATTTACAGGTCCCTAGAAGTATCTCTGAAAACAGCTGCACAAAACCCCTGAAGCTTGGGATAGTACATTCTCCACACTGGAAACAGACTGCTACCTTAACAAAGAGTCTATAACTCAAGTAATTGGCTGAGATCATGAGCAAGCCGTGCAAGAAGAGTCAGACTATATTATCTTACTTTAATGACAAAGAAGATCAAAACATACAACCAGAAGAAGACAACAAAGTCAAAGCTCCTACATCCAAAGCCTCCAAGAAAAATATGAATTGGTCTCATGCCATGGAAGAGCTCAAAAAGGATTTTGAGAAGCAAGTAAGAGAAGTAGAGGAAAAACTGAGAATGATGCTAAAGGAGACCCAAAAAAATACTGAAGAAAATAACACCTTAAAAAATAGTCTACCCCAAATGGCAAAAGAGGTCCAAAAAGCCAATGAGGAGAGGAATGCCCTAAAAAGCAAAAGTGGCCAAATGGAAAAGGAAGTCCAAAAGCTTACTGAAGAAAATACTTCCTTAAAAATTAGAATGGAGAAATTGTAAACTAGGGACAACTTGAGAAATCAAGGCACTGTAACACTAATCCAAAAGAATGAAAGAATGGAAGAGAATGTGAAGTATCTCATTGGAAAAACAACTGACCTGGAAAATAGATTCAGGAGAGAGAACTTAAAAATTATTGAATTATCTGAAAGCCATGATCAAAAAAAGAGCCTAGACATCCTCTTTCAAAAAATTATCAAGGAAAACTGCCCTGATATTTTAGAACCAGAGGGCAAAATCAAAATTTAAAGAATCCACCAATCACCTCCTGAAAGAGATCCCCAAAGGAAAACTCCTAGGAATGTTGTAGCCAAATTCCAGAATTCCCAGGCAAAAGAGAAGATATTGCAAGCAGCCAGAAGGAAACAATTCAAGTACTGTGGAAACACAATCAGGATAACACAAGATTTAGCAGCTTCTACATTAAGGGACCAGAGGGCATGGAATATAATATTCCAGAGGGCAAAGGAGTTAGGAGTACAACCTAGAATCACCTACCCAGCAAAACTGAGTATAATCCTTCAGGGTAAAAAATGATCATTCAATGAAATAGGGGACTTTCAAGCATTCCTGTGGAAAAGACCAGAGCTGAATAGAAAATTTGACCTTCAAATACAAGACTCAAGTAAAACATGGAAGAGGTAAACAAGAAAGAGAAATCATAAGAGATTTCTTAAGGTTGTACTGTTTACATTCCTGCAGGGAAAAATGATATTCATAACTCATGAATCCTTTGTCAATATTAGGGTAGTGGGAGGGAAAAAATTATATGTATGTACAGATAGAGGGCACAGGGTGAGTTAAAGATGAATGGGTGATATCTGGAAAATAAAATTAAGGGATGAAAGAGGATTATACTGGGAGAAGGAGAAAGGGAGAAGTAGAATGAGGTAAAATATCTCACATGAAACAGACAAGAAAAGGCTTTTACAGTGGAGAGGAAATGGGGTAGGCAAGAGGGAATGAATGAATCTTATTCTCACAAGATTTGGCTTACAGAGGGAATGACATACACAATGGGGTATGGGAATCTATCTTACCCTACAGGAAAATAAGGGGGGAAGGGGACAAGAATGCAGGGGGTTGATAGAGGGGAGGGCAGATTGGGGGAGGGGATAAATCAAAAGCAAACACTTCTGAGGAGGGACAGGGTCAAAAGAGAGAATAGAATAAATGGGGCATAGGATAGGATGAAGGGAAATATACTTAGATTTTCACAACAGGACTACTGTCTAAGTGTTTTGCATGACTTCACATGTATAACCTGCTTTGAGTTGCTTGCCTTTTCAATGAGTGTGGGTAGGGAGGGATGAAGGGAGAAAATTGGTAACCCAAAGTTTTAAAAACACATGTTAAAAATTTTAAAAAAATTAAAAATTAAAAAAGTATTAATTTTGTAACTATAAAATATTCATCTGAATATATCACCAACCCCACTGCAAAATCTCTTGTACAAAGAAAATATGTCACCCTAGACAAGTGATCCATTAACCATAGCTAAAAGAATATATCACATTCAACATCTGGAGCCCTTCCTCCCCTCCCCATCTTGTCTCATTACCAAAAAATAAAAATAGGTAAATTTCATTATATCTTCTCTGAACTACACTCGGTTATTACAACTAATTGGAAATGTATTATGTTTTAGTGTTGATATTGTGTTCTTCATTGTATTTATTTTCCCCCAGGTTCTCCTTATTACCATCTATATGAGATCATTCAATTCTACCAACTTTTCTTTGAATTCCTGATTCTATGTCTTTTTATATGGAATCATAGAATATATATCACATAATTTCACATTTAATGTACATACAATGATCTCTTTACCTATTGCCCAATAGATTGCCCCCAATATCCCTCTTGTTTCCAGTTTTCTTTTCTATAATAAACAGCTTTGAAGGAGATATCATTTCAATGGAAATAGAAGTAAAGTAAAATTGCAAGTCATATACAATGATGATAATAGAAAATTCTCTTGTATATCTCTTAATATTGCAACTTTATTTTTTACATTCTTCAAGTCTTTGATCAAAGTATTAAATAATGTACACAAAGCACAACTGGGAAATTAAAGGATGCAGAGGGGGTATTTTTATTCATGCAATGACTTTTAAAGATGAGTGACTAATGACTAGCCAGTCTATTTTCTTCAATTTTCCAAACTGTGTTCCCATTAAATATTCCATTCAGGCCTCAAGCCTCTGAGCTACACTGGCCTAACATATTTACTCTTGACCAAAATGAAGCAATGAAATTGACTATCATTCTAAAAATCCCACAGTCATAGAGCCTGGACTAGAACTTCAGTTTATCATCTAAAATAAGGGCGTCCCATAGTGTCAGAAGAGGGAGAATTGAGTAAAAATATTAACTTCAAAATGTTGATTAATCTAGAGCTGAAAGGTACTACAAAGTCCATCCAATTTAAGAAAGTGATGCCCAAGGAGGTTAAGGTGCCTCTGTCTAATCTATTTTAAGTTGATAAAATCTAAAAAAAATGTATTGGGGAATTCTTTAGGAAAATGTGAGGGGAAGAAGGCAAGCTCTCAGGAATGATTTTCTACCACAAACCACATCTCACAGCCATATGATTTACAAATACATGGAGAACACCTTCCTATTCTTCCTCTTCCTTCTCCTCCTCCTCCTCCTTTATCATCATCATCATCATCATCATCATCATTGTCATCCTCACCATCATCACAACAACAATTACAACAATAATGATAACAACACGACTAGTGGATCCAGTATACACCAACTCTCTTCCCTCATACATCCCCTCCCTCCCTCCATACACAGACACATCTGAACTGTTCAGGAAAAAATCGGCTCTAATTTCCCTCACTCCAATAAAAAGATGTCTCCCATTCACATGTGATATTTCCTTTAGAGAGGCAATCCCAATGAAAGCATTATTCACTGAATTTCTGATTATCTGAATCAAGCAAAGCATAATACTGAAGGACATAAAGTATGACACAAAAGGTCAAACTTTATAATAGATGAAAATCCAGTTATGAAACAAGAGAAATTTCAGAAATCTAATAGAATTATGAATTTGTCTACTTCAGCTGAATATTGTTTTGAATCCCGACCTTTTGGTACTTAATTAAACAAATACGTATCTTTATTAAAAGGCGAGATAGGCAGAAAAGTATATCATTCAAATGTCAAGGTATATTATTCAACTTCGTGAGGAAAGTTGGCCATAAATCCTTATATAATGATGTCATGGTTAGCTCAGAGAAAAGCCCCGCAGCCCCTAGTGTCTAAGACAGATGAACTGATCATACCTGGCCATGGTCCACTTTGTACTTGAAACACACGGAGAGAATTCACGTTCTGAACTGGGGGCCATAAGCACATGGCATGATAGCAGCATGACATGGCATGATAACAAGTGCATCAGGGCAGTTGTGGACCAACGTGGAGAAATGATAGCCATCTTTTCCTACTGAAAATTCAACATAGCTTGGCACAATCCACACACATACCTACAGGTCATATTTACTATTTTGGACAATATACTTTTAGTGTTGATGATTTTTTTCATGGCTCTCCATTCACATGACATGGACCACTCAGGCCCCAAACCACTACCTCTGAATTGGTGTTCCAAAATAGACTGCTGTAACAGACAGATCCTAGAATTGGTCTTCAACTAGGCTGGCAGGTACTTTGTTCCTGGCTGAGGATTTCTCCATGAGGCTGCTTAGAATTCTCCCCAAGATAGGGGGCCAAAGTAGTGTTAATTCCATTAATTCCACAAATAAGAAAGATTAGACAGAAATATCAATCATTCACCAAGTATTTGTTAAACACTCACTGTGGACCAGGTGCTGGACCTTCACCAGCCAGGTCAAGCAGAGACACAGGAGATATAATCAAATAAAAGAGAAAACCCTTAATACAATGAAGATTTACTAGGGGTTAAAGCACCCCAAATAAAACTTCCAAAGAATAAAATTATTCTGTTACTATTTTTTGTATGAGGCCAGAAACAAGAATGGATTAGTCATAAGACTTTTGAGAGTGGATGGAAGACCTATGAAGAGAAATGAAGAGATAAGGAATGGCATTAGAACACTAAAGGAAATGGGGGTTAACAGCTAGAAAGCAGGAGAGGGAGCACTGCTGTTCTCTATGAAATGTGAAGAGAATGAAGTGGAGGGTGCCCTTCCTTGTTATGGGACTACTTCATACCCATTAGATGGGCTACAAGAACAGAAAAGGAGAATGAGAAATATTGGAGGGGATGCAGAGAAAAAAGAGAAATTAATGCACTGTTTGTGGAGTTGTGAACTGATTCAATCATTCTTCAGAACAATTTGCAACTGTGCCCAAGGGGTTATAAAATTATGCATACCCTTTGACCTAGCAGTGCCACTACTAGGTTGGTATCCAAAATGAAATAAAAGCAAAAGGTAAAAGGACCTGAATGTATGGAAATACTTATAGCAGCTCTTTTCTGGTGGCAGGGAATTGGAAATTGGAAGGATTGCATCAATTGGGAAATGAACAAATTGTGGTATGTATATATAGTGCAGTATGTACTATTGTCTTATGAAAAATGAAGAAATGATGAGCAGGATGCTCTCAGAAAAACCTGGAAAGACTTATATGAGCTGATGCAAAGTGAAATGTACCACGTACAAAGTAATTGTAATATTGTAAGATGATCAGCTGTGAATGATTTAGTTATTCTCAGCAATACAACAGTCCAAGATAACTCTGAAGGACTTATGATGAAAGATGCTAGCCATGCCCAGACAAAGAACTGATGGTTTCTGAATACAGATTGGAGAATACTTTTTTATTTTCTTTATTTTACTTGAAGCTTATTGGGGTCTATATTTTATTTCACAACATAACTGATATGGAAATATGTTTTGCGTGACTACACGTGTATAACCTATGTCATATTGCTTCCCTTCTCAATGAGAGGCTTAGGGAGGGAAGAAGCGAGAGAATTTGGAATTTTTAAAACAAGTGTTTAAAATTTTTTTTACATGTAATTGGGGAAAATAAAATAACTTTTTTTTAATTAAAAAAAAGGAAAATATTTTATAGCTCACCTTTCCTTTTGTTGGACTGGGATATGTTTTACAGAATGATATACAGCAGGTCCTTAAGGTAATTTAAGTGAGGTACAATAAGCCATCTTATTTAATGAGAATTCAATTGTCAATATTTCAACCCTTTACTTTTGCTTGTGATTCTTCTAAATGCAGAAATATTCCTTGTAACTATTAAATTACACAAGAAAATTGCTCACCAGCACATAAAGCTGTGAGAACGATTTCTTTTATTAGTAGTTATGACCAGCATTGTGAAGCAGCCATGATTTACTTTCAACTCTACTCTATTCAAATAAACTTTGGGTTTCAATGCCGTGATTGATTATTGAGGGAGTTAAGAACACATAATACAAAAAACCCTCTTTCCATCTCTTGGAGAGTGGAAGTGTAATTTTCTTGCATTTTGAAAGAAGAATCGGTACATGTTTTATGTGAAGCATGACCTGGTTGGGCAGAAAGACAGTGAGGGGCCCTTGACCATTTGTAATTTTTGAAAATATCACTACCTCGTTTGAATATGTTTGAATAAATATCTTCTTTTATTTTCCTTTTTCTCATTCAGCATTATCAACTGAATGGCAGTCAACAAGAGCTATCAATGCAACGAATAGAACAGGGTCATATTTTAACCCTGGCCTTGTCCCCCACTGACTTTCAACCAGGCGGAGTTGGACAGTTTAATAAAGAAGAAACAAGCAAAGAAAACACTGCTGTTCTTATTCCTTGTCCCTTTCAAGGCCTGGCCTAAGTTTGGCTACTTGGGGTTTTTGTTTCTTCCTATATTCTTTGTTTCTTTTTCTTACTTTTTGTTCATATCCATGGAGAGTCAGTATGTGTTCTCTTCAGCTTCAGTGAATTTCATGCTCTATCATTTCAAATTGATCTTTGCACATTTTCTTGGGTGGTTCGTGTCCACCCACCTCAATAATCCTCCATGACATGAATGTACCAAGATTTATTCAGTCACTCAACCATTTGTATGTATAAGTTGTTTTTCTTTTTGGGAAATGAAAATAGAATGACAATATTTTTGTACAAAGATGTCTCTTTTCCCCTTTTTCATGATATTTAAGATTTGATCATGCATATATGTTGTTTATAACTACAATGTACTAACAGCTTTGTACATAGAAGGTTTTTAATGAGTGTTTTTTGGTTTTTGGGTTAAACACTATCATATCTTTGGGGCTTTATCATAGGATTTCATATTGCTCTCCAAAAGATTTGTCTTTCTCTTTCTTTTTCCTTGTAGTGCCATTAACATTGTACTTTAAAAATAATTTCTTAATCTTTTGACCATTCTAGTTGACAGCTGATTGTTAGGACAGCTAGGTGTCGTAGTAGGTGGAGTGCTGGGCCCAGAGTCAAAAATACCTGAGTTCAAATCCAGTCTCAGATACTTACTGTCTGCATGACCCTGAGCAAGTTACAGAATCCTGTTTGCCTTACTATCTTCATCTATAAAATGAGATTGAGAAGGAAATGGCAAATCACTCCAGTATCTTTGCCAAGTAAACTCCAAATGGGGTCACAAAAAGTCAGATTTGACTGAAAAACAACAATTTTGAGCATCTATTCATGTTATTATTAAAAATTTATATTTCTCACTTCATCTGATTTACTTGTATTACCTAGTAATATAAAAAGAATGTGTATATGTATATGTGTGTTCACGTACTTACATTTGCAGAAAAAAATGTGAAAAGAGAACTGCTCCCATATCCTTGATGTAGGGCATTAAACTTATTTCCTCTAGAGATGATCTAAAGCTACGATAATTCTATTTTCAGTCTTGTTTTAAAGAGCAAATTCTCCGAAGTCTTTAAAATATCCCAAGTTGATGTTTCAGGTCATGATAGGCTCTGGCAAAATGAAGCATTCAGGATCTACATTATGCAATCTGCTGTTTATTGACTTCCTCCAATATAACCCTCAAGTAGTATCATAAAGATACAGAGTGAACAAGACTGCCCATGATCTCCCCCAATTTTCACTTGCAAAAGGAGTGCTCACTGACCTCTGGGGGAGATTAGTGAGCTGCCCACAAAAAGCTAAGCAAGGGTTCTACCAGATCTGAGAAGTCTGCAGCATGGAGCTTCTATCCTCCCCTCCATTGGAGAGGATTGCTCACCTGAAGGCCCAAGCCTGTGCCTTAGGTCATCTGTCACCCTGGGGAAAGTTCACTTATGCCTCTTTCCAGAGGCATTGTGCTTGTTCTTTAAACATACCAGAGCTTCCCTCAACTTCTGGCTTACCACAGTTGGCATGGTAGGTAAATAGTGAAGGAGACATTTCTTAAGAATCAAGATATTATGAGAATACCTGAGTGCCATCAGGGCCATCTACTCTTACCCATGCTGGACCAGAATCTCTGCACAGATTGTCATGCAGCCTTGGCCCAGAGTCCTTCAGTAAGGAGGAAGTAGATTCTTCCCTCCCAAAGGAGCCCATTTCCCTTCTGCAAGGTTCTAATTATGAGTAAATGTGTCTTATCAGTAAGCTTTTACACAATGGCTGGATTATTTTCTAAGTATACCTACCATCTTGTACCTGAAAAATTGAATTTTTGAACCCTTTTATGATTTTGGAATATCTCTATGAAAGTTATGTGGCTTACTGACATTCTACCTATTAAGCCCTTCGGTGTCCCTGACTCTATCATCCTACATGATAGCTGCAGCTCTCAACTATTTGTCATCTGCAAATGTGGAAAGCATGTCCTTTCAGCCTTTAATATGTGGAAAAAGCAGAGACACTGGGGACATCTCCAAGTGTTCCTCTTGCACACAAACACTGAACCATTAACTATAATGTCTGAAGCCCAGGCATTTGGCCATTTCTGAATTTACCTAACTGGACTATCATCTGGCCCACATTCCCACATCTTCCTTACATGAACAACAGGGCATACGTGTAAATTATTTGTTTAAATTGAAACAAACTGTTGCTGTGGGATCCTTTCACTTTCCAGTGCTTTGTTCCACCAGAGTTGATCTTTTCTTGGTCAAAATAGGAAAGGGGATTAGCTTCACATGACCTGTTCTTAATGAATGAATTTTAAAAATCCATTTTTGAAGTTTTGATGATGTGCCAGGCATTTTTATGTGTGAAGGATAAATATACAAAAGTGAAGCAGTGCCTGCCCCTTGGCAACTTCCATTCTACTAGGGTAAAACAATGAAAACAGAGAAGAGGTGACCAGCTAAGAGTATTGGGTGTAAGGCAACATAGGAAGTATTAGTGGAAACATAAGACATTTGATTGTCAGAGTTTTTCCTATAGTAGTATTCGTATCGATTTCAGTATTGTTTCAAGAGCAAGAGAACAGAGGCAGAGGAATACACAACAGAGGAGGACAGGTGGTGGTGAGATGCCTGGCTCACTCTGGATTTCCTGGGGGGTGGTTTGCTGGGATGTGAAATATTGGCTGCATGAGCCTACAAAGAAAGAAAGATAGATAGATAGATAGATAGGTAGATAGATAGATAGATAGATAGATAGTGGTTAAAGGGAGTTTGCATTCACTCCCCCAGCACTAAGGACAGTTCAGCCCCATGACTAGGATAAAGAATGAAGTACAGTTATCCTTTCCACATCATGACTTTCCCCATCACAGTTTTCATATGTCACGGGTCAGCATAAGAAATTAAATGGGAATTTTGGGGAAGTTTTTTGGAAGCCAGAGATAATTTGCAAAGGCCAGCAGATGACATAGGAAAAGTTTAGAGACTCAGAAATGCATAAAATATATGTATAGTATTGCATAATATCAACCCAAATTTTACAAGAAGGTTCTGTAAACACTCCATAAAAGAAAAACAAAAAATAAATAAAAATCAGACATCTCTGGTATGAAGAGAGGGCCAAAAATTTTACATGGATTTTCCAGATCATGGGGGTGACATTCCCTTAACCCCTTGCTTTGTGGAAAGGAGAATTGTAGATTAACTCCACACTTCTTTCAGCACCTTGGGAAACATTGCATCTATTTCTGATAACTTCAATTTATCAAGGACAGAGAGGCTGTTTTGCTATTTGCCAATTTATCTTTGACTTCAAAACTCTAATACCTAGTTTCATTTGTCTTTTCTCATTCAAATATTATTATCATTGACTAAGATAACAGAAGAAATAGCAGATGAGCTGTCTTTTCTCCTTCATCCATTATCATTGTCTCATCCAATGAGGGAGTTTTCCAGATTCCTGATTTTAGCTTCCTCTTTGTCAAAGATTAGTCACACACACACACACACATACACACACACACACACACACACACACACACACACACATTTGTGTTGTCCTTGGCTTTCTTCATGAGTTTTAGCTTATTTGGGAAGTTAACCCTCTTTTTGTTAAATTAACAGGAAAATGTCAAGTATTCCCCATGCATCAAAATCAATCTCCTTTGACAATTCTCCCTTTTCTTTTCATGAAAATTATTTCTCTTTGTAGCTTCAAAATTTCATTTTGGAGAGCTTCCCAAACTTCTTGACTCAACATTTTCTCCAGAATTTGCAGCCTGTGATCCTCTTCATCTGTTTCTTGTCCTTGTGCAATCTAATTTACATCCTGTCTGGAGAATAAGACTACAGCCAGCTTTCCTTTCTTCTCTGTTAAAAATTCCCTTCACCAAAGGTCCCAATTACTTCAAATCCAGCTCCATTTCTTTCTTTGGCTTAATGTCTACGTAGGCATGCATAGACAGAGATGTACATACCCATAAAGAGTTGGGAAAACAGATCCCACGTATGGTATAGACTTATGATATGGTAGTTATAGAGAAGTGAATTATTTGGACTTGCTTGTTTTACTTCCTCCTTCAGTCCTCCCAGCCCTCCGTCTCTCCTGTTTTGGAATCGCTCTCAAAAGTATCAACCAGCAGTTTAATGCCTTACCTTAAAGATAAGTTCATTCTTTCAAACATTGAAGGAGACTGCTATGTGCATGTGAGCATATATTGATATATATAATATATAGATATAAATATGTATAGCTATATATAGCTATACATATCTATATATAATCTGCATGTATACATAGTGTATACAATATAAACATATATTTTATATACATGTGCATGTATATGCACATGTATTGTCTATATTGGTATATATGCATATGTATGTATACCTGTATATGCATATTTAA
>NW_020954577.1:20216092-20219833 GCF_900497805.2 Vombatus ursinus | reverse complement strand
ATTCATTCTCTTTATAGCTAGACCTGCTGCTGGACTCTGAACTTTTTGATGACTTTTGCTCCTCTGTTACCATGTGCCAGAGGCTTCTGATGACTATTACCTAAATTACACTTCACCTGAAGCTCAGTGATGAGTAACTCTACCAGAAACCTTTTATTGTCTTCAGGTTATCTATTCATGGTCTGGCTGAAGCTTGGAGCCCAGGCTCCCAGAAGGCCCTCAACTTTCATTGTGAATCAATAAATGCCATCCAAACACTATCAGAAATGAAGATGAAGCATTTCTGAATAGATAACATATCAATGGAAAAATTACAGTTTGTCTACTAAAAATTCAATTGACATTCACCAATCTCTCCCAGTTCTCTTCCTACTCATTTGATCTCTTCTCAGAATCCTTTACTGTATCTTCAACTAGGTCATGCCTGCTAACTTTGGATGGCCCACTCCTGCCACATATTTCATTTGAAGGTAACATCAGCTCTCATGCATCCATTTATCATTGCTATGCTGATTCTCAAATTTCATTGTCCAGTCCTACCTTAACCTCTTCTGACCTCCACACTCCTATCTCCAAATGCCTATTATACATTTCAAATTACAAGTCCTGTAGATATCTTAAATTCAATATGTCTGAAACTGAACTCATCTTTTCCCCTTAAACCCGCCCTTCTTCCTATACTCCTTTGAATGTTGAGGGGTCTATCATATTTCCAGTTACCCAGGCTGTCAACCTCTTACCTTGGGTGTCATCCTTGATCTCACACCCCCCCACATCCAATACCTTATCAAGACGTGTTGATTTAACCTTGGCAGTGCCTCTCACATACTCTCCCACACTTCTCTTCTCTGATGTTGCCACCACCTTGCTGCAGACCCTTCTCATCCCAAGTAGGAACTATTGCAATAGTCCAGACAAGCATACTGCTTGCTCTTCCTGAAACACATCTCTCCCTACTCCACTCCATCCTCTACTCATATGTCAAAGTGATATTCCTAAAGTACAATCCCGGGTATGTCACTTCCTACTTCATACTCTCCACAGGATGGCATGAGATGGATGAGTAGAGATCTCACTTCCAGGATTACGTATGAAATCTGTTTGATGTTCAAGTCATTCACAACCTGACATCCTTCATGTTTTTTTCCCAGTCTTCTTCTACCCCGCATGTCCTCTGTAATCTAGCGACATTGGCCTCCTTGTTATCCCTCCAACAAGTCTATCTCCTGACTACAGGCATTTTCATTGAGTGACTCCACACCTAGAATTCTCTCCCCCCTCATCTCCACCTACTGGATTGCCTGGCTTTCTTCAGTCCTGTCTAAAATCCTCCAATCTACAGGAAGCTTTTACTGATCTCCCATAATTCTAGGCCTTCCCTCCGGTGATAAGCTGTCATTTATCCTGTACAGATCTTGTTTGCACATAGACATTTGCATGTTGTCTCCATGATTAGACAGAGTTCCTTGAGAGCAGCCACAATCTTTTGCTTTCCTTTGTGGCTGAATGTTTCTTTTCCATGGCAGTTCATGAAAGTGACTGCCAAGGTGTGGAGGCATTTCTGAGAGGGGTCAGTGAAAGGAGGTTTGAACCTTACTCTCAGAATAGGGAAGAAGTGAAATGCCTCAAAGCTGGGACTTTGTATGTAATAAAAACTTTAAAAATACTAAGTGAATGAATGTAGTTAGTGAGGAGGCTTCTCTTTTAATGATTTTCTCAAATGTTCTTTTTTTAAAACTTAATCAGTTTAAAGCTATCAAGTCATTACCACAAAGGAAACCTTCCCTCCTATTCATGGACTTTGGGGGCCAAATGGGAAGCTTCTGCTTCCTTATTAAAGAGCAAGGAAGCCTCTGGTCATCCCTTTCATCGTTTGTGTTTGTCTCACTATATTGGGCTGAGGTTTGGGCATGCTTAGTGGCATCCTCTTGTGATTGTGGCCCACTTGCTGCTGATCATTTAAAGGTCTGTGCACATCTCATCTGCATCTCATCTGTTTTCATTGTTTCAAGGAACTGAAATCTCATCTGTAAAGTGGTTCCCTCCCCAAGGCTGGGTATAATCCCAGGATCCTTTACTCAGTAGGCAGCCTCTAGGAAATGAGCTCTCTGAGATCACCTCAGCTGGTCACAGATGGCAGACACTATCTGACATGCTAATCTTGGCAGATTGGTATAGTCAGGAAGAATTTGTGGTATTCTCTCACAGTTTTAAAGAGGCCAGGGGGATATCTGGAACATAATAAAGCTAGGGTAGAAGACATCATTCCATAGACTTTCCTCATGTCTTCATATGGGCCGTCACCTATGCCCATATATACTCCTTTCTCATGTCTGCCTCTTAGAAGCCTTGGTTTCCCCCAAACTCAGTTTAGATGAGGTTTTTTGGCTCCCCAACCCATCTGCTTGCCTCTTTCTCTCCTCCAAAATCATGTTGCTCATATTTTTTGTACATACTTATCTTTGTGCATTTTTGTCTACCCCACCCCATTCAAATGTAAGATCCTTAAGCATAGAGACAATTTCATGTTTGTCTTCACATCTCCAATGCCTATCATTGTGCCAGACAGAAAATATTGATGAATACCTCCTGATTCATTGATTGCCATAGACCTCCCAGTGACCCAGACAATTTCCTCTGAGTATGAGATATAGGCAAGTACTTGATGTCATCACTGAGGAGAGAAATCATTGGAGTAAAGAGGGTCCCCCTTCCTCAACATCACTAGCAACTACTGCTGAACCATTGCCGCCAAAAGGCAGAATAGCACAGGGCCCAGGGGAATAGCTGACCATTAGCTCTCACAGGCATTATCCTGGGAAACAACTCCCATGGAGAAAAGGCAGCCATCCCCATCAATTCCCCCAACAACCACTCCAAAGGGAAACATGACAGCCTCATTGAATCATGGCACCCTGAAGGAGATTCAGTCAGGGATATGTGCCAGGCAAGTCAAACAACCATCCTCTTTACTACCATCCCCCTTAGACCCTGATAGAGACAGCTCAGGACCCTTAACTCAAGAGCATTTGTAATTGGAATGTATCCGGATTAGTGTCTACAACCATCATGTTGGGAAGTAACAGGTACTACAGACATAGATACTGAAGACCCAGAAAACAGTTTTTGTTACCAAAGTCACTGGCATTGTCAAATGGTTCAACACTGGAAACTGGTGTGATTTCATTAGAAAAAAAATGCCGTGAAAGAGACATTACCACCTAGTTTGCTACTGTCTGCTAAAGACCATAAGCCCTTTTCATCTGACTGGCAGCTGAAACCTCCTGTATTCATTGTCTCCTTCATTAGAATGGGAGCTCTTTGAAAACAGTGGCTGTATCACTCTTGTGTTTGCATCTCTTTAATATGGTGCTTTGTAAGTCCTTAATAATTCATTCATTCATTCAAATGTCTTCTTTTCAAAATCCATAGTAACTTTCTCTCTGTGTCTCTGGCTCTGCATATCTCTAGCTCTGTCTCTGTCTCTTGGTCTGTCTTTCTGTTTGCCTCTGTCTCTTTCTGTCTCTGTCTCTGTTCCTGTCTCTGTCTGTCTGTTTCTTACCAGTCCACACATTTAAGTCAGATTCTCATTTGACTCTGCATCTCTCTCTCTCTCTCTCTCTCTCTCTCTCTCTCTCCCTCCCTCCCTCCCTCTCTCACCCTGTCTGTATCTATCTATCTATCTATCTATCTATCTATCTATCTATCTATCTATCTATCTATCTATCTATCTATCTATCT
>NW_020954577.1:20211645-20216082 GCF_900497805.2 Vombatus ursinus | reverse complement strand
TCTATCTATCTATCTATCTATCTATCTATCTATCTATCTATCTATCTGTCTGTCTATCTGTCTTTTTCTCTATCTACTAGCATGGATAAAATCAAGTCATAAAAATATATTTACTTAGCAGAAATATTTGTGACTGAACTTAAGTTTTGATCTTAAACTATATCCATATCTATAATTTATATATAAATCCACATATACAAGTTGTTATTGTTAAGCCATTTAGTCATGCCTAACTTTTCATTACTCCATTTTTATGGAATTTACCTCGCAAAGGTAGTGAACAGTTTTGTCATTTCCTTCTCCAGGGTCCCTATTTCACAGTTGAGGAAACTGAATGAACAGTGGTTAAGTGATTTGTTTTTTTTTAATTTTTAATTAATTTATTTTGAATTATCAACAATCACTTCCATAAGCTTTTGAGTTTTAAATTTTTCTCCCCCACACTCCCCACCTCCCTCTCCAAGATGGCACACAATCGAATATAGGATATACATACATACATATTATATATATATATGTATATATATATATTCCTATTAAACATATTTTCACATTTTTCCATTAGTGATATTGTAGATAAGATTTAGAACCAATAGGAGAGCCAGAAAGAGGAAACAAAATGAAATAGAAGAAAACAATAGGAAATAGCATGCTTCAATTTGCATTCAAACTCCATAATTCTTTCTTTGGATGTGG
Source organism: Vombatus ursinus (assembly GCF_900497805.2). NCBI lineage: Eukaryota > Metazoa > Chordata > Mammalia > Diprotodontia > Vombatidae > Vombatus > Vombatus ursinus. The sequence goes on along the minus strand of NW_020954577.1, from coordinate 20,215,386 downwards.
AGAGCATTTTCCATCATGAGGCCTCTGGAGATGTCTTAGATTCTTGTATTGCTGACAAGGTTAAGTATATCAATATTAGTCATCTCACAACATGACTGTTGCTGTGTACAACGTTCTCCTGGTTCTGATCATTTCACTCAGCATCAGACCATATAAGTCTTTCCAGGTTTGTCTGAAATCAGCCTGCTCATCATTTCTTATAACACAATAGTATTCCATCACATTCATATACTACAACTTGTTCAGTCATTCCTCAATTGATGGGCATCCTCTCAATTTCCAATGCTTGACCACCACAAAAAGAGTATATATATATATATATATATATATATATATATATATATATATATATATATATATGTGTGTGTGTGTGTGTGTATGTATGTATGTATGTATGTATGTATGTATGTATGTGTGTGTGTGTATGTGTGTATATGTATGTGTGTATATGTATGTGTATGTATATGTGTGTATGTATGTACACATGTATATATGTGTATATGTGTATGTATGTGTATGCATATGATATACGTGCATATGTGTATGTATATGTATGTGCATACACATACGTACATAAACACACATACATATATATTATAACTATTTTTGTACATGTAGGTCCTTTTCCCATTTGTATGATCTCTCTGAGATATAGCTTTAGAAGTGCTATTTTTATAGTCCCTTTGGCACATTTTTATAGCCCTTTGGGCATAGTTTCATATTGCTCTCCAAAATGGTTGGATCATTTCACAACTCCACCAACAATACATTAGTCTTCCAATTTTCCCACATCTTCTCCAACATTTATCATTTTCCTATTTTGTCATGTTGGCCAATCTGATAGGTGTGATATGGTACCTCAGAGTTGTTTTGACTTGCATTTCTCTAATCAATAGTGATTTAGAACATTTTTTCATATAACTGTAGATGGCTTTAATTTCTTCCTCTGAGAACTACCTGTTCATATCATTTGACCATTTATCAATTGGGGAATGACTTGTATTCTTATAAATTTGACTTAATTCTCTATATATTTTAGAAATGAGACACTTATCAGAGACGTCAGTTGTAAAAATTCTTTCTCAATTTTCTACCTTCCTTCTAATCTTAGTTGCATTGGCTTTATTTGTGCAAAAACTTTTCAATTTAATGTAATCAAGGTTATCCATTTTGCATTTCATAATGTTCTCTATCTTCTGTTTGGTCATAAATTCTTCTGTTTTCCATAAATCTGACAGGTGAACTATTCCTTGCTCCCCCAGTTTGCTTATATTATCAGCCTTTATATCTAAATCATGAACCCATTTTGACTCTATTTTGGTATATGGTGTAAGACTTTGAAAGCTATGCCTAGCTTCTGCCATACTCTTTTCCAGTTTTCCCAGCAATTTTTGTCAAATAGTGAGTTCTTATCCCAGAAGCTGGGGTCTTTGGGTTTATCAAATAGTAGTTTACTATAGCCATTGACCACTGCATCTTGCATACCTAAACTATTCCACTGATCCATCACTCTATTTCTTAGCCAGTACCAAGCAGTTTTGATGATTGCCGCTTTATAATACAACTTAAGATCTGAAATGGCTAGGCCACCTTCCCTTGCATTTCTTTTCATTAGTTCCCCTGATATTCTGGACCTTTTGTTCTTCCAAATGTATCTTCTTATTATTTTATCTAAATCTATAAAACAATTTTTTGGTAGTTTGATTGGTAAGGCACTGAATAAGTAAACCAGCTTAGGTAGAATTGTCATTTTTATTACATTAGCTTGGCCTACCACTGAGCAACTACTGTTTTTCCAGTTATTTAGATCTGACTTTATTTTTGTGAAAAGTGTTTTATAATCGTGTTCATATAGTTCCTGGGTTTGTTTCAGTAGGTAGACTCCTAAATATTTTATAATGTCTACAGTAACATTAAATGAAATTTCTCTTTCTATCTCTTGCTGTTGGACTTTGTTGGTAATATATAGAAATGCTGATGATTTATGTGGATTTATTTTATAGCCTGCAACTTTGCTAACTTTATTTTTTCAAGTAGTTTTTTTTTGCTTGATTCTCTAAGTATATCGTCATATCATCTGCAAACAGTGATAGCTTTGTTTCTTCTTTGCCTATTCGAATACCTTTAATTTATTTTTCTTCTTTTATTACTAAAGCTAAAGTTTCTAGTACTATATTGAACAATAGTGGTGATGGTGGACATCCTTGTTTCACCCGTGATCTTATTGGAAATGCTTCTAGCTTGTCTCCATTACATATGACACTTGCTGAAGGTTTTAAGGTAGATGCTATTTATTATTTTAAGGAAGACTCCATTTATTCCTATGCTCTCTAGTGTTTTAATAGGTTAAGTGATTTGTCCAGGGTCATATGGCTAGTAAGTGTCTGAGGCTGGCTTTGAACTCAGGTCCTTCTGACTCCAGGACTAATACTCTATCCACTGTGCCACCTAGCTGCCACATATACATATATATCTATATATCTATATATATATCTATCTATATATCCATCTATCTATCTATCTATATATATATATGTATATATGTGTGTGTGTGTATGTGTGTGTGTATGACAGAGACAGAGAGATACATTTCAAGTGAGGATGTGGATGCTGGGCTTTGCCAAAATAATTTTCTCAAATTTCCCCAGTAGTCCTTCCATTTCACTCACGCACATATAGTTCAGTGAGTGCCATCTATGGGTAGGAGCAACAATGACCAGTACCCTAGCATCTGTCCTGCTCATTACACTGGCCCTATCCTTAACCATCATATTTAATATACAACTCTTTGAAGTCATCATGCAGTAGCATCTAACTTTCATCCTGAACTCCTGCTGACATCCCAATCTCATCAAAATTCTCCCACTGATCTGCTGTCTCAATTATCCTTACTTCTGCACACAAACCCGACAAACTTTCCTCTCTCTACAGTCTGACTAGATACCTATCACTTTGGCCAGTTCATCTTTGGCTTTCAGTTCTTCTTCCCTCCAGCCCAGTCTTCTATAATGAATTATTCAATATCTCAGAATGCATTGACATCTAAGACTACATTGTTATGATTTAAGGGGTCATGTGATGATCTCCGTTTGTGTTACAAGACTGTAGGATATTGGTGTCATCTGCTATACTCCTGCTAACTATATCTGAATCCCTAGGGGTTCTTCAGGGAAGTAAAGCTTTTTTCCTGCAAGAAATCTGGACGACCAAATATTGAAGGCACATTCCAGGGAGGCGAAGCACTTAACTGGACTGAGATGAACTTGAGAACATGAAACTTGAATATTAAACCTAGCCCTGCCATTTATAACAGGCACGACCTTGAACAAGACCCTGGACCTCCCTGGGCCTCATTTTTCTCATCTATAAGAAGATGAATTTAGACTAGATGACGTCCCAAATAACACCCATCTCTAGAGCGGTGATCCTAAGAATTGGGCTTCTGGGAAGGATAATTGTTTTCCTCAGTGAGAAGAAGCATCTATTTAAAAAAATCAAAAACAACTTTTGCTGGCTAAGGAATCAAGGTGTCCCTTTCAAAGGTGAATCTGCTCAGAGGAAGAGCAAGGATGCTGACAGGCCCTCTGTCAGTTGCATTTCAAGTGATCTGAGTGAACTGGATTCATCTTTTAACAGTTTTTACCAGCATGCGCTTCCTGTCATGTACAAGCTTATTTTAAAATCTGATTAAAGCACACACACACACACACACACACACACACACACACACACACACACACA
>NW_020954577.1:20126081-20211635 GCF_900497805.2 Vombatus ursinus | reverse complement strand
ACACACACACACACACACACACACACACACACACACACACACACACATTGCCCACTATCCATGACCTTTGCATTGTATCACCCTCATGTCCCAAAGAGACACTTGTTACAAGAAGCCTCTGTACCTTGCAGACTTTAGATCCAATGGAAAGTTCCATTCCTCTCCCTTTCTTGTTCTCCTTCCCCTATCCCCCCTCCTTTTGTGCTCTCCCCAATAGAACAGCATGGCTCATTATGGAGGGAGTGAGTAACCCTTGGGGGGGAGGGGAATGCTGCTGGCCTATAATTTCCTTACGAGTGGTAGGTTAAGAGGCTCTTTCAAGCAAGCTGCATGAAAGTGCACACAAATGAACCTGTGTTATTAGTGAATGGAGCCCTCAGAGAGCCATTGTAATGGTTGAACCTGTATTAGGGGGTATTCTCTATAATTTAATTCTGGCAATGTGGCTGGTCCTGGGGATTTTTGATGGACGATTATGGGATCCCCTCCCCCCAACACACACACACACACACACACACACACACACACACACACACACATTTGGAATCATCCTGTCCTCTTTTCCTCCCCTTGTATAAACAGTCACAAGACATAGACCCAGAAGCATAGGGAGCCATGCTGCTCTGGATGCATTACAAGATGTTTCCCCCTTCTGCCTTCCTTCCTGCACCCCTGTGTTACAGTTCCCACATTCCTTATGGATGGGGGTGGGGGTGGGCTTGGGAAGAAGTGGACAGCACCAAGAGAAATAACCATAATACACTCGCCTGCTGGAGCCCTGCCTGCCTGAATGACGTGGCTGCCCATTGCAAGCCTCAAGTATAGGGGCTGCACTGACATTCAGATTGCCCATTTAAACCAGAGTGTGCATCTAAATTATGCCCTTTTATATGTACCTGGGTCCCACAACCAGCTCCAGAATTGTCATTATTCCTGACACGAAATCTTGCCCTCTGTGCCATTGAGGAAGCCAAACCAAAAGCCTGGGGATTCTTCACAGACCGCATTGCTGAGCCAAAATCAGACTTCATTTGAGGTCCTCTCTTTAACATAAATGTACAGTAATCTTAGTTTGCTTGCAGAATCCTTCCATAAGGAAATACAAAAGTAACAAGCACCTAGGATAATAGCCATAACCAGGGATCAGGAGAAGAGCAGGGAATCACAAATCCCAGGAAAATGGCCATCACCCTGATCAGGAGGAAAGCAAGCTTTCATAAACAGCTCTATGCAAATGAGGATCTCCAAAATTCTTTCTCTTTAAAATTTGGGTTAGCACAAATCTAAAATGATTGCTGAAATAAACAAGGTGTGTAAATACAAATGAGATTAATTAAAGAAATGATTTCTGACATTCAAAAGGAGAGTGCTAATCTCCCCAGGACTGAAAACATTTTTCTAGTTCACAGCAATTATAGTCAAAGCTAATAAAAACAATTTTCATTTGCACTAAAGATCAGCCAGCTAATTTAGGAGCACATCCTCCTCAAACTTCACATTCACATCAGCTGCAAAGCATTCTCACACCTTTGAGCCTAAAAATCCATAACCCTTCTCGGTCTCATTTTATATGTGAAAAACTGAGACTAATAGGTTAACTGAGGGGCCGGACAAGTAGCTATTGTCAAAACTAAGGTCAAGATTCAGGACTCCTGACTCTCTGTCATGCCAAATACGTAAGATCACAGTCTGAATCCACAAGACAACAGAGTGAATGTTATGAAAAAGATACAACTTGAATGGCACAGTCAAATGGAGCACTTTGGTAGTGGTGAGCATTAAGATGCTCTAGGTAGCATTCTTTCATAGCAGTGGGGGTCACATAGCCAAACTTGGACACACTCATTTTAAAATGAATCTGTCTCCAGCAGTTCCTGATAAGGAAAAGCCAGCATCTGCAATCATCTGTGCAGGTGTTGATTCTTGGGAATGAAGAAGATGGCATTTTCAGTTACTCTGTTTATCTAACCAACATTCATATTCCCTTTGACATCCTAGAACCCAGTTCAGCTTAATGTACGTTATGCTCTTCATATACTAGACCCTCCAGCCTAGCTGTTCTACTTGCTGTCTTTAAACGTGGCACTGAATTTGCCACCTGCACACCATGCAGGCATATGTGTAATCTATTGGGGAATACACTCATGGTATCAGTCACTTAGAAATGTAGCTCTTCCTGGGAGTACTGATGTGCCATCTCCTATGGGACGTGCTTCCTCCCTCCCCCCATATCACTTTGTGCAGTTTGACCATTCTAAGCACCCTGACCAACTTGAAAGGTGTAGGTAGAAGAACAAAATGGTATAATGGAAACTAATTCAGAACATGAGGCCAAGAGTTCACTTCTTGATTCTGTTACTTGCTTCTCGGTTGATCTAGAGTAATCAAACTTTCCTGAACCTCAGTTTCTTAATTTGCAAAGTGAGGAGGTTGGAGCAAATTGTTTATTGGTTTAATTTCAGCAACAAATCAGCACCTTTTCTAATGGTTTGTCTTCTTTTTTATCTTTTTGATTATTTGCTTTTCATTTAACTTTCTTCTGTTTCTGACATACCTGAGTTACTACGCTAGGCACTAGAGATACAGATAAGGAATACAATCATGATCTGGTCAAATGACCTCAAATATTTTTCACTTCATTATTTCCACAGATAAGAAATTGTTCAAGGGTAGAGAGTAACATTTGTTTTTGTTTGTTTGTTTGTTTGCTTTCACCACAGTTCATTATGTGATTAGATAGATAGATAGATAGGTATATAGTGGATATAATGGAGATATATTGCACAGATGATATGTAGACACTGGATATTAGGTAGAAATGTCAGTGCTTTATGGATGCTATTTTGATGCCATGTGAGTTTTCTGTGGACACAATGCAGTACTCTGTGGCTGTTACGTTGATACCATGAAGAAACCATAGAGATGCCCTGTAGATGTTGTGTAGATACCAAGTGCACATGATACCAAACTGGACACAGCTCAGACACTCTGCAGAAAATATGTTGTTTATACACACCAATATTATAGAAAGGTCATTAGAAAAGACTGTAAAGAAAACAGTAAGAATTCACAGTATGCTTATAAATAGAACATTTTTGATATGGCAGCACTGTCAAGACTTTGTGCTGTTCCAGAAATAGGGAAGTTAGTCTGTCTAAGGACTAGATACTGAGGGCCAGGATTTGTGCAGCTAAAATCTCTCCTGATCCTATTCTTGTAGCTTAACTACAACTGATTGATTTCAAACAAAACGGCAACCTACAAATAACATATTCATTTTGCCTTTACATTCATTTGCTGCTCTCCCTTTCTGGTTTTCTTTTTTTGTTTGTTTCTTTGAATCTCAAAAGAGGCTCTTAATTCTTGGCTAATCTTGACTGTATGTCTCCCAGGTGTTGTAACCTCATTTATCTTCCTTCTCACTGGAGTTGTACAACTGAGAACTGTCACACCCACCACTAAATCCAACCATAATTGTGTTAAGAGCTGGAACTCAGTTGCAGCTCCCCACAAAGTCCTTTTAATTTCCTTTTTCCCTGGGGTGAAGGAGAGAAGGAAGATACATCAGCATGTCTCCAAACTATCACTATGTCAATTTTCTCTCCAATGCCACAGAGGCCATTTGAGATAAAGTTTTAAAATACCTTTTGCCTGTGATTAGAAATTAGAGATTAATAAGGATTGACATCCAAATTTTTCAAGGAATCAGCGATTACATGTGAGCAAATGAATAAGGGGAAGAATACAAAGGGGCCAATTGACTCTGATGCCAGTCAGACCACTTTTGAAATTATCCCAAATGTTTCCTATTTCATTTTCCAAAGCTAATCAAAAAAGTACTCTGCTGGAAAGAAATCAAATGATGGCAAATATGCATGATTCCTAATCCATTATTTGCATTGTGGCACCCACACACTCTCTATTCTGCTCATGTTTTTATGTGTTTGATTGGAACAAGCTGTTATTAAATGTGAAAAGGCTGAAATGCATGAATAATAACTATTAATCATCACAATTCATTACATGAAAGCTGGCAGCTGGCAGCTGGCACCTCAGTTTGTCCCTGACACTACATAGACCCAGGGCACATTTGCACAACAGCATGCACAGGTGAGGGGCCTCTTAGTTGGTCTCCAAGGCGTTGCTTAGCTATGCACCCTTTTTGTTGTTATTGTGGTTATTTTTTTTATCAGAACTATTAACTATCTATCAACTACAGGGTAAGAACCATGGCAAAAAGCCTCTAAATTTTCCCCGTCTTTTCCTAATAGAACAGCCTTAACAATGAGCACCATCCCTAGCCCGTACCAGATCTGACACTGTATTATAAAACAGCAATCATCAAAACTACTTGTTATTGGCTAAGAAATAGAGTGGCGGGTCAGTGGAATAAGTTAGGTACACAAGACATAGTAGTAAACGAGTATAGTAATTTACTGTTTGATAAACCCAAAAACTCCATCTTTTGAGAAAAGAACTCACTATCTCACAAAAACTGCTAAAAAACTGGAAAATTGTATGGCAGAAACTATGCATCGGCCAACATCTTACACAGTATACCAAGATAAGGTCAAAATGTAAACATGATTTAGATACAAAAGGTGATACCATAATCAAATTAGGAGAGCAAGGAATAGTTTACCATCAGATCTATGGAGGATGGAAGAATTTATGACCAAACAAGAGATAGAGAATATTATGAAGTGCAAAATAGATAAATTGATTACATTAAAGTAAACAGGTTTTGCACAAAGCCAATGCAACCAACATTAGAAGGGAAACAGAAAGCTGGTAAACTTTTTTTTTTTCAGCCAGTGTCTCTGATAAAGGTTTCATTTATAAAATATAGAAAGAACTAAGTCACAATTATAAGAATAAAATGTATTCCCCAATTGATAAATGGTCAAAAGATATGAACAGGAAGTTTTCAAGTGAAGAAATTAAAACCATCTATAGCCAGATAGAAAAAAAAATGCTCCAAATTACCATTGATTAGAGAAATGCAAATCAAAACAACTCATCACACCTATCAGATTGGCTAAAATGACAAAAAAAGGAAAATGATAAATGTTGGAGAAGATGCAGGAAAATTGGAACACTAACGCATTGTTGGTGGAGTTGTGAACTGATCTAACCGTTCTGCAGAGCAACTTGGAACTATGAACAAAGGGCTATAAAATGGTGCCTACCCTTTGACTCAGCAATACCACTTTTAGGTATGTATCTCAGAGAGGTCATAAAAATGAGAAAAGCACCCACACATACAAAAATATTTACAGCAGCTCTTTTTGTAGTGGACAAGAATTGAAAATTGAGAGGATGCCCATAAATTAGGGAAAGCCTGAACAAGTTGTGGTATACGAATGTAATGGAATACTATTGTGCTATAAGAAAGGATGGGCAAGCAGACTTCAGAAAAACCTGGAAAGACAAATATGAAATGATGCTGAGTGAAATGAGCAGAACCAGGAGAATATTGTGCACAGTAATAGCCACGTTGTGTGATGACTGACTATGACAGTCTTGGCTCTTCTCAGGGATGCAATGATATAAGACAATTCCAAGGGACTCATGATGGAAAATACTGTCCACATCCAGAGAAAGAACTATAGAGTCCAGATTCAAATTGAAGCATAGTATCTTCTTTTTCTGTTTGTTTGTTTGTTTGTTTGTTTGTTTGTTTTTCTTTCTCATAGTTTTTCCCTTGTGTTTTGATTCTCCTTTCACAATATGACTAATGTGGAAATACATTGCATGTGTATAACTTCTATTATATCCATGTTAAATCAATTGTTAAAATAACACCAAAAATGAGTTCTAGAACATTTACTATTTGTACATATAATTCCCACCTTTCCATGTATTTTCTTTCTTTTTTTTCCCCACGGGTTCTGGTTTTAGTCCTGGCTGCATTCCAAAAATGAAATAAAAAACAAAACATGTCATATTTTCATGCCCAAGGAAGTGGGAAAAAAACCTATGAATCACAGATTTTGCATATCCAATCCACCTCATATCCATTGTCTTATTTAATTTTCACAACCACTCAATAAGATAAAGTATTGTTATACCATTTCAGAGAGGAGGGAAATGAGGTTGGAAGTCATTAAGTGACTTTTCAAGAGTCATACAGATATTAAGTGTGAGAGGTGGGGATGAACTGAGATCTTGCTAACTATACATGGATAGCACCCTACCCAAGTATGCCACTGGGGAATCTTTGCAAGATGTGACCTATGTGTCCAGTAACCAGTGAATGGAGAAGATTCCAGAGAAACTTAAATGTATTAATATGTCATTAGGCAACCATTCAAAGAGAGAGAAGACAATTATAAATCACATTGTTAAAGATGTGAAAGAGTGCAATGTTTTTATCCTCTGTTAGACTTTATACAATTAAAGTAGTTTAAAAGCATTTGGAGGCAGTTTTTTGACCAAGTATGAATCCTATCACTGTTTCTATCTTGCTAATGAGAAAACATAGCCTCATTCCCACATAGATTGCAGCAAAACAATAATAAAGAACTGTACACTTCTCTTCCATTGACCTCCAGGCCAGAATTGAATAGATCAGGCATGCAACTGTCTCTTGTGGTACATCAGAATAACAGCCACTCTAGGCCTCTAGCCCTTCATGTTCTGCACACTTGGAATCACAAAATGGAAGATTTTAAAGTGATCCCATTGGCCATCTAGTACAATCCACAAATGAGAGGAAAGGTCAACGTAATATACTTCAGAGGTGATTACTCTGCCTCTGTTTAAAGATCTCCGAAGTACAAGGAATACATCATTTCTCAATGTCTGCTATTCATTAAATTTTGGGAAATCTAGAATTGCTAGAAAGTTTTTTTTCCCCTGATATCAAGAATAATTAACCTCTTTCCATACTTGTTCTGCCTTCTGGGTCCCAACAGAATAGAATATCTCCCAAATCCTTCAATACTTCAGTTTGCCATCTTGATCCCACTGAGTATTTTCTTCTCCAAGTTAAACACGTCAAGTTCAATCAACCACTCTTAGCATGACATGGACCCAAGGCCCTTCTCCATTCTTATTGTCATTGAGAAATCATTGTTTATCTGGTGTCCAGATAAGGCCATACAAAGGTAGAGTACAGTGGTGTGAAAAGCTGAATCTCTCTGTATAGCCAAAGGAGACAGTATTCTGTTTGGGGCTGACACATCACTGTTATTTAGTAAATGTTTGTCATCTACTAAAACACCCAGGTTTTTTTTCTTCTTTAGGACAATTGCAACTATTTCACTCCCAACTTACAATTCGGGAGTTTATTTTTTTTTTTTGTTCAAGTGCAAGACTTTACATTTATCCCTTTAGAATTCCATCTTATCAGGTTCTATTCAATATTCTAACCAGTGGTTAACCTTTTAGATTATGACTGTCATCTATTGTATCAGCTCTTCTCAACACCGCATCATCAGTAAACTTAATGAACCTGCCATCTATGCTTTTATGTAAGTCATTAATGGCAAAGTCAATCAGCATAAGGCCCAGTGCAGGCCTTCATTCTCAGCTGAGGTCCTCAACTGGAGACCTTATGCCATGCTGATATTGGAGCATTAACATCCAACTGTCCAGTCAGTTCTCAATGCCTCTCATTCATTGTCCGTTACCCCATACTTCTCCAGTTTCTCCTTAAAAATAGCATGTGATATTTAATCAAAAGTTTTGCTAATATCTAGGTACACTACAGCCACAGTATTCTCCACTTTGACTAGATTAGTAATCTTGTCAAAACTTGAAATGATGCTAGTCTTTCATGACATGGTCTTGACGAAGCCATCTTGACTGTTTGAAACCACCTTGATCTCTTTCCAGAGTGTTACCAACCATTAATACTATCAACCATTTTAAAGTTTTCCCAGGGAAAAAGCAAATCAGAGTCAATATCACTGGAAAGCTACAATTTCCTTGCTCTTCTCTTTAAAAAATATCAGGATAACATTTGTCCTCTGATCTCCATGTCTTGGTTTCCCATGGACTTTTTGATGTCAGTGCCTCAGCAGTTACACTTCTCACTGATTAGGCTGATTCTATGCCCTAAGAGAAGTGTTATTTGGAACTCCCTGGTCAATGTCTATATGGTGTCTGTGGGAAATACTTAAGGAAAAAAGTGTCTCCCTCCAGAGGAGTTATAGCAAGAATATCCAATACTTTCTCCATGGGGCTAATTGTTAACCTACCTCTGAAAAGGTGAGGTTTCTGGTAATTTCCACTCATGACATGGATGTTGGAAACTATGGTACAATAGGATTGATGAGAGAAAAGAAGGCTTTGAACAATCACTTCACATATTGTACTCAAGGTTATATTAGGGAAGAATAAAATAATTTCTGTCCAGTAGTGAATGGACAGAAACAATATAGCATTAATTGTAGAGGGCCTCATCAACACAATTCTGTCTTTTTTCCACTAGCATTAAGAAGCATGGATGCATGAGCAGATATGATAGAGAGCCAAGTAAACTAAGGGTTGGACCTCCCCTTGGTGGGAGTAGTAATTGGTTGAGGGAGAAAAGGATTGCAAGAAAGTGGGTAGTATATTTCTGAGCTGTTCAGCTATTGGCTTAAGACTGTGAGGAGAGGAAATCATGGCCTGGAAATGAATGGTGGAATCAGAGATCATAGCAGTACTGATTTGTTGGAGGATGAAGAATATATTAAGGAGGACTGAAATAGAGGGGTGAGCGTGGAAGGATGCGAGGTTTCCATAAGAGACTAAGAGACAAATCTAATAGTTTTTATCATAATAACAGTGGAGGTCTTTTACCCCTGAATTTAGCTACCATTCTTATTAAAGGGTAATAAAAAGTTAAGATCTGGGGTTCAGTGACCTTTATAGAAGAGTGTTTGTGGTGATATCAAAGAGAAGTGCTGTTAATGACACATTACAGGCTTTTTTTGCTTCTTTACACTAATTGCATGATATATCTTCAATAGTGTATGCATATTTCCTGTATTTTTCTGCACCCTTAAGTTTTGAGGATTTCAATTTAGTTATGCTAGTTCAACGATCCTATTAAAATCCAAATGTGTTAAGTGACAAGGTAGTTATGGAAGAGAAGATTATGAGTCAGATGCTGAAATACTTGATAAAGCAGGTGGAATTACATGGAGTCCAGGTAGTGTCTGTGGCAAGACTTCTTTTGTGATAGTATAGGCAGAAGAAAGCACAAAGAAAGATGCTCTGGAAGTTGAATGAAGAGAAATAGTCTGCCAATTAGAGTGATCTAAGAGTAGAACATGCTCTTCCATGGTATACTCTATTACTTGTTATCTTTAAGTGGATGCTGAATGATAATGAAAATTATAACAGACCAAGTGTTAGTTTGAGGTGTTTAGATAGGACTGAATGGCAAATGACTCTTTCCAGCTCTGATATTCTTTATTTCTGTTATAGGTAGTGAATAAATGGAAGGGCTAATGGGCAAAGTAGAAAGTGAATAACCAAATACTATATGCTATGAAAGACCTACATTTGGTGAACGGAAGGAAGAATAAGACTTGTAATAGGTAGATAATAAGACTTGTAGTCTGAAGTGGAGAAAAGAAGAATAAGATTTGTAGGAAGACATCCAGGAATACATGCAGTCACAGAAATGAAGGGAAGAAAGGGTTTTCAGAAGGAATGTGGATGGCAGGATATCTGGGGCCAAGGTTAAGGTCAGAGACAATGAGCTTTCAGAAAATGTCATTGTGATACAGGAAAAGGTGTCAGATCAGGAGGAAAAGTGAGGCCCAACTTTCTAACAAAACTACCTTAACAAAAATCTATGAAGAATGCTACACAGAACATTGCCTGGGAAGTCCAAGGAGAAATCAAGGTCTGTTACTATTATAGTCTAAGATCCCAAAATGAGCTAACAGGTGGGTGACCAGAGTGGAAGCTATGGCAATGATAATTGTCGGAGTTAAGAGCAGGCCTTGGTCAATAGCTCTCGTTCTGAAGCTGCAGATCCTTCCAGGTAGCTGACAGCAGTTTGGACCAACAAGCAACATGCTCCTGAAGTTCAGGCCAAGGAAAACCCTGCAGTTCTTTTGTCCAGACTCAAACCAGGGTTCAAAACTGGCAAACTCAGGCCAGAAAAGCAGTGATCGGACAAAGCCATTGATTAAACAATTTAGGGCACACAAATTCTTTAGTTCACTGGTCTAAGCTTCCTCATCTCCCTAGAGATTTTACACACACACACACACACACACACACACACACACACACACACACAAAATCATTTTATAAATATATGTATACCTTTAGACACACACAGAGATAGACAGAAAGATAGATTGATAGATAGATATGCACACACATATGTATGCATGTATGTATGTATATATAATCATTTTTATATATATATATGTATTCATCAGTTCTTTCTCTATACAGAGATAGTGTCTTCTTTCATTTGTCATTTGTAGTTAACTAGGGTATTTATAATAGTTAAAATGACTTATTCATTCAAAGTAGTTCTTAAAGCAATATTGCTGGTACTGTATACAGTGTTCTCTTGGTTCTGCTCATTTTGCTTTTCATTGCTTTGTGCAAGTCTATTCATATTTTTCTAAAAATCACCAAACTCATCATTTCTTTTAGGACAGTAGTATTCTATTACAATCATATATTACAACTTGTTCAGTCATTTCCCAATGGATGGACATCCCCAAAATTTCCAGTTCTTTTCTAGTACAAAGAGAGTTGCTATAAATTTTTTAGAACATATAGGTTCCTTTCATTTTTCCCTAATCATGTTTAGAAATAGACTTAGTAGTGGTAATTGCTGGGTCAAAGAGTATAGGCAGTTTACTAACTTTTTGGACACAATTCCAGATTGCTTTCCAAAATGATTGGGTCAGTTCACAATTCCACCAATAATGAATTAGTGTCCCAATTTTTCTACATCCCCTCCAACATTTGTTGTTTTCCCTTTCAATCATTTTAGCCAATCTCATAGGTGTAAAATGATGTCTCAAGGTTGTTTTAATTTTCACTCCTCTAATAAATAATGATTTGGAACATTTCATATGTCTATAAATTTATTTGATTTCTTTATCTAAAAACTGTTTCTTCATATCCTTTGACCATTTATCAATTGAGGAATGACTTGTACTCATGGATTTTACAAAGTTCATTATATATTTGATATATGAGACTTGAAGATCTGTCTATAATTTTTCACCAATTTTCTGTTTTCCTTTTGATCTCGGTTATATTTGTTTTATTTGTACAAAAAACTTTTTAAAATTTAATGTAATCAAAACTATCCATTTTATGCTTCACACTGTTATCTCCTGTTTACTCATAAATTGTTTGCCTATCCATCAGTCTAATTAGGAATATGTCCCATGTTCGTCAAATTTTCTTGTAATATCTCTCTTTATATCTAGATCATATATCCATTTTGACCTTATCTTGGCAAATGGTGTAAGTTATTGTTCTATGTCCAATCTCTGCCATACCGCTTTCCAGTTTTCCCAATTTTTTTTTTACCAAATAATGAATTCTTATCTCAAAATCTTAAGTCTTTACATTTGTCAAATGAAAGGTTACTATATTTATTTGTTGCTGTAGATTATGTTTACTCTGTTCCATTGATCTACTTTCTATTTCTTAGTCAGTATCAGATTGTTTTGATAATTACTGCCTTATAATATAGTTTAAGATCTGGTGCTGCTAAACCTCCTTTTTTATATTGTTTTATTAGTTCTTTTGATATTCTTAACTTTTTATTCTTCCAAATGATTGTTTTCTAATTCAGTAAAAAAAATTATAATTTTATTGAGATGGCATTGAATATATAAATTAGTTTAGGCAAAATTGTAATTTCTGTTATATTGACCCTGCCTACCCAGGAACAATTGATATTTCTCCAATTATTTGAATCTGTTTATATTTATAAAAAAAAACAAAACTAATTTCAGGATTTTGTTCAAATACTTTCTGGGTTTGTTTTGGCAGGTGTACTCCCAAGTATTTTATGCTGTCTAGACTTATTTTAAATGGGGTATCTATTAGTATCTCTCCTTGCAGGATTTTATTGATTATATGTAGAAATGCTGGAGTTTATGTGGATTTACTTTACATCTTACTACTTTACTAAAATTGTTAATTGTTTCAACTAACTTTTTATTTGAGTCTTTGGGATTTTCCAAGTATATTATCATATCTTCTGCAAAAAGAGATACTTGTATTACTTCATTGCCCATTCTTATTCTTTCTATTTCTTTTTTTAAATTTTTCTTATTGATATTGCTAAGATTTTTAATACAGTATTTAATAATATTGGTAACAGTAGGCATCTTTGTTCAAACCTGATATTACTAGGAAGAATTCTAGCTTATCCTCATTACAAATAATGCTGACTGATGGCCTTAGATAAATGCTTTATAAAAATTTAAGGAAAAATCAATTTATGCTTATATTTTAAGTGTTTTAATACATATTGTAGTTTGTAAAAAGCTTTTTCTCTATCTATTGATATAATTATGACTTTCATTACTACTTTCATTACTTTCATTATTTTTATTATTGATATAATCAATTATGTTAATAGTTTTCCTTGTGTTAAACCATACCTGCAAAATTTAAATGTAAGTGAGCAATCAAAACTGATTTTATGAGAAATATTTACATTCTAATGTGAGATAAAGCAAGTGACTCCTACAAACTCTATCATCAAGGGTCATAAATAGGGATAAATAAGATAGAGGGCTTGATGGTAGTGTTGTTATATTTTGATTATATTAAATAATAATGATTGAATGATGAAAGATGTTACCCACATCCTGAGAGATTGATGATAGATTCAAGATGCACAGACCTATATTTTAAAGATATGTAGAATGTGGAAATTTCTTTGGTTATGCATATTTGACAAAGATTTTATTTCCATTTGTTGGTGTTTTGCACTTTTGAAAGTATCATCTGTACATTGACTGTCAAGGTGAGCTATCTTTAATTACAAGGTAAGCTACCTTTTTCTTCATAAAATTTCCTTAATTCAAATTTGAGGAGCTGGTCAATAGCATAGGTAACACATACTGGGACTTGATAGCTGCTAATAGAGTGACTCTATGTAGCCAAAGGCTATATCAGAGTTGCCACAGACTTGGACTTAGCTGAAAGTCACAGAACAGAAAGAAGGATCAGAGATCATACATCATTCCTGGGCATTGAGGTTTCTGGTGGCATTGTTTGCTCTAAAAACTTTGTTTCCACATAGAGAGAAAAACACCATCAAATAATCAGCTTCATCAGTTGAATCTACCTTTACAAATGAACTGGGGGAAAACCTTCACTTTTTACAGATGAGGAAATTGAGGTCCAGAAAAGTGAAGCAACTTGACAAACTCATAACACTAATTAGTGGCACTTCTAGGACTAGAACTCAGCTCTCCAGATTTCCAGTCTAGTAGAACTTCTTGATTGCAGAAGCCTCTTTGCACACACACGGTGAGAAAACTCTATTTAAATACCTTGTTGAATGTATAAAGAGCTGTGCTCATCATATAAATAGATAGATTAACTCACTAACTGCACAACTCAGAGAGAGGCAAATGCATAGGTAATCAGATATATCCTTTGAGAAAAACAAAGAAATAAAAATGTATACCTACCTCCTCCTTATGATATTCCATGAATAGCAAAGAAGAGAAAGGGATAATTCTGCCCATGTCTTTACATGGGCTTGTATCTCTTGGGCCCTTGAAAAATGCACATTAAAATTTGGAATTTAGAAGTTTGGGTATAATAATAACTCTCCTCATCTTTTTATGGCCCACACAAGTTGTGCCTCTAATCTGGACAAAATATAGCTTATATAGATTTGTAAGTCCTGTTCTCTCCCTGAAAAGCCACTGCCAGTGGCTCACAGAGTATTTACATCTTTGTTCAATATCGTGCTTTTGTTTGTTTTCATGTTTTTTAAAAATTGGCATTGCAAACATTGGCAGAAAATCCATTTGTTTCTGTGAAACACCAAACGTTTACACATTATTTAAAACTACCCCCATCACATTTATTAACTCCCAGAAAGAAAACCAGCTGTAAGCAACCCCCATCTGGCACTGTGGTAGTCAAGTGACTCTGAATAAATTGGCTCAAGTAAAAAGGAAGATGGTAATTGCTCCTCCTTGTTCAGTGAAATTCCATTTTCTCCTTGAGATTCAGGAACATCTATTATCCCAGTGGGTAAAACCACTCTCTGAGATGACAACTTGGCACCATTGGAGGCTATATTGCACACTTCTAATATGTGGGGCTGCTGGAGAGGTATTCAACGAAGCACTGCTTTCTTTCTGTAGACGGTGCTCTGGTAGAGTAAAGAACATAGCTAGCTTTCTAAGAAGGCTTACTTACTCACAGGGAGAATTTATAGAAGAGGAATATCAAGGTCTAGATGTGCCTAAGCTTCAATTCCTTTGCATTAATTCAATTCAATTGAATTCACCAGTTGGTGATTGGCAGGTAAGTGTAAGCACGTTCTAATTGCTAAAGACGGAACAAGACATTAGTGCTATTCCCCTTTACTTTTAATAAAGAAGAAACCAAAAAATAAGGAAGAAAGAAATGAAATGCTATTATGTATATGCCTAGAGTCCTGTATTTAATATCATGGTCCTGAGTGTGGAGGCCCAGATTCCTTCTTAATGACAATCTTTCATTGTCCTTTCTTTATCCAAGTTTAAAACATTTGACCAATTTCAGGGATTATTCAGGGCTTTTGTTCCCCAGCGTCATTAGTCATTGCTGAGAGACTTAAATTGAACCATTAGAATCAACATCCTGGTCAAGAAATGTTATCTATGTGTCTTGCAAAACATCACCACCTGTCCAGCCATTATAACATAGGGGATCTATTAGAAATTGTTATAGGACCATCCAGTGTTTAGATTTTTCCTCTGCCACTGAACTGAATTATATTTTCTATTCTAATAGCTTAGACAATGTAATAAAGATTGAAACAATGCCTGATCCACGATAGAAAGTCAACGAAAGAACAACTTGAGATTATATGCCAACTAGACCTCACCATTACAAATTATAGCATCTTAGTTCACATCATTATATTAGGTAAATTTAATTATTAACATGACAGCCAGGTCTTAGGGAAATGGTCTATTCAGAGTGTTAATTGTGTGATTATTCATTTTGATTTGGTTGGGGAAACAACTTGACAGAACTTAAAAAAATGCGCAAGGAGGCAAGAAAGCCAGGTCCTCCTGCAGGGTCAGCCATGAACTATCTATGTGGCCTAACGTTCATAATTGTGCTAATCCCAAGTTTCTTCTTCTGCAGAATCAGGAGTTTGGTCTACCCAGAAGATTCCTTCCACTTCTAACAATCTCTAATGAGCTATGTCATCTTAAAAGAAACTAATGGAAATTTATATTTCATTAATAACTTCCATGAATAGCAAGTGGTCATTTGTATGTATCCAGCCCTGAGCAGGCTACATCCAGAATATGGTGGTCAATTATGGTCTCAGTAGTTCAACGTCATCGACAAGTAAGATATTGTAGGATCTTGAGACCCTGTTATATGAGTTTAGAGAATTGTGGGTTCTTCACTTGAGAAAAAGAACACTTTGGGGAGGGGGAGGGCATGATAATTTTCTTCATATAATAAAAGGCTTGGAAAGGCTACTGGGGCAAGATGGGATGAGTAGTGGTGCAAGTTAGACTTTTGATATATAGCTCTAGCTAGCAGTATTAGGACCAAGAGCAGAAGTTGCAAAATGTCAAATACAGTCGGGTTTCTTCTTACAAGGGTAGTTTCTCCCAAATGGAATAGGCTGCTTGAAGACACAGTACATGCCCCTAAAATGGGATCCTAAAATAGCGACTTCATGAGCACTTCTCAGTGAAGTTGTAGTGCATTTGATTTATTAGTCCTACCTTGGACTTGGTAGTCACTGACCTTCCTTCCACACAAATTCTTTGATTTTAGGATACAGTGGTATTTTTATATTTATTAACTAATATAAGGATTAGGTGGACATTCATTCTGGTTGTAGTATACTTTATTCAGTAATGGTTGTTCGATATTTTTCCCATTGGTCAAAATTGAAATCTCCAGAATTGCCATTTCACCCAGCTTATTCTGTGAAGAGTTCTGCTACAAATATGCAGTACAACTCCTTCTTTGAGAGCCATTTACTCCTTTATTACAGTGGAATGGCTCCCTAAACCTCTTAGGAGGAACTTGATTTTTATAACTCTCATTCAGTGCTCAGGGCAAACAAGCCATTAGAATAGCCCCATTTTAGAAAAGTATCAATGGATTATTTCTAGACAGGGAGCTGTTATTACCTTTCAATGCAGCCGTTATTATTTCATGTGAATCTAGCCAAATCAGTTGAAATCTGGAAATATAGCTTTTTTTGTAAGCCAAAATAAAAGTTGAAGGTCTTCAGCACCTAGTCAAGCATAATGTCCTCAATCCATCTCCACACAGAGACAGTATAGCCAATTTAAAAGATTTTGATCTTGGACTTGAGAGTCAGAAGATCTGAGGTTCAAGTCTCTGCTCTGCAGCTTACCAGCTGGGAAAAACCACTTGACCACTCTAGACTCCAATTTTCTGACCTATAAAATACTATTTATCGTGAGAATTATTTTGCCCAGGTAATTTTTCACTATTACATAGATATTCTATCCATTATGCTACATTGATTCTGAAATAGATTATATAGAGAGAGATACATAGATTGCATAGTTCTGCCTGTCTGCACAAAGATGTCAGGATAGTTTTCTTTGTCTTGATCCATCAGATATTCCCTTGAAAGATGTGAAGGCCTAAATAGGAGTTTCGATATCATCTTTTATATAGGATAGTGCCTAAACAAGGCGGTTATTGTTCCAAGAGCCTCACAACTTCATGAGACCATTTGGGATCTATCCTGTCTCACTTTCTGAATGCGTACCTACCACTACAGCACATCCTATCTACTAGAAAAGGACATTCAATGACAGCACATGTGGCAACCTGAGGCTGCTTTCTAGAAAGTCAAGTGGTTATTGAGTGTGTACTTTTATAGGATGGTGACTAAAAGCCAAGGCTTTTTACCAATGACGCCTTACCTTATGGCACTGGAGATGCGATTTGCCACAAATGCCAGATGACTCAGAGGCACCAACTGCTTGATACCCAAGAACACTGTCGTTGACAGGACAAAATTAGGCAGAAGTCAGCATGGATGTCCTTGTTTTTACCTCAGCAGGCAATCTGTTCCAAGACTACTTCAATAGCTGTGTCTTTACAATTTAAACCGAGCAAAAGCCTTTTCTTAGCTGACACTTTGCTAAATCTGGGTCTGCATACTTATTATGTCACCAGGTGATGTTAGTTTGTTTTTCCTGATGATGGTGTTGGGGATGGTGATAAATGATTATCTAGTGCTTTAAGATTATGAAAGAATTTTACACATATTATATCATTTAACCTCCAGAAAAATCCTGAGTGTTAGGTAGCACAAACATCTTATCACTGTGTCATAGATGAACAAACTAAACCTCTGATTTTCTCATGATCTCATAGTTAGGATTAAATATGTGATTTTTTGAAAGGCTTTCCTGACTCCAGGTCTGGAACTGGATCCATCGTTCCATGGTCTTTAAGCATCCTACATAGAAATCCTTTTGAATGTTTATGACTTTATAATTATCTAGTGTCTAGTGTCTACGAGGACAATGATGGTGTCTGGTGCTCTGAGCCAAAGGCAGCCCTCTAAATCCCAGAGTATACTGTGCCACTGCCATTGAAAGCTCTCCATGACCTAGCTTTACATATTGGTCAAATTTCATGATCAACTACATGGCATTACAGTTTACCCTAGGCTTTGAATTAAGTGCATATCAGACAAAAGTTTAATGGGCTAAATCCTGATGGGCAAAAGACTGGAGTAATGCATGCTATTTTTAGGCAGTCAGTATGAAAATTTGTACTGTAAGTGCCATGTTTTATAAGGGGACTCAAAAGTTGTCTAGAATACTGTATTGACCAGTGTAAATATAATAAATTTTATAATTGCTCACATATAATCATTTTTCATTAGCCTGCAATCTCTTTTTTATATAGAACCAACTGCTACTGAGTATAGCCCAAGTTGGGATACTTGGCATAGCTATGGAAAGTCACTCACTTTCCCCTAGGAATTGATTCTGGAGAATTGGCCAGAATTCTATATTTTAGGATGAATCCAGATGGAAACCTTCTTATCTCTGGTGGTCTCTTAGTCTATATTCAACAAAATTCAGTCCTACTAATTTATTAAATAGGAAGATGTCTCAAAAATTGATACAATTACTTCAATCTAGATTTAACTAAGAACATATAGAAATAAATGAGGCCATTCTCATTATTGTAATACCTGAATCTTCTCATGTTTTCCAAGAAGGAGTTAATATTTACCTAATGTTATTGCAATTTCTTCCTACCCTATAACTTAATCTATTTCGGATAGTAGCATTATAAGTGATATGATATAGGTCCAGAAGGCACATGGTTGCATAGGGCTCCTCTATGTTGACCAAAAATGCAAATTTTCCTTTTGGTGAACCTTAACAGAATAAAAATTTCTGAGAGTATCTTCTCTGGAATCACATAGAGGTATTGGGGTACATTAAGAATTTACCAACATGACAAAGTAAAGAAAGGAATACATTTTTCTGGTTACTAAAACTGCTAAAATTGAGTCACCTGACATTTCTTTTTCCACTGATGACCAAAAAAAATAGCTATGCCAAAAGCCACCTATGTATTAGGTTATTATTTTGAGTTGAAGGAAGTGAATTTGCTGGTATTTGTCAAGAGACAGGGCACAGTGCTGGTGCTTTTCTTCATTCTCCATTTCAGTTTCTGGTTTTCTTTCATATATTTTGAAGGGGCAATTGCCCAAATAGGATTCTGCATCATTAAGAGTCCATTGTAGCAAAGTTTACTTATCCCACACACATTTCTGAATTTTGTGCTCAGCAAGACCCCAAGTCTCTGAGAGAGAGAGAGAGAGAGAGAGAGAGAGAGAGAGAGGGAATTGTTATTCACCAGCTCATTTTATCTATCAGACCTTAAGCTAAGTCTCCAAAACACAAATTCTGGAAACACTGTGTTTAATTTGGCTTTTTCATTCATTCTGCTAACCTTTTCTATTAAATGGGCGAGTTCTTCCCATTCTCATTCATAATAATCATAGTTTATGTTCCTCCTTTCTATTGCTTTCTATGTTGTTTTCTTTTCCATACTCCTTACTCCTTTATACTTTCATGTCCCTTTAACCTCTTCTTCATTGTCCTCTATTAAAGGTTAGGATTTTTTTTGTTTATAATTAATCTACTATTCTCTCCTCTTCTTCTTCCTATCCACATGCTTGTTGAGTCACATGTATTCTCACAAAAATGTTTGTGTGTATACGTGGATATGCTTGTTCTGCCCCGTTTTGACCCATTTAAATGAAAATGAGGTTCATGCTGCCCTCTCTCCCCCTCCTATATTTGTACATGCATACCCTGATTATATGTGATATCAAGGTCTCTATATTAATTCTATTTTCCATAATGTAACCTCTCCCCTTTCTATTTTCTTACAGCATCATCAAGACCATTAGCAGGTTGTCAGTCTCAGTTGATTATTACTATGGCTTTTAATAATGTTAGGACTTTTAAACCTTTGGTTAATTTAATTAAAAAAGAAAGAAGAAAACCAAATTACTAGTATCAAGAATAAAAAGGGTGAATCTACCACCAAGGAAGAGGAAATTAAAACAATAATTAGGAATTATTTTGCCCAACTATATGCCAATAAATTTGACAATCTTAGTGAAATGGATACATATTTACAAAAATATAAATTGCCCAGATTAACAGAAGAGGAAGCAAAATACTTAAATAACCCCATCTCAGAAAAGAAATCAAACAAGCCATTGATGAAGTTCCTTGGAAAAAATCCTCAGGGCCAGATGGATTTAAAAGTGAATTCTATTAAACATTTAAAGAACAATTAATGCCAATACCATATAGAATATTTGGGAAAATAGGTGAAGAAGGAGTCTTACCAAATTCTTTTTATGATACAAATATGGTGTTGATACCTAAACCAGGAAGAGTCAAAACAGAGAAAGAAAATTATAGATGAATTTCTCTAATGAATGTAGATGCAAAAATTTTAAATACAATATTAGCAAATAGATTACAGCAACTTATCAAAAGAATAACGCACTATGACCAGGTAGGATTTATACCAGGAATGCAGGGCTGGTTCAATATTAGGAAAACTATCAGCAAAATTGATCATATCAACACCAAAAGTAACAGAAACCACATGATCATCTCAATAGATGCAGAAAAAGCTTTTGACAAAATACAACAGCCATTCCTATTAAAAACACTAGAGAGCATAGAAATAAATGAAGTCCTCCTTAAAATAATAAGTAGTGTCCACCTAAAAAAATCAGCAAGCATCATGTGTAATGGGGACAAGCTAGAAGCATTTCCAATAAGATCGTGGGTGAAACAAGGATGTCCATTATCACCACT
Organism: Vombatus ursinus; assembly: GCF_900497805.2. Lineage (NCBI taxonomy): Eukaryota > Metazoa > Chordata > Mammalia > Diprotodontia > Vombatidae > Vombatus > Vombatus ursinus. The sequence continues at coordinate 20,191,086 of NW_020954577.1, read as the reverse complement.
GTTGTTCAATATCATACTGGAAAGTTAGCTTTAGCAATAAGAGAAGAAAAAGAAATTGAAGGTATTAGAATAGGAAAAGAAGAAACAAAGTTATCACTCTTTGCACATGACATGATGATATACTTAGAGAATCCTAGAGAATCAAGTAAAAAACTACTTGAAATAATAAACAACTTTAGTAAAGTTACAAGCTGTAAAATAAACCCACATAAATCATCGGAAATTCTATATATTACCAACAAAACTCAACAGCAAGAGATAGAAAGAGAAATTCCATTTAAACTTACTGTAGGCATTATAAAATATTTAGGAGTCTACCTGCTGAAACAAACCCAGGAACTATATGAACACAATTACAAAACACTTTTCACAAAAATAAAGTCAGATCTAAATAACTGGAAAAACAGTAGTTGCTTATGGGTAGGCCGACCTAATATAATAAAAATGACAATTCTACCTAAGCTAACATACTCATTCAGTGCCATGCCAATCAAACTACCAAAAAATTATTTTACAGAGTTAGAAAAAATACTAACAAGATTCATTTGGAAGAACAAAAGGTCCAGAATATCAAGTGGAACTAATGAAAAGAAATGCAGGGGAAGGTGGCCTAACCATTCCAGATCTTAAATTGTATTAGAAAGCAGCAATCATCAAAACTGCTTGGTACTGGATAAGAAATACAGTCATAGATCAATAGAATAGATTAAGTATGCAAGACACAGTAGTCAATGACTATAGCAATATATTATTTGATAAATCCAAAGACTCCAGCTTCTGGGATAAGAACTTACTCTTTGCAAAAAAAAAAATGCTGGGAAAACTTGAAAAGAGTATGGCAGAAACTAGGCTTTGATCAAAATCTCACACCATATACCAAAATAAAGTCAAAATGGGTTCATGATTTAGATATAAAGGCTGATACTCTAAGCAAACTGAGAGAGCAATGAATAGTTTACCTATCAGATTTATGGAGAACAGAAGAATTCATGACCAAACAGGAAATAAAGAACAGTATGAAAAGCAAAATGGATAACTTTGATTACATTAAATTGAAAAATTTTTGTACAAACAAAGCCAATGCAACTAGATTAGAAGAAAGGTAAAAAATTGGAAAAGAATTTTTACAACCAGTCTCTCTGATAAGGGTCTCATTTCTCAAATATTTATAGTCATTCCCCAATTGATAAATGGTCAAAGAATATGAACAGGAAATTCTCAGATGAAGAAATTTAAACCATCTATAGTCATATGAAAAAAATCACCATTGATTAGAGAAATGCAAGTCAAAACAACTCTAAGGTACCACATCACAACTATCAGATTGGCCAACATGACAAAGCAGGAAAATGATAAATGTTGGAGAAGATGTGGGAAAATTGGAACACTAATGCTTTGTTGGTAGAGTTGTGAAATGATCCAACCATTGTGGAGAACAATTTGGAACTATGCCTAAAGGGCTATAAAAATGTGCATACCCTTTGACCCAGCAATAGCACTTTTAGGGCTATATCCCAAAGAGATCATACAAATGGGAAAAGGACTCACATGTACAGAAATATTCATAGCAGCTCTTTTTCTGGTGGCCAAAAATTGGAAATTGAGAGGATGCCTGTCAATCGGGCAATGGCTGAACATGTTGTGGTATATGAATGTAATGGAATACTATTGTGCTATAAGAAATGATAAACAGATTGACTTCAGAAAAACCTGGAAAGACTTGTATGGTCTGATTCTGAGCGAAGTGAGCAGAACCAAGAGAACGTTGTACACAATAACAGCCACATTGTGTGATGACTAATATTGATGAACTTAACCCTTCCCAGCAATAGAAGGATCTAAGACATTTCCAAAGGCCTCATGTTGGAAAATGCTCTCCACATCCAAAGAAAGAACTATGGAGTTTGAATGCAGATCAAAGCATACTATTTGCTATTTTTTTTCTTCTGTTGAGTTTTGTTTCCTCTTTCTGGTGATTCCTCCTATTGATTCTAATCCTTACTTACAACATCACTAATGTGAAAATACATTTAATAGGAATGTATATGCATAGTCTATATCAGATTGTGTGCCATCTTGGGGAGGGTGGTGAGGAGGAAGGGGGAGAAAAATTTTAAACTCAAAAGCATATGAAAGTGATTGTTGATAAATCAAAATAAATTAATTAAAAAATGTTAGGATTTTGAAAGAACTCTTTAAAAACTCTTCTCAATTAGAACATAAACAGTTCATCCTTATAAATTACTTTTTAATTAATTGCTTCTTTTTATCATGTATGTTTCTTTCTTTGACTCCTGTATTTCTTTTCCAGTTTTGTTTTATTTTTCCCATCAGGAATGTTTGGAAGTTCTCTATTTCACTGTAACTACATTTTTTCCTTGTTGGATTATAATAATGTATTCTGGACAAGGTATTCTTGATTGTAGACCTTAAATCTTCCTTTTGTTAAACACAATACATATTCTCTGTTTCTTTATACTGATAAGTCTCATGTAGTCCTAATTGTAGTACCTTTATATTGATATTATTTCCATATAATTGCTCACAGTATTTTTTTTCTTTTATCTGGAAGCTTTAGACTTAGAAAATGACTCCATTACTGGGGATTTTCATCTTGACTTCATATTCTTTACCAATAATTTGTTTTTCTTTTCTTTTTTTTCCAGTGGGGTAGGGAGTGGAAGAAGGGAAAACTGATTTCTGTTAATTAAATAAAACTTTAAAAATAGAGAGATTTTGGAGCTATTGCTGTGGAATGTTGCGTGTACTTTCAGATGAGGTTATTGTATTCTTGTTTTTGTGTGACTTTTATTTCATTACAAGAAAGTTCTAACAGAGCATTGGTAATCTAGAAATGTTTGTAATTATAAAACAAAATGCATCAATTAAACTTTAAATAAAACACACTAGAACTCTACTACTGCTTTTTCTTCTTTCCTATTTTTTTCCCTGAGATCCTTAGACATTGGGGCCTTGGATTAGCCTGAACCATGATTGCCAGTAAGGAGCAGAAAGTAATAATATATATTTCAATATTACACTCAATTGGGTTAAGTTGATTAGTTTCAATTAAGTTATTATCTCTAAGATTCCTACTACCATAAATTATTGAGTGAGGTTCAGATCATGGGGAATAAAATACTATGATCTAACAATTCACAGACCTTAGGTATTGAGACACATGGGACTTGAATGGCTTAATTTGAACTCATGGGAGCTGAGTTGTAATCACTGCTCTGCTACTTGTTATAAATGTAGCTTTGGGAAAGCCACTTAACTACTCAGACCTTCAATGTCCCTATTGCAAAAACAGGGAGTTAAACTAAACTCTCCCTAGAGCTCTTCCAGATATATAAGCACGATCTTATGATTCGGTCATCCAATGTGTTTAATGGACAACGAAGGCTTTAGAAAGAGAGTTTGTTGCTGTGGATGAAAAGGAAACCATCAAGTGTGTGAGCAGCTAGACAACAGCATATAGACACCATATACTAGTCCACATACAATTACTGAACCAGCTGGATTTTATGGGACAACAGGATGTGATTTGGATTTTTTGACCTAATGAACTAAGCCATTAAACCAAAAGCCCTCTAGTTCTGGATCAAGAATGGGTCTACTTTGAAGATGGCAGAGTAGAGACAGCACTTAGATGAGCTTCCCCAACATCCCTCTCAAAGCAACTTTAAAATAACACCTCAAATGGAATTCTGGAGTGGAAAAGTGAATGAAAGTCCACTGTGATTCATTCATTTTAAAAACTAATATTTTATCTTCCCAAGTTACATGTAAAAACTATTTTAACATGCATTTAAAAAATGTTAAGAAGTTCCAAATTTTCTCTCTCCATCCCTTACTTCCCTCCTCCATGAAACAATCAGCAATTTATTATAGGTTGTACATGTTCAATAATGCAAAACATATTACCATATCAGGCATGTTGTAAAAGAAAACAGAACCAAAGGGGAAAATATGAAAAAAAAAACCACAGGAAATGAAATATAGTATGCCTCAATCTACATTCAGACACCGTCAGTTCTTTTTCTGGAGATGGATAGCATTTTCCATCATAAGTCCTTTGTAATTGTCTTGGATCATTGTATTTCTGAGAAAACCTAAGTCATTCATAGCTGATCATCATATAGTATTGCTGTTGCTTTGTACTGTGTTATCTTCCTTTTATTCACTCCATTTTGTATCAGTTCATATAAGTCTTTCCAAGTACTTTTCCTGAAATCAGCCTGTTATCACTTCTTATACCATAATAGTATTCCATTACAATTATATACCACAACTTGTTCAGCTGTTCTTAGTTGATGGGCAGCCCCTCAATTTCCAATTCTAAACCATCACAAAAGAGCTGCTATGAATATTTTGTACAGATGAGTCATTTTCACTTTTCTTTGATCTCTTTGTGATACAGATCTAGTAGTGGTATTGCTGGCTCAAAGGGTATGCAGTTTTATAGTCCTTTGGGCTATAAATTGCTCTCCAGTTCACACTTTACAACTCAACCAATAGTGCATTGATGCCCCACGTTCCCTCCAACATGTATTATTTTCCTTTTCTGTCATATTAGCCAATCTGATAGGTGTGAGGTGGTACCTCAGAGTTGTTACAATTGGCATATCTCTAATCAATAGTGATTTAGAGCATGTTTATGTAACTATAGATAGTATTGATTTCTTTGTCTGAAAATGACCTGTTCATATCATTTGCCATTCATCAATTGGGAAAAGACTTGTGTTTTTACAAATTTCAATCAATTATCTATGTGTTGGAGAAATAAGGACGTTTGTCAAAGATATTTGCTGTAAAAATTGTTTCCCAGCTTTCTGCTTTCTTTCTAATCTTAGTTGTATTGGTTTTGTTTGTGCAAAACTTTTTTTAATTTAATATAATCAGAATTGTTCATTTACAGTTAGTAATGCTCTCCATCTCTTGTTTGATCATACATTCTTCTCTTCTCCATGGATATGACAGATAAACTATTCCTTGTTCCTTTAATTTGCTTATGGTATCACCCTTTATGTTTAAAGACTGAACTTATTTTGATCATATCCTGGTATATGATATAAGATATTTGCCTATACCTAGTTTCTGACATACTGTTTTTCAGGGTTTTTTTCCAGTAGTTTTTGTAAATTATTGAGTTCTTTTCCCAAAATCTGGTGTCTTTGGGTTTATCAAACATCAAATTACTATAGTTATTTACTACTGAGTCTTGTGTACCTGATGGTCTGCTGATCCAACACTCTTTCTTAGCCAGTAGTTTTGATGATTACCAGATTCATTCTTCCAGCCCAAGAAAATTGGAGGTTGGAAAGAAAGATCTATGGCATGGCCCAGAGTCCATGTGGATGAAACACCAGTGGTGGGACCATGAGGAGGTGAGAGAAGCAGCAGACGATTTGGAAGCCCACAGGCCAGAGACAGTGAAGGGGCCTGGTAACTGCTAAGAAAGAGGTGATAGAAGACCCTTGTGCTAGCATTGGACACAAGATCAGATACTGTTTGGTAAGTCTATTGCTTATACCCATTTCCAAACTTCATAGTTCAAGGGCAGAAAGGAGCATCTTTGATCAAGAGAGAGTGAAAGTCTTGAGGGGCAGTATTGCATTTGGTCATAAATGATCAGGAATCCTGAGGAACAGCATTACTTCTGGTCCCAAGGGAACAAGGACCCTTCCTGAATAAGTATCAGAGTTCAGACCAGGAGAACAATGACCACACCTCAACCCAGACAACATAGCCATGGAAGCACTGAAAACTGCCAAACTGCTAGAGCTAGCTTTGAAAACAGCAGTGAAAAAAGCCTGAAGCCTGAGACCATGTCCCTCATCCACCTACCCCACCTTGGAACAAATTTTGTCTTAAACATAAAGGTCAAAATCAATAAGCAGAGGGGAAATTTGCAAATAACAACAACAGTAATAGCAACAAAAACCTTGCAACAAAAATCTACTATGATGATAGGGAAAATCAAGACACAAACTCAGAAGAAAAGTCAAAATGGTAAGTAAGGAAAACTTCAAAGAAAAGAACTGTGAGACGGACATAGGTCCAACAAGAATTCCTGGAAGAGCTTTTCAAAATTAAGTGAGAGGTAGAGGAAACATTAGGTAAAGAAATGAGAGTAAAGGCCAATCAAGTTGTGCATACTAGAGAGCATAGGAATACATGGAGTTTTCTTTAAAATGGTAAGTAGCACCTATCTAAAACCATCCACAAGCATTATATGTAATGGGGATAGGCTAGAAACATTATAAATAAGATCAGAACTGAAACAAGAATGTCCATTATCACCACTGTTATTCAATATTGTACTAGAAATGTTAGCTTTAGCAATAAGAGAAGAAAAAAATGAAGGAATTAGAATAGGCAATGAGGAAACAAAGCTATCACTCTTTGCAGATGATATGATGGCATACTTAGAGAATCCTAGAGAATCAAACAAAAATCTACTTGAAGTAATTAACAACTTTAGCAAATTTGCAGGATATAAAATAAATGCACATAAATCATTTAAGAATTATTGAACTACCTGAAAGTCATGATCAAAAAAAGAGCCTAGACATCATCAGAATTCCCAATAAGGTCAGGGGTGAAGCAAGGCTGAGCACTGTGATGACTATCATTCAATGTTGTACTAAAATACTAGGTATAGGAATAAGAAAAGAAAAAGAAATTAAAAATAAAAATAGGCAATGAGAAAAAATTAACTAACAAACTTGTTGTTCAGTTGTTTTTTCAGTCGTGTTTGACTCTCCATAACCTTCCTTGAGGTTTTCTTGACAAAGATACTGGAGGAGTTTGCCATTTCCTTCTCCTGCTCATTTTGCAGATGAGGGAACTGAGGCAAACTGGGTTAAGTGACTTGCTTATGGTCATAGAACTAGTAAGTGTCTGAGGCTAGATTTGAACTCACAAATATGAGTCTTCCTTACTCCATGCCTAGCATTCTATCTACTGTGCCAGCTATCTTCTTTAATAAATTAGTTGAAACAATTAACAATTTCAGCAATGTTGCAGGATATCGAATAAACCCTACATAAATCATTAGCATTTTTATATACTATCGGAAAACTCACCAGGAAGAAATAGAAAGAGAAAGTTCATTTAAAATAACTGTAGGGGCAGCTAGGGTGGCACAGTGGATAGAGCTCCAGCCTTGGAGTCAGGAGGAACTGAGTTCAAATCTTGCCTCAGACACGTAACACTTACTAGCTGTGTGATCCTGGGCAAGTCACTTAGCCACATTGCCTAGCCAAAAAGCAAAAAATAAATAAAAAATAAATAATTGTAGATGATATAAAATATGTGGAAGTCTATCTCCCATGACAAACTTAAGGATTAAAGGAACATAATTACAAAACAATTTGCACAGAAACAAGTACAAAAATCAACAACTGGAGACACATTAATTGTTCATGGGTAGGTTGAGCCAATATAATAAAAATTATAATTCCACCTAAGTTGATTTGCTTATTTAGTTCCACACCAATGAAATTACCAATGAATTATTTTATAAAGCTTGGAAAAATAATTTTAAAATTAATCTGGGAGAACAAATGATAAAAAATGTCAAAGGATTGAATTTAAAAAATGAGAAGGAAGGAAACCTAGCAGTTCCAGATTTCAAACTATATTACAAAGTGGTAATCATCAAAACAATCTGGTACTGACAAAGAAATAGAATGGTGAATCAGCACAATAGAGTAGATACACAATACACAGTAATAAATGTTAATAGCAATCTAGCGTTTGATAAACTCAAAGATCCATGCTTTCGAGGTTGGGACTCAACATTTGACAAAAATTCCTGGGAAAGCAGGAAAGCAGTTTAGCAGAAACTTGGCATAAACCAACATCTCACATTATATACCAAGATAAGGACAAAATGGATAGATGATTTAGACATAGACAAATTAGGGAGTATTGGAAAATGAACCTCTCAGATTTATAAATAAGCAGAGTTTATGACCGAACAAGAGATTTACAGGAAGTAATTTTGATTACATGAAGTTAAAAAGAATTTACACAAACAAAACTCATGTGGCCAAAATTAGAAAGAAATCAGGAAAGTGGGGAAAATGTTTAAAGCAAATCTCTCTTATAAAAGTATAATTTCTAAAATATATAGGAAATTGAGCCAGATTTATGAAAATGAGTCATTCTTCAGTTTCACAAATTGTCAAACACATGAATAGGCAGTTTTTAGAAGAAGAAATCAAAGCTATCAATAGTCACATAGAAAAGCTTCAAAAATCTACCACTTAGAAAGAGGAATGCAAATTAAAACAACTCTTAGGTGCCGCCTCACACCTATCGAATTGGCTAATATGACAGAAAAGGAAAATGACAAATGTTGGAAGAGACGTGGAGAAATTTGACATTAATGCACTGTTGGTTGACTTGTGAACCTGTCTCACTATTATGGAAAACAATTTGAAACTATACCCAAAGACCCATAAAACTTTGCATACTCTTTGACCCAATCATACCACTTCTAGGTCTGTATCCTAAAGAGATCAAAGAAAAGAGGAAAGGACCAATGTGTTTAAAAATATTTGTAACAGCTCTTTTTGCAGTGGCAAAGCATTAAAAATCGTTGGAATACCTATCAATTACAGAATGGCTTAACAAGTTGTGGTATATAATTGTGATGGAATACTATTGTGGTATAAGAAATGATAAACAGGATGATTTCAGAAAAACCTAGGAAGACTTATGTGAGCTCATGCAGAGTGAAGTGAATACAACAAAGAGAAAATTATACACAGTAATAGCATTATAAGGATATTTAAGTGGGAAAGACTTAGCTGCTCTGATCGAGTGTGATCCAAGATAATTCCAAAGAACTCATGATGAAAAATGTTATTCGCTTCCAGAGAGAAAACTAATGAACTCTGAATGTAGATTGAAACTTACTTTTTAACAACTTTAAAAACTTTTCTTCTTTTATTTTTTGTCTTTTCTTTTACAACATGGATAATGTTTTGCATAACTTCACATATATAATGCTTACTTTCTCAAGGTGGGGAGAGGGCAGGATAAACAGAATTTGGAACTCAAGATTTAAAAATATTGCTAAATTTTACATGCAATTGGGAAAGACTTAAGGAAATAAATAAATACACATTAAAAACAAAAGAATGGGTCTGCTTTAATATAGCTTTGACTCTAGTCCAATGCTTTACAATGGTATGAAATAGGAAGTTCTATGGGTAATATATAGCTCCAGCATATTTGTGCATTACTCTTACTGTTAAATTATTTTATTTTTACTTTGAAGTGGTCAAGACATGTTCCTTTAGCAAGGAAATGGAGATGAAGTTCCTTGAAGCTTATAAGCTGGCTGAATGCTATTTCATTACTTCATTTTGAGTGTATCTTGACATTCAAAAAGAAAGGGAGAAATGAAGGCATAAACTGGTATTTTCTTTGAGAATGATGCAGTTTTTATATGATGGAGACTTATTACTGTTTCTGAAATTAATCTAGACATTGCTGCAATATTTATCCATTTGCTCATCCATTCCTTCATTAAGTAAGTATTTATGTGCAGGAATTTAGGTGCTTGCTTCAGAAATACACACACACACACACACACACACACACACACACACACACACACACACTAGACCTACCCTCAAGGAACTAACATTTTCTTGGAGGAAATAGAACATGCTCAGATGTAGCTGATACCTCACTCTCCTGGCTGTGTCTTTGACTCTATGGACTTTTCCATGACTTAGCTGCCTTCTTGATCTGAAATGTCCTCTTTCACCTGAGGACTTCTCCCCTAGAATATCTCTCTACCATGCTAGTCTCCTTTGCCAATTTTTTTAAATTTCCTTCTATGTCCTCCAGTCTGGATCCAGGCCAGTGATTCTTCATTCCCCTCCTGGATAGGTGTGCTTCTGATTTTAGAGTTTTCACCATCATGACCTATAAGAGATCTTGTTACACCCCCACCTTTCAGCTCCTTTTTATGTGTGATCACTAATTAGAAATAAGTTCCCCTAGGGCAGGAGCTATCTTTATTTTTGTAGTAGTAACAATTAGTAGTAACAATTTTGAAAATGAATAGAGCTATATTCAAAGTAAAGATGAAGTAGGGAGATTAGTGCCTGAGATGGTAGGAGGGAGATAATGTCACATTATTTTTCAGTGCTTGATAATGAAATAAATACCTACATAAATGCATAAACAAATAAATAACAACTAATATTTCTATAGTGTTTTCATGTTTACAAAGTAGTCTATCTATAATTAACTCCTTGATCCTTATAGTAACCCTATAAATTAGCTGCTACAATTACTCATAGTACAGATAAAGAATATATGATATACTCATGATATAGATTAAGAAACTAATCCTCAGACAGATTATCACCTGCCTATAGTAACACAATTGGTCCTGTCTTCTGAACTTGAAGACCAATATTTCACACATTATCAAGGAATTGCTTTCAGTGAATCCATGGATTATCAAAGTGAATATTTATCTGTGACATATCTTCTCAAAAAGCATTTTCCAGAGGGATCTCAGAACTACTCCTCTTCTCCAAGAGATAAACATACACATTTAATAAACAACATTCCTAATTTAAGTGAACTCTATGTTTGGCTAGTGCTTAAATATTATTAATGGTCATCTAAAATGTACACTATTGAATAGAGATATCTACAACTAATAACTCATAATTAATCATAAGATTAACATAAGGCTCCAATTTTTTTAGGAAAGGTGTTGCCAAATGAATGACACTCTTTGCTAGAGACATCAAAGATGTCTAAAGGGAGGTGGAATGTCAGGCATACTGAATAGTTGGGCAACTGCGGAAGACATAACTTATATTCAATTTTCTCTTTTCCTACCCATTCCCTCCCACCTTTCCCAGTAATGATCAATGTTTTTAGACACATTTATATGATTTTGATGTAACAGACTATTTCTTCTTTCCTGCAGAGAGTAAGCTCATCTAAAACCTAATTCTCAATTCAGATATTGGCCTTCAACTCTTGGATATTCCACTGTTGCAGTTGTTTTCATAGCAGTGATGACCAATTCTTAGCCCAGAGGATATCTGACTGAACTGCACATTTTCTATGGTGTGACTCTGGTTCTAGTAATCTTGGTTATTTAGACATTCTTTTACCATTCTCAGATCTTTCTTGAGCACAAGTATGGCCCTATTTACCATGATGTCTTGTCAATACTCTGCAACTAGGCCATAGAATAGAGTCTTCTGCTCTGTTTTGATCATGATTTCCCTTCTATCCTCAGACACTGATGCCCAGCGAGGTACCTTGCTCTTCTTTCATTATTTCATTTTTGCCCATCTGGACTACATCTTGTTTGGTTCCTTTCCTCCTTTGCCCTTGGGGCAAACTGATTTTCCCCCTACAATCTCAGTTTACTCAAATGTTAAAAGATGTCAAATGCCCACTGCTTCAGTTCATAAAATGTGACATTTTAGGTCTTGTGATGTTCCTCAAATGTTCATTGTGCCCAAATTTCCATGGCCTTTTGTTTGTCACTATAGTTCTTGTTTTTTGTTGTTGTTGTTGTTTTTAAATGACATCTTGGGTAACCACCACATGCTTAGTTATTTGGTTTGTATGACAGCATCACCATAACATGTATCACGTTTCTCTAGGGCTTCAAAACTGGGGAAGGGCTAAAGTTTAGCCACTAATCAAATCATAGTAACAGGTAATGGAACAAGAGTGTGCTGTCAGAATTAGTAATTCTGCCTAAAAGAGATGGATCTTATGATTCCCATGAGCTAATGCAAAGTGAAGTAAGCAGAACAATGGGTAGAGCACTGAACCTGGAGCCAAGTCAGACCTGAGAACAAATACAGCCCAAAATACTAACTTGTTGTGTATATAGTAGATGCTATATAAATGCTAGTTATTAGCTAGCTATTAATTACAACAATTGACTTTGGCCCAGAAGAAGTTAGGCAAAAGTAGACCTTCTGCCTTGCTTGCAGAGGTGAGGGTGATCAATGAAAAACATTGAATGGTGATTGGTTGGTATCCTGCATGTTTGAAGAGGACCAAAATGATATCACTATGTTAGAGTCAATTTACAGTGTGTCGGGCTGTAAACCACAGGTTGGGCACAAACAGTCCATATAAACATTTGGAGTGGATTCTCTAAATTTATGTGTATCATGTTTCTTTTGAGTTACTTCAATTCTGCTTTGCTCATAGAGCACAGAACTTTCTCTGTTGAGGGCATGCCAGACTAAGTGGTCCTGTGCCAGTGTCTCCCATTTCTTTTATTTTCTTTTATCTTATTTTTCATTTTTAACATGTGTTTTTAAAACTTTGGATTATAAATTTTCTCCCTTCCTCCCTCCCCACCCACCCTCATTAAAAAGGCAAGCATCTCAATACAGTTTATAGATGTGTAGGCATGCAAAACACTTCCATAGTAGTCCTGTTGTGAAAAACTAAGTATATTTCCCTTCATCCTATCCTACCCCCAATTTATTCTATTCACTCTTTTGACCCTGTCCCTCCTCAGAAGTGATTGCCTTTGATTATTTCCCTCCCCCAACCTGCCCTCCCCTCTATCAACCCCTTGCTCTCTTGTCCCCTTCCCCTCTTATTTTCCTATAGGGTAAGATAGATTTCCATTCCCCCAGTATAATCCTCTCTCACACCTTAATTTTATTTTCCAGATATCACTCCTTCATTTTCAACTCACCCTGTGCCCTCTATCTATCTTTTCCTCACACTAACCTAATACTGACAAAGGAAAATATCATCTTTCCCTGAAAGAGTTCAACCTCAATAAGTGTCTTATGATTTCTCTTTCCTGTTTACCTCTTCCATGTTTCACTTGAGTCTTGTATTTGAAAGTCAAATTTTATATTCAGCTCTGGTCTTTTCCTCAAGAATGCTTGAAAGTCCCTATTTCATTGAATGACCACTTTTTACCCTGAAGGATTATACTCAATTTTACTGGGTAGGTGATTCTTGGTTGTAATCCTCTCTCCTTAGCCCTCTGAAATATCATACTCCATGCCCTCTGGTCCCTTAATGTAGAAGCTGATAAATCTTGTGTTATCCTGATTGTGTTTCCATAATGCTTGAATTGTTTCTTTCTGGCTGCCTGCAATATTTTTCCTTGACCCAGGAATTCTGGAATTTGGCTACAATATTCCTAGGAGTTTTCCTTTGGGGATCTCTTTCAGGAGGTGATCGGTGGATTCTTTCCATTTCTATTTTGCCCTCTGGTTCTAAAATATCAGGGCAGTTTTCCTTGATAATTTCTTGAAACATGGTTTCTAGGCTCTTTTTTTGATCATGCCTTTCAGATAGTCCAATAATTTTTAAGTTCTCTCTCCTGGATCTATTTTCCATGTCAGTTGTTTTTCCAATGAGATATTTCACATTCTCTTCTATTTTTTCATTCTTTTGGATTAGTGTTACAATGCCTTGATTTCTCAAATTGTCCCTAGTTTCTAATTGCTCCATTCTAATTTGTAAGGAAATATTTTCTGCAGTAAGCTTTTGAACTTCCTTTTCCATTTGGCCAATATTGCTTTTTAGGGCATTCTCCTCATTGCATTTTTGGACTTCTTTTGCAATTTGGGTTAGGCTGTTTTTTAAGGTGTTATTCTCTTCAGTACTTTTTTGGGTCTCCTTTAGCATCACTGTCGGTTTTTCTTCTATTTCTCTTACTTGCTTCTCAAAATCCTTTTTGAGCTCTTTCATGGCCTGGAACCAATTAATATTTTTCTTGGAGGTTTTGGATGTAGGAGTTTTGACTTCATCATCTTCTTTTGGTTATATGTGTTGATCTTCTTTGTCACCAAAGTAAGATAATATAGTCTGACTCTTTTTGTGCTGCTTGCTCATGATCCTGGTCAATTATTTGAGTTATAAATCTTTTTTAAGGTAGAGGTCTGTTTCCAGTGTGGAGAATGTGCTGTCCCAAGCTTCAGGGGTTTTGTGCAGCTGTTTTCAGAGATACTTCTAGGGACCTGTAAATTTTCAGTTCTTCCAAGGTGCTATGATCAAGGGTGAGGTGTTTACTCCTTTCCTGGCCTGTGTTCTGGTCTGTGAGAACTCTTTTCTGTCTTGGAACTGTGACCTCTCCACAGCCACTACAAGCTCCACCATATTAGTGCTCCTCCTTGCCCCAAGACCGCCATCTAGAACTGTGACCCAGATCCAAGCACAGGCAAAGCAAGAGAATCCTGCAGCAGCAGAGAGATCCCTGCAAACCCCCTCTGATCAGCCACTTGATTCCCCCTCAGTCTGTGGGCTGGAAGCTCAGGAGGAAGCCGCCGCCCTGGGGCTGAGCTCTGGGACTAGGGCTGGAACCCCACCATGCTTCTTTCTCACCACAGCAGAAACAGACTTTTCCCACTGACCTTCTAAGTTGTCTTTGATGTTCTTGGATTGAGAAATCTGAAAATTGCCACAGCTGCCTGTGATTCTGTCTTCTGAGGCCTGCTCCAGATTCACTGTGACCTGTGCGCCTATGCTGCACTAAGTTCCTCTCCCAGCCCAGCATGATATACCTTTCCAATCAACCACCCAGGTTGTCTTGGCCTGGAAGAGTGTTTCATTCTGTCTTTTTGAGGGTTCTGCTACTTTAGAATATATTTAGAGCCATTTTTTATAGGTAGTTGGAGGGGTTTGGGGGAGAGCTCAAGGAAGTCACTGCTTTTACTCCACCATCTTGGTTCCGCCCCCCCGTGTCCTTTTATTGTTTGTTTTCCTGTACATGTTGTCCTCTTCTAGGGCTCAGTAGAGTCAAGTAACAAACATTTATTAGGCACCCACCATGTTCCAGGAATTTTATTTATGAAATTACTTACTTTTTCTCATTGTTGTTCAGTCATTTTCACATGTATTTGACTGTGATATCATTTGTGGTTTTATTGGGAAAGACACTGGGGTGGTTGGCCATTTCCTTCTCCAGCTCCCTTTACAGATAAGGAAACTGAGGCAAACAGGATTAAGTGACTTGGCCAGGATTACACAGCTAGTAAGTGTCTGAAATCAGATTTGAACTCAGGTAGACGAGTATCCCTGACTCTAGGCTCAGTACTCTCTATCCACTGGGCCACCTAGCTGCCCTACTTTTCCTAGGAACCAGTAAAAAGCATGCACTATGCAAAAACTCATTGAAGTATATAGATTACTTATTCACCAAATGTGAGTTTTAATGCAAGGGAACCATTAAAATGTGTCACCTATATTCAATATGCATGTGCCAGGATGGTAAATGTCAAGCTTACATGACCCAAAAGAAATGCAAGTGCACGAAGATTACATTTACTTTCTCACAATTTCTATTTCACAATTTTTATTTCGGGTGACTTACAACCTAGTAATGTCACCATCATCAAGTATAACTGTGAAGTAGGAATTTTTGGACTCCAGTGTACGATTCTATCTTTATCCCTAATATGTTGCATCTTGCATTAGCTCAGTCTTCAAGACTTTTATTTTTTTTTTGATCCTTACTCTCATTCAGTATGGTAGCTGCTCTACCCACTTTTGTGTTACATACAAACTTCATATTATTCCATCTTTATCAAAGAAATCTGTAAATATATTAAACAACACAGGGTCAAAACTAAGTATCCCTGGCATTGTTAAAATGCTTATGCAGACTATATGACTACTGATTATAGCATAGACTTTAATGTGGCATCCCCAAGACCACGTCACAATTACATGTATGAGGTGACATGCCTTTTTTCAGATTAACTACTTTCTACATTTCCCTCAGCCATCTTATACTTATGAAGTTGTGTCTCTGAGCCTAGGTTTATATTAACAGTATGAAGTTTCTTCTAATTGAAGGCAACACAGTGTTCTAGCCCAAGATTTTCTAGTGTTCTGATTTTGCCCTTCAGTGCATCTCCAATCCCTTGGAGTACTGCATCCTCTGCAAAGCTAATGAGCATGCCATTTATCCTATTAAGAAAATCACTGATGAAATGTGCAACACAAGACCTATGGATAATCCTGGAGTTGTTCTATTGGTGATTTTGTGCCAACCGGACATTGTACACAGAACTTCCTGTCTTTAAGTACTCAGGGTACTGGGCCACTTTCTCTCACTTATGCTAAGGGGGCTGCATCCATGACTTCTATGTTAGCTTAAATAAACAAACAAATAAATAAGCCTTTCCCTTACTGATTTCTGAGTGTGTCTACTGCTGTTATTCCTGCATTGTGACTACTCTTTCTGGTAGTGGATGGACATAAGCATTGTTCCACCTATTCCATCCATCTTCAGCTTAAAAGAGTTTTTTAAATAACGGTGAGAAAATATGTTTTAGCAGATTTTGTCAGCTGTACTCTCTCGCTGGCCAGGAGACTGTCATTTCTACATGTTAGGCCCTGATCAGAAATCTAAATGCCCTTATCAGATGCCACCTTCCTGGTCACCCATTCACCTCTCAAATCTGCCATCCTCTTTTAAACTTCTTGCATTTCTTTGTTCCCCAGAACTCATGAAATGAGCACCTCAAGTCCTTAATAGTACCTTCTGTTCTTTGCTGAGAGCTCTACATGCTAGTTAATTGTTTCTCAGTTTCCTTGTGGCAGTATCATTTTTTACTAGTCTAATTCAAATGGATATAGTCATGTCCTTTAATGAGGTTTGCAATAAGTTCTGTCATTCATTGAAGGAACATAGCCCACTGCTCTACTGTTGTTACCAAGGGTGTATGAGGTGATAGGAGGACTAGAACCTCTGGTGTGAGGACTTGCTCAGCCCTTTTCATGACTACTCAGTCACCTTTGGTGTCCATCTGACTCACCCAACTCTCATCTGTGGATTTAAGAAGTTTAGCACGCCCAGTGACCACAATGCAGTCAACCATCTCAGCAGACAGGCTGAACCAGGTGGCGGGTAACTGATAGGCCTCAAACTTGTCATTAGTTGGGGGGATGTCTACCCCAAAGATATGAAGACTTTCCCCTATGGACTGGGTGGATGAGAACAATTTGTTCCAATGGCTATTAAGGCAGCAGAAACAGGCAATGTGGAGCACTTAGAGCTTGGTCAGACATTGAAGATGCCACAGCATCCCAGATCATTGCCAGTTATCTTGACTTTTATCCTGCCACTAGACTTCAATGACCCTGGGAGTGAATGTGAGGCTGATGACTTTGTGCAATTCTACCTCACTCAAATGCAATTCATGCCCAAATCAAGACGTCACCCGTGATGTCACTGGTCCTCTTCAAGAACAAAGGACAAACAACAACATCATTTCAACATGTTGTATCCTCTGTTCCTTACAGCACTGAGTAGGTTGCTAACCACTGCTACTGGGTTTACCCTTTATATTCCCTCAACTTCCTTTTGTCTTAATAACTTCTTACTTTGTCTTACCACCTTGGCTTATCACTCGTCATCGATGTTATGTTACCAAATGCATTGACATTTTGTTATCTTCTGCCTTCTCCTTGACACCTCCTTTTTGAGACCTTCTAATCAGGCCTCCACATATCCTTTTGCTCTACCGTGAGACAGTCTCTTTCAGTTATTATCCCCCTTCTTGTTGAAAGAATACTTTTGCTTCAGCTCAATTCCTTCTCCTCCTATAACTTAACTAGTCCTCAAATTTGCCCAATACCTTGACCACAATATGTGCTTCTACACTTATTTACTTAAATTGAATGGAACTCCTCTCATCAACTACACCCCCTAAAAGTACCTCTTCTCCCCAATTCCAAAACTCTCCAAATCATCTTCACATTGTTTTTTCTCCTTCTTTTGCTCTGTCTTATATAACCTCACTTGGAAGTGAGAAATCTCATTTCACATGAAATGCACCCTAGAATTTGCAAAGTCCTCTTCAGTTTTGTGTTGCAGCATTTTAAGAAAATATGGGGAATTAGGAGAACCCTTACCCTAGTTATGGAAACAATTTACTAGAAACCCAAGTCTAAGACCTAAAACAGTATAATATTAAGCTTGGTCCACTCAACAACAATTATTTTTTGACATAGCAGCATGATACAGGGTACAATTAAAGTGATATAGCCATAATAGGATAAGATACATGAGTAGATTTTGAAAGATAAGTTTTCTTAGCTAGGAAATAGAAAACTCAGCAAAAACATAATCCTATACTACCAAGGTAAAAACATAAGGGAATGAAGGAAATTATTTACAGTCTAAGGAGTAACAGCCTGAAAATTCCATCTTAGTGAAAAGCTCTAAACAATAAGAACAAATGGTGAATGAAATGGAATCATGAAGCAGGGGATGAGCTGCCATGATGAAGGCAAACGTCAAGAAATGAAAGGTCACCAGTTACATAAAGAAATAAGTGTTCCTGAAAGAAAATACATAACTACATGGTAAAAGATAGAAGACTAAAATACAAATGCAGACTTGGTCTATTGGTGCTTTTTGAATTTAGATTTACTCCCCAGATAAAAGAAGGGAGTGGATTGTACCCTGAGTAAAAGTTTAAGAAGATGGTTCTATTCTGAGATAAACATAGCCTTGGACAGATTCTGGCCCTAACCTTAAAAAACAGTTCTCCCAGTTTGTTTGTTTGTTTCATTTATGTTCCATTCATTATTTTTGAGGTGCCTCCGACTGACCAGGATGAAGTATGAAGAGTTGACATTTCACCATCTTGGTCATCTGTATTGTATAGAGATGTGTTGTAGCAGACATATAGCAGCCTTCATTAAACAAGTCCTTAGAGGGGAAGGACATGTTATAAAAATCATCATTTAGGAAAAATAGTATTGCAATGAATTATTTTTAGTGTTTTTTTTTAGTGTTTTAGTAAATATTCCCTATGAATAAGGCTCAGGATGCCTACCTACACAATTATTTGAAACAATTCTATAGGGAATCCACTTTTGGCAAAGACCCCACTATACAGTGTTTTCATTGTCCTTTAATTTATATTAAGTTTCTTCTGTCATTTTTCAATTTTATTAAGAAATAATACAGTGGGGAAAAAAGAAAAGATGTATTATGACCAATAATAATGTAACACTTTAGTAAGTTGGATAAAATAATTTACAGAAACAATTTTCAAGTGTCTCCAATCTTGTTGAAAAAAATGTTTCTCAATCTCTAGCCATCAGAAACCTAACGTGCTTGTGATTTGCTACTTATTTGACACCTTCAAATATCTGTTGCTTGATCTTCCACACTCTTCATTTCTTAGACCTGAGTTTATTTTTTATATTGAAAGTCAGTGTATTTTCCCTTGAAATTTTAAGATTACTTCATTTAGGATCACCTTTGGCTCCAGTGGACCATTGCCTGAATTGACAGCTCTCTTACTATAGGTCTCCTTTGAATTCAGTAATTTATCAACTCTTCAGTTAGTGAACAACAATGTACCGAGGAGACCATGACTCATGACTAGGCCTCCCCAGTGTTTGTTCTGGATAACTGTAAGAGTTTTGTTGTTTGATGGTCAGGACTAGAAATGATTTACAAATATGAAGCTCACATGGCTTTGGGTATTTTTTTTCTTTATTTGTAAATTAACAACTCCAAGTCTATTTAGTCATCTGGTAATTAGGGTACGGAAGAATGTCACCGAGTGCCTTCCTTTCACCCTTTCTCTTGCTCATGACAAAAATGTGTTAGGAGGTCTTATTTAGGAAACCAAAAATTAGAGTGGAGTCTCCCAGCTCACACAGCTAGATGCTAGGGCAGCAGCTTCTCGAAGATACATTTCCCAGTTCCTCTATCTGATTCATGAGAAATCATTTTTTTTTTGCTTACAATCTTCTTTAAATTTGAAACCAAATGAGATAACGTTTGCAAAAAGTGCTTAGCACAATGCCTGGCACATAGCAGATGCCACATAAATGCTTATCTCCTTAAACTTTTCCCTTCACAGGAAGGTGCTTAAAATCATAAGGGTTGGCAATGTCATCAGCATGAAAATTATGTTTACAATAAACTGAGTCAAAATTACTGGTTAGATCTATGTATAAGGAAGAGGCCATGAGCAAACAAGAGATGGAGAGGATCATCAGAAGTAAATTATTATTTTATTATATTCAATTATAAAAGGTTTTACACAAGCAAAACAAATGCAGCCAAAATTAGAAGAAAAGAAATAGTGTTGGGAGGGGGGTTACAGCAAGTTTCTCTGATAGAGGCCTCATTTCTGAAATATATAAGGAAATGAAACAAATGTATAAAAATAAGGAGCATTATCCAATTGACAAATGGTCAAAGGATATGAACAAGCAGCTTTCAGAAGAAGTAATCAAAAGAAATAATGGTAATACAAAAATGCCATAAATCACTAAAAAAAAGAAATGCAAATAAAACAACTCTGAGATATCACCTCACACCTCCCAGATTAGATAAAATGACAGAAAAGGAAAATGACAAATACTGAAAAGGATGTGGAAAAATAGAGATACAGGTGCATTGTTGGTGGAATTGTGAACTGGTTCAAATATTCTGGAGAACAATTTGAAACTATGTACAAAGGACTATAAAAATGTGTATATTATTTGACCAAGCAATAACACTTCTAGGTCTATATCCCAAAGAGATCAAAGAAAAGGACCTATATGAAAATACATACATACATACATACATACATACATACATCAGCTCTTTTTGTGGTTGTGAAGAATTGGACAGTGAATAAATTGGGAAATACCTAAACAACTTGTGGTGTATTATTGCAATGTGTGCTATGAGAAATGATGAAGGGAGATGGAACCAAGATAACAGAAGAAGCAGCTGAGTTCTCCCAACATTTTCATCCAAACAACTTTAGAATAATACCTCAAATCCTATTCTGGAGTGGTAGAGCCAAACAAAGTTTGGGACAAGACATTTTTCTAGCCAAAGAAAAGTTAAGAAGTAGAAAGGAGAGGTCTATAACCTGGGTTGGGGGTGGGAGACTGGCCTGAAGCCCATGTGGCAGCAACAAAAGTGGTGGGCCTTGGAAGTGGCAAAACTGGCAGCAGCTTTGGGAGCTCACACACCACTGATGGTAAGAGGAATTATCAGAAACACAATTCAGGAACACCCTGCACTAGCACTGGGAACAAGGCAGAGATCTGTTTGGTAACTCCATTGCACATAGCCATTTCTGGGGCACAACTTGCTGATTCTAGGAAGCAGGGGCTCTGAGAAGCAGTATTATTAGCAGTTGAAAGTTGGCAGCAGTCACACATCTCTCCGTGTTAGACAACTTGGAAACACTGAAAAGTTCTAAACCCCAGAACTAGCTCTGAAGCTTGAGACAGGGCCCCATCACCACCACCCCAGGAATAGAACTCAACTTTAACATAAAATTCAAAGTAAAAAAAAAAATGACTGGAAAACTGAGTAAACAACAACAAAGAACCAAAACATTAAAATACACTATAGTTATAGGGAAAATCAACACACAAACTCAGAAGAAGACAAAGATATTAAAACAGCCATAAGCAAAGCCTCAAAAAAAAAAAAGAATGGGAATTGTACACAAGCCCAACAAGGACTCTTAGAAGAGCTAAAATGATTTTCAAAATCAAATAAGAGTGGTAGAGGAAAAATTGGAAAAAAATAAATTAGAATGATGCAAAAAATTATGAAAATACAATTAACAACTTCATAAAAGAGGAACAAAAATATTTAAGAAAATAGCACCTTAAAAACAGAATTGATAAAATAGAAAATGAGGTAGAAAAGCTCATTGAACAAAATAATTCCTTAAAATTAGATTTCAGCAAGTTGAAGCTAATGAGTTAATAAGACATCAAAAAACAATAAAACAAAGTCAAAATAATGAAAAAAATAGGAGAAAATGTGAAGTGTCTCATGGAAGAAATAATTGACCTGGAAAATAGAATGGGAAAAGATAATTTAAGAATTATCTGCCAGAAATGCTTGTTGAAAAAAGGGACTAGACATCATATTTCAAGAAAATATAAAGGAAAAGTGTCCCAATATCCTAGAACCAGAGGGGAAGAAGGAAATTAAAAGAATTCAGCAATTACCTTCTGAAAGAGATCTCAAAACAAAAACTCGCACAATTATTATAGCCGAAATCTGGAGCTCCCAAGTTAAGGAGAAAATATCTCAAATAGTTTGAAAGAAAGCATTCAAATATTGTGGATCCAGAGTCAGAATCATGCAATATTTAGCACCTACAACATTAAAAGAGCTTAGAGCATCGAATATGATATTCTGGAAGACAAAGGAG
The DNA here is from genome assembly GCF_900497805.2 of Vombatus ursinus. Classification (NCBI taxonomy): domain Eukaryota; kingdom Metazoa; phylum Chordata; class Mammalia; order Diprotodontia; family Vombatidae; genus Vombatus; species Vombatus ursinus. The sequence goes on along the minus strand of NW_020954577.1, from coordinate 20,168,890 downwards.
TTAGGGTTACAACCAAGAATAATCTAGTCAGCAAAACTGAGATTAATAAGTAAAAATAGGAACTGGATTTTGTTCAAAGAATAAACAGATAAATCATTCAACAATTTGATGAACAACTTAAGAAGAAAGAAAACCAAATTACCAATATAAAAAAAGAAAAGAGTGAATTTACCACCAATGAAGAGGAAATTAAATCAATTATTAGGATTTATTTTGCTAAATTATATCCCATTAAAACTGAAAATTTATGTGAAATGGATGAACATTTTAAAAAAATCTTCCCACATTAGATTAACAGAAGAAGAAATAGAATGCTTACATAACCTTATCTTAGAAAATACACTGAACAAACTATAAATGATCTCCCTAAGGAAAAAAAATCCCCAGGACCAGAAGTGGCTAATATGACAGAAAAAGAAAATGATAAATGCTGGAAGGAATATGGAAAAATAGGTACACGTATGAACTGTTGGTGGAATTGTGAACTGGTCCAAAAATTCTGGAGTGCAATTTGGACATATGGCCAAAGTGAATATCCATAAAACTCTGGATACCCTTAGACCCAACAATATTACTACTCTGTGTGCATCCCAAAGAGATCAATTCCAGAAAAAAAAATAGAGAGAGAGCAGCCCTTTTTGTGTTGGCAAAATTATTGCTATGGAACACTATGGTGCTATAAAAAGTGAGAAGAGGTATGGTTTCAGAAAAAACCTGGGAAGATTCATAAGAACTGTTGCAAAGTGAAGTGAGCAGAACAGTAACAGCAATATTGTAATGTTAATTAACTGGGAAATATTCAGTTACTCTGATCAATAGAATGAACGATAACAATTCCAAATTTCATCCAAACAATTTCATCCAAAGATGAAAAATACTATGCATTTTCAGAAAGAAAACTGATGGACTCTAAATACAGATTGGAGTATATTTTTTACTTTATTTTTCATTTTTTTAGGATTGAAAAAAAGACTTGCCTTCTCAATTAGTGAGTCAGAAGCTATCCACTAGAGGGAGGGAGAAATTTGAAACTAAAAATTTAAAAATGAATGTTAAATAATAAATTAAAAAATATTTTAGGACTTAACTCAGACTTTCAAATTTCCCTGTATTTTGTTAAATTTCATGAGTTTTTAATTAAAATTAAAATCCATTTTACATGAAAAATTAATTAAATTGCATTTCATTGACAAAAATATTAACAGTCTAAAATAATAGTCATGCCTATTTTTACATGTCTCAAGGAAAGTAACACTTACGTTTTGTTTCCATGGACTTTTTAAGTTCTAGCTTTGCTGTCCCAGGAATCCAAGCTTCAAACTTTGGAGCCAATCTTGATTTCTACCACTCTCAGAGAAAGGCAATCACTAAACCCTGTCAAGCCTACCTCTACAAATATTTCTAGGATTCACTTCTTCCTTTCCATTCCCATCCCTACATCATTCCAGGCTCTTAAAACCTCCTGACTGAACCCTTCTGCAGTTCTTTCCATAATGATAACACATAACCTGGCAGAGATATGCCTCTAATTAGTTTTCTTTTTTCTCTTGCACATACCACACCTCAGTTTCAAAACCCTAACATTATTGTGTAATCAGATCTAAGGTTTCAAGATTCTAGGCATTCAAGGCTCTTGGCAATCTCTTTCCTCCTTGCCTCTCTTAATTTAACCTCTTTGACAAAGTCTTCCACATTAGCAAACTGGTTGAAAAGAGGATGTCATTCCCTGCCCCTTTCTTTTGCTTTCACTGTTGTTTTCTTTGGAGCTTTTAGGTATCATATTCCGTAGAAGGTCAACAAGAATTGGAGAGAGGTGTTAGTTCAACCTGATGTATCTCTTTTCATCCCAATGTTTAGCATAACACTGGAAGTTGTAGATGGATGAGCTCAACCACAGGATGATCCTTGACCCTGACCAGGGGATTCACATTCCTTGTAGAAAGGACATATTGGCCAGTGTGATACAGACTTGCTAAATTATATCCCAGGGACTCTTCCCTTAAATATTTCAAGGTTCTCTCCAAACACAAGGACCAGGAGTTTACATAATATTGTACTCTTGTGCGCATGAAGGTAGGATATGGAAGAAATAAGTAGGAAAGGTATTAGGTCTCCCCAGACATGTTTGTTGGTGTGGGATACATAGCACTGTGAAACCTACTTAACAATATCTTTGAGTGCTGACTAGATGTAAACTAATTTAAATAGAATTTCAACACCCAGAAAGGATCAGAGAAAAGAAGCACCATGTTGAAAGTAGGTACAATGGTAAACAAAATGATGAAATAAAAAGGAGAAAATGGCAGCTCTGCAGTGTTAAATGAGTTAGCTGTCCTCCATACATGTATCCTGGTCGCATCTGGTCCCTGCATACGTTCCTATTCATGTCGGTTCCCTGATTAAATGTGTTCCCCACATGTCATGCCTATATATATTTATTCTTCTTTTGCTAAAGGTATGTGTATTTGTCAGAGAGTGGCTTTGCAGTTTTGGGAAGAAGATTCTATTATTATATTATTACTTATCTGTTTCATTAAATGACTTTGCTTTGAACTAGTCATGAACAATAGTTTGGTGAGGATTCTGACCCAGAAAGTAACTAGAATCAAGACTAGCATTGGGACCCTCCTTGTACTACAAAAATCCAAATATGTCTTCAAAGAAAAAACTGATAATCCAAATAAATAGAAAATAAAGATAAACTCCGTGCATTTGGTTAAATGTAAGCATATATACCCAGGTGACCTGGAAGCATTAATGTAAGCCTTCCGAAATGTCTAACTCAGGCACAGTGGGGAGCAGAGGAATTGGACTAATCTGGCTCATTATAAAATTAAGTCCTTTTTTAATGAAAGTCCAAGCCTCACCAAACATTCTTTGTCTTCTTACTCATTCATCTGGCAGAAACTTCAGAACCAAAGGGGCTTTTGATGAATGACCTCAGCTAATCATTCTCAAAGACCCCAGGAAGACTTTCCTTATTTGATTCCACTAACAAATTAAGTTTGTGTTAATCATGGATGTCACTTGCACACAAATGGCCCATAAATATTCAGAGCTATCCATATTTTATCACTTAGAACAGAATGCTTGCCAGTCAGTGTGGTTTTAAACAAGCAATTAGAGCATAAGTTATTAAACATTTTAAACAAACGGGCTGCATCAAGACCAAATGAGAGGAGTTCAAAGAAATTTAGCATCTTCCTGATTACACAGGTGTTGGAGCTGCTGAGAGTCAGAGAGGAGAAATTATTTTTGAGCTTGCATTGGTTGCCATGCCTTTTTTTCTCTTTGCTCCTTTTACAACCATCCAGGTGGTCCCATCCATGTCCTGATACTTAGTTTTGGTGAAATGCCAGTAAATAAGAAGGGTTCAAAAGGGGTTTGACTTCCTAACTAGAAGGTCTAGAAAATCACTGTTTTTACTCCTGCTATTCAATTGAGAGCTATTGTTCATAATCAGATCCTGTTGAAATGCAAGGAGCCTGGGGCTCAGTCAAAAGTGGGATGGCATTGACAGCTATGGGTTTATCTCTCAATGTTTCCCAACAAAAATCTATCTAGATGATTCCAGAGGAAAGACAACTCGCTATGAGAGGCAGCTATTCACTCCACCAAAAGGCAGGGCCTGGAATGCTAGACAATTGCTGCCAGATTAGTAGCTATACCAAATCTCCTGTGTCTGGGTCTCCATGTTGTGTAGTGGTCCATAGGCTCCCTAAAAGTCACACAGCTGGTACAGATGTTCAGAGCAATGCTGGCCCAGCAAGAGTTACTCCTCACCCTTAGGCCTTTACCATATTAAGGGAAAGAATGTGGTTTCTTCCAGCTGAAACCTGTACCTAGTCATTCCATTCTATGAATGGAAGTCTTTGGCTGTAACCTGCTGTGGGTGAGAGACCTTCAGCATATTAGTTCACATCTCTGATTTCCTTGCTTGGAGGTCTCCAAGCAGAGACTGTAACCACTTGTCTGGCATCTTCTAGTAATGACTCCTTTTTTCTAGAGGTTAGATTTTTATATATGCATATAAATATATATGTGTGTGTGTGTGTGTATGTATGTATGTGTGTATGTATAAGGGATATGGGGGACGATGCTCAGAAATGTGATTTCCTTACTGTAGGAAACACCTTACCATAGATAGGAAAGCTGCTGTCACTCACAATCAGAAACGACCTGGAACTTTCTAGACTTGAGAAAGGTGCCTGGGGATACTGAGTAGTTTGTAATTTACTCGGTGTCACAGTGGACATTAGATGCATGACTGGACTTGAAGTCTTTCTGATTCAGACTGATTTTCTATCCATCATTGCCAAGAATTACAAAGACAAAAGTGAAATCATCCCTATCCTCTCAGGAGCTTAAATTATCCCTATTGGTGGGGGGATGGGAGAACAATATGAGCACAGATGAGCAAATCTAGAATGTTTGCAAAGGAAATACAATGTCCTTTGTAAGTGCTGGTGTTAGGACCTGAGGGAAGAGGGGACTAGGACACATTGTGGTCAGAAGGGACTTGAGCCCAGTCATGAAAGAGACAAGGGGTTCTAACTAGGGTTGGGGTGAGAAAGCAGGATGTTTCAGGCATGGGTAGTCAGTGTCATGGGTCTAAGATGTGACCTGGAATCCACAGAAGGTGGTGGAAGGTCAGTCAAACCTAGTGTTTGGTAAAGCAACACGTAATAATCTTGGGAAAGTTGGCCAGAGTCAGTCTGTGACTAGCTTTGAATGACAAAGAGACAAATTTGTATTGGATTCTAAAGTCCACAGGGAGCCAATGGAGCCTCTGGAGCAGAGGAATGATGGGTCAAACCTGTGGTTTGGGAGGATCACCCTGATATCTGAATATATATTTAATTAAATAACTTTTGTGAAATCAAAACTCTTCTAAATTCTGCAATGTAAGAAAACACTGTTCCCCTCTCAAAATGCTACACCGTGGCCAGAGTCCCTTCCACTACTGGAGCTGGAGCCCAAGCCAGAGTCAGAGCCTCCCCTCAGACTTGAGTCTTGGGGCCTGGCTCCCAGGTGTCATTAATGTCCGGGGTGCCCTGGAGCAAACTAATGGGAGCTCAAGCCATGGTGAACTGCTGACATTTTAGTCGAACTATGGAGGAACTGGTTCATGATCTTGGCTCAGCCCTAGAGGAGAGTTCGCAGCAAGTCAGAGGAGGCTTTGCAGATGCAGGAGATCACTCTCTAAGTATAACTTGTCCATTGAAACACCAGGCAAAAAAAAAGGAGAGGGAGAAAATGGTGGTCTTATAATGCTCTTCCTTCTTGGGAGACAGGCCATTGTTTAAGTGGAACTTTGGACTCCAGTTTAGAGGAATTAAGCAAGGACCACAGAGAGAACCAAGATCACAGTGAAACATGTTAGTAGCAAAACACAGACCATCATCGAACTTAAATAATGTTAGAGGCAAATGACCCTTATGGCATGAGTCAGATCTTGCTGTAGATAATTTAGGTAACAGAACTCTCTGTAGAAGAAGAAACATGAAACGCATGGCAATAGATCCACCATTTGAAATCTCTAACCCACTGACACTGCCCCAACAGCATGAAAATAGAGATCAAGAAACGGACAATGACTGTAGATCTTAGCAACACTAGGAATTCAGTAAAAACAAAATTAAAAAAGGAAATTAAAAATCACTAGACAAGAACTGAAAATACAAGATGATGGAGTGGTTTGGGAAAGTGAAGAATTGCTCCAAGTGAATAAGGATAAAATGGAATATGAAGAACAAAAAGGCTCAGATGAGATCATGAGTGAAAGTGACTCCAGCAGCCTCAGCAGCACAGCACTGATGCTGGTTTGTTCACCAGTGATGAGGGAAGGCAAAGTGATGAGGAGCAGAGTGACTGATTCTATAAAAAGGAGTCAGGTGGGGCATATGGCATCACAGGAGTCATTCCCTGGTGGCAGTCAGGAGAGTCTATGGAAATAGGAAAGAGAATTACCAGATCTTGTCTTTCAAAGTATCTTAAGTGGCTCTTTTCCTCTTATGTCACCTTCAGGCAGAAGAGGTTTCAAGGCTACACTCAATCATCTACATGGAATGCTGTCAAAGAACATCAAAAAATCTAGAGGAAATTCTACTGCAGTGTTAACTTCATCTGGCCCATCATTGGTTTAGCCCTGGGACCAGGACAGAGTATGGCCAGGACACAAAATTCAGACCTTCTACCTTTCCAGTCTGGTGATGTCCAGCATGTACAGTGCTTATGATGTGACATTCATCAAAGTATTCTTCTTCCAATGGAGATCAGATCAGTTTATATTTTCTCCAAAAATGCATTTTTTTTCAAAAACTGATTTTATACCCTTTGGGAATCATCTAAAGTAATACTAAAAGCACCTTGTAAATCCATGTGTTTGGGGATAAAATATATCTTGATATCTCCAGGCAGTTTTCTTTCTGCAAAAAAAAAAAATCTTCAACTGGGAAAAATAGTAAAATTGTAAGTCAGAGTTTTGTTTACATTCTTATTTTAAAAGATAAACATTTATTGAAGTTAGAAACTTATCTATTGATGACGCTATAGTCTTCCATTTTGATGTTTCAATAACCACTGTTCCAGAATCTTTATTTGCCCTGATTTTTGGCCATTCTTGACCTACTAATAATTGTCATCCCCGGACAACTCCAACAACAATCAAGTTTTGTTTTTGTTTTTGTTTTTGTTTTACCCTCTGCTTCTAGACTGCCAAAAATCAGCAGAAAAAGAAAACAGCAAATTTCATTCTTGACATATTTATAACCTTATTTTAGTCTTTGATACTTCTTGACATTCCTGCTCCACCCTTCTTGACTCATTCTTCATATTGACTATTCCAAACCTTTTCCTCTCTCATCAGACCCCCAGCAACATACCTGCCCTCCCCCATACACACATACACACATACACACATATTTATAGCAGATGGCTTAGCCCCTTTCTTCTCTGAGAAGTTGAGACCACCCAACATGAATTCTCCCAGCTCCCCATTTCCATTCTTCAAAATGTTACCACTCAGTCACTATGTCTTCTGGTAAAAGAGTTGTCCCTACTCTTTGTTAAGATTAATCCTTTTAGATCTAATACATCTCCAAAGGTCTCATGATGGAAAATGCTATCCACATCTAAAGAAAGATTTATGAAGTTTGAATGCATATTGAAGCATATTATTTGCTATTTTTTTCTTCGGTTTTGTTTTGTTTTCTCTTTTTTGTAGTTCCTTCTATGGGCTCTATTTTTTTTTCCCTTACGACATCACTAATGTGAAAATATGTTTAATAGGAATGTATATGTAGATCTTATGTCATATTGCATGCCATCTTGGGGAGGGAGCCAGGAAGGGTGGGAGAGAAAAATTTAAAACTCAAAAGCTTATGAAAGTGATTGTTGATAAATCAAAATAAATTAATAAAAACATAAAGTACTTCATAACATAGGAAAAAAAAGATTAATCCCTTTATCTGCACCACAGATCCCATATTCTCTTGACCAGAGGTGTCAAACTGGAATCCCAAAAACAGCCACATTACATTAAAATGTAATTGGAAAATGTTTAATAAAATTTAAAAAAAACATTGCGTGGGCAATTTAAAGTTTACAGGAATCTTGAGCTGGAACACACACTCAGGGTCATCAAGTGCAACCTCATTATTTTCCAGGTGAAGTTTGGAGAGGGGACATGATTTGTCCAGGGTCACATAGGTTAGAACTAATAAATCCAGGATTCCAATGTCAACTTTTTCCATAGTGCTCTGGCTTTTTATAGTAGATATTTGATCATTTCTTCAAACCTGACTAAAAATCCTATCCCTGTATGGTGTCTAGCCATGATTTTTGTTTTGCTTCAAGAGATGATTCAGATGATCAACATTAACATTAGGAACAATCTGCATGATAGAGTGTGTGCAATGAGAAAAGGGCAGTCAAGAGAGAGCCCAAAGCCTGCCAGACAGAGTAAAGGCATAGAAAATGATTTAAATAATGACTCTGTGAAACTGAACATGGCTGAGCAGCAGGAAAGAGAAGGAAACACTGCATATTTTAGTAAATCAGATCAATGATATGTGAAGGGATGATTTCAGTGATCTGTTTAACTAATTCATCTTTATCCCACTTCAGTTTCCTCACCTCCTGCTCACTTCTCAGCCCTTTGCAATCTGACTTTGTAGTCCACATTTCAAGGTTACCAATGTTCACTTAATGCCTCCAACCAATGACCTGTTTTCTTGCTTCATTCTACCACATTTGATCTTTCAGCCACTTTTGATTCAGTTAACCACCTTTTCTAATCTTTTCCTTTTCACATTTCTGATATAGCTCTGCCTCAGTTCTCTTTTGGTTTGTCTGACTTCCCTTTTTCAGTGTCCTTGGTGGGACCAAACCCTTTGGGACTAGGCATGAAACTCAAAGGATACTTCCTGGCACTTTTATTCTTCTTTATACATATTTTGATCTTGATTTCATCAACTCCCGGAGACCAGTTCTCATATTGCTATCAATGATTACATAAGTAGTTAGTCTCAATCTCCTGAAATTCAAGCCCATTGATATTATTATAGATTGAGAGCAGGAAGGAACTTTAGAAAGCATCTAATTTAATGTCTTTATTTACAAATGTAACTAAGGCAAGGCAAAGCATATGACTTGACTGAGGTCACAAGGCAGTAGTTGCCAGAGGTGAGATTTGAGCCCAGGTCCTCTGATTGCAAAATACATGATTTGTCTGCTTGTCTAGGCTGCCTTCACTATCTCTCTCAAGTGGATTGGTTTTTGGACTAGATAATAAAAAATAAAATGTCACGAAGTTGAAGGATCAAAAAGAAAAAAAAAGAAACAATAGGAGATAACTATTGATGATGAATTCAAGACCTAAAAGAACTATTTCTCAAGGGACTAGGACTACTAAATGATAGGCTTACTGAGGCTTTGCCAAATATTAGGAAACAGGCAAGTTTCTCAAGCTGCTATTGGAAGAGAGGATCTGCTGAAATATGAACCATAGGTCAGGTGCTTTGCATACCTCCAAGCACTAGACAAATACTAGGCAGCTATCATTCCAAGGGATGGGAGAATCACACATGGTCTGTTTTTCACATACCCATCATGCCCCCAAAAGAAAGAAAACATGAGGCATGCAAACTTGGCACCCAAGTATGTCCCTGCTACCCCAAATATGACTCACTTCCTTGCCACACACACCCTCCGCATGCCAAGTTTATTTTTCTTCAGCACAGTTTCAGCTATGTGTAGCACTGATTATCACTTATTATATATATATATATATATATATATATACACACACATACATATACACACACATATGTATGTATGTATGCATGTATACACATATATACATGCATACCAAATATACTTATATCAAATATATAAATAAAATATAATTTCCATTCATTGTTTCTGGTTCTACATTTGGGGGCCAAAAGGAATAAATATAATTTCACTTCCAAATTACAGATATTTCAACAATTGGAAACCACTACCTCCTTATTTTCATGATCTCTAAATTAGACAATCCAAGTTCTTTCAACCATTTATCATATGGTATGAGCCTAAGGCCCTCAAACATTCTTACCATCCTCCTCTGACTCTTTGTAGATGATTAATGAATTTCCTACAGTGTGGCAACAAGAAGGGAAATGTACTTGCATAGTTAGTCCAAAACATAGATGACAATGGGGGAATGTCAACCTGAAAGTGTCCCCTAGGGACATGGGCTTGGTCCTGTGATATAGTCATCTCATGACTTCACTGTATTCTCAATAGGATTCCAGGTGTTACTGATGAAACTACTTTAAAAGTGAGATTTAATTTTCTTTTCAGCAGGTCCAGGACTCAGAGTCACATAGCCTCTGCCTCCAAGGACATATTATGAACTAGCAGCTAGCTGCAGTTGTAAAGTTTTATCTTTAGCAATAACATCCTTATACTGCTGGTTACTCATTCTCAAAAGATGCTGAAATATTTCTTCACAAGTGGTTTTTTATCATAAACTAACATGGTACATGCCTGCTGAACATGAGCCCTAGTTCCCTACCAATTGAAAGAGTCCCATTCAGCACAGTCCAGCTTAGGGACTTTTAGAATTCCCTAATAATATGGTTTATTGCTGATATCACTTTTGGAAGCTTCAACATTTGCTCTTTGCTTCTGGTTCTGAATCTATAGAGGTCTTTTCTCAGGACCAATTGTTAGAACCAGACTTCAGGACTCTAAAAACATAACTTATTCCTCAGAAAATAATGATATGATTGATGATAAGAATTATAACCTCTGCTAAATAACATTTTTAATGTCAGGATGAAGGCTTTTTTTTATCAAAGTGGTCATGGGATGACTTTTCTGGATAGTCATTCTGACTCAAATTTCATTAGTACACTATTTACATTGCAGCTCCTGTGACTATAACACTCATGTAAAGAATAACTTCTATTGAAAAGCTCAAACAATGATCAGCCCTGAGTAGCAAGAAGTAGGATCAATTAGGATTCCATATATAACAACCAAGAAAGCTAACACGGTTTCTTATCACACCTCTGAGTTGCTAATGGATTTTCTTTGCCATGCAAGATTTATTTTTTCACTACATATCTAAAATGTTTTTCAATATTCTCAAGACAAAATAAATTCAGCTTTAAAAAATACCTGGTTATTAAAAAAAAGCTACTGAAATAGATTAATAAAATTATATTATTATGATTATATATATATACATATATCAATATATGCATATATATGTGTGTATGTGTATGGGTGTATGAAATGAAGAAAAGATTGGTCACTCATAAGCCCTGGAGGAAGGAAGACTCCTTTCTGGCAGACAGAGGTTCAAGGGGGCAATTTGGAAACTAAAATGGCATTGACAAGATACTGGGCTGAGTCAATAGCCACGATTTCTCAAAATACCAATACCTGAGGGACATGGAGGAAAGATAACTAATCTCAGTTCTAGAGGAGAGATTTTGAGTCAGGAATGGCTTTGCAATACGTAGTAGGTATGCAATCAGACTTGCTTGTGTGGTAGTGTTCAATATAATCTGTCTCCTTTATTGTTGTTCACTCTGCTCAAATATGTTGACAAGATCATGGCATGGGCATTTCATCTTCCTAACTGACCCAGCTCTACCAGAGAGTTTCAGGATAAGAGCTCATATTACTTATTCTTTGTATTAAAAACAAAAACAAACAAAAAAGTTTTGATACTCCATGTAGCATGTATGAATAGTAAGGTGGATCTGTATTTTATTGCAAATAATTATCTCAAAAGAAGATAGTAAGTATTGATTCTAGAGTAAAATCAAGTCCATAGGAGAAGGATTACATTTTTAAGTTATAATTAGTTTATGGGGTAAGGAGGATGGACACTAGATGAAACCAAATTTGTTGAGTAAGAACTGTGCTTTCCCAGACTATATTCACTCAAGAAGAAGAATGTAAAGTTCCTGGACAGCAATCAGGAGTGAGGTTGTACAGAGATCCAGTAGTCCTTAGGAGTAGCCACTAACTATATTAAGGGACCAGGATTCAAGAGTGGCCTTGAGACTGAAGTTGCAGAGTAAATTCTACCACATAGCATGGCTTCCTTCATGAATTATTATTCACACATAAACACACACGCACACACACACACAGAGGAAAGGAAGGGTAAAATTATAACTACAAATGCAATAGCACATAAAGTGGAAGAAGTCCAAATTTGATGTTTCAGAAGTTGGTAGTCTCATGAATGACATGTATCTCTCTAAGTTTTGGATACATCTATTAAAAACATAATTAAAAGGAAACAGAGAATTTTAAAAATGCAGGAGAAACTAGAGCTGAAAGACTTATGGTGTCTTCTAAATGAGACTGATGAAGAATATACATATTTTTCAGCACCATCCACAACTTTCACCAAAAAGAAACTGACTGTATTAGGGCACATAGATATGGTAAATGCATGTTAAAGGCAGAAAAAATAAACACATCCTTTCTATATCATAAACAGTTTAAAAAATAAGAATGTGTTCTGGGAGCACAAATAAAAGATAGATTTAAAAAGATTTAACAAGTAATGTAAATAATAAGTGGTTCCAGGGAAAATAATATTAACAAAACAATTAACTATTATTTGAAAGGAAATTACAATAATAAAACAACATATCAAAATTTCTGGCATACAGTCAACCCATTCCTCAGGAAGAAAATTATATCATTACAAACATGAATTAACAAACTAGAAAAAATAATATTCTTTTAAAAATAGACCAATAAGCCTACAATAGGAATAAAGGAAAAACTCTTAAAATTATAGGAACACTAGGTAAATTGCAAATGCATAAAAAATGCTAACTAAACCTAAACTTTTTTTTTTAGAAAATACTTAGAAAATTGAAAACCTTCAGCCATTAAAATGAAAAAAGGCAGAAAATTGAGCCAACAGAATAGTAAACAAGATTAAATTACAACTAAATAAAAAAATAATCATTATAATCTACCATTCATAGGTATATAATTATAAAACTGAGAACATAAAAGCAATAGAGGAAGACTTTCAAGAATATAAAATTCTACAACTACCACAAGACCAAATAGTGATCTTAAATAATGTAATCTCAGAAAAAGAAATCAATCCAACTCTAAAGAAACTACTCCAGGAAAGATATCTTGATCCTGATGGAGCCACAGTAAAATTATTTCAAACTTTTAAAGAAGGATTGGTACTAATACTACCTAAGCTATTCCCAAAACCTAAAAAAACAAAATATCATATCAGATTGACTTTAGAAGACAAATGTAGTCCTAAAACCTAAATCAGGGAACTATAAAACAAAGAAGGAAAGTGAAGTCCCAAACCATGAAGCAGGGTTGGAAAAATGAGTAAAACATAAGGCAAATATCCAAATAGCTGAATACAACCAAATTATTTATAGGACAAATTTGAAATGATCAACATGGTACTAGAATTAAAGGGGATAGGAAAAGGTTTCCTGTGGAAGGTGGGGTTCGATCTGAGATATTATTTGTAAAGTGCTTTGCGAATATAAAAAGTACTACATAAATGTCAGCTATAAAAACACACTTAGAGAGTTCAATGTGTAAAGACATTCAAATCAATTGAGAAACAGGAAGAAACAGGGAGAGGGGAAAGGCTCGATCTAAGTAGGGTTATAAGAAAAATATACCTTAAGATTATTGTGAAGAACAATTTAAAAGGAAAGAAAAGCTAAGAACCTATCGTTGGAGTCTGCTTAAAAGAAAGACATGAAGCAGAAGTAGTACAAGCTGTTTCTATGAAGACTATATTATTGGGACAGCTAAGTGGTGCAGCAGATAGAGCACTGGCCCTGGAGTCAGGAGGACCTGAGTTCAAATCTGGCCTCAGACCAGACATTTGACACTTACTAGCTGTGTGACCTTGGGCAAGTCACTTAAACCCAAAAAGAGGGAATTTGGAATAAAGACAGAAAAAGTATGACTATGGAGGGAAATGAGAAGTTAGGTGGCTCAGTGGATGGAGAGCTAGGCCTGGAGTCAGGAATATCTGAATTAAAATCTGACCACAGACACTTACTATCTATGTGATCCTGGGCAAATCACTTAACCCTGTTTGCTTCCATTTTATCTTCTATAAAATTATCTTGAATAGAGAATCAGCCTTGAAGTCAGGAGGACCTGAGTTCAAATCTGGCCTCAGACCAAACACTTGATACTTACTAGCTGTGTGACCCTGGGCAAGTCAATTAATGTCAGTTGCCTAAAAAGTAAAAAAAAAATAATGATCTTGAGAAGGAAATGGCAAACCACTATATTGCAAAGAAAATCCCAAATGGAGTCACAAAGAGTCAGTCATGACTAAAACAGCTGAACAACAACATGGAGTAAAATTCATAATTAATTGTCATAATTCTGAATGTGAAAGGAAAGAACTCACACATGAAATGAAAGATAATAGGAAAATGAATTAAAAAGCATATTTCAACAAGATATTGAAAAAAAGAAGTTTATATGATAATTGTGTTGTATATTTGAAAGGAATAGCAAATTGTACACAGTAGATTTATAGTTTCATATGCAATCACCTTTTTATTGTACTATATTATGGAAATGCTTGTTTTATTTCACAAATTAAAAAAAATAAAAATATGAACACAAAAAAATAAAAGAAAATATGACTTGTAAAATAGCTCAAGGAAAGATAATTTAATAATTATTGGACTATCTGAAAGCTGTGATAAAAATAAGAGATGAGATGTCACATTTCCCACTCAGTTGCATATATAAATATAACTTCCCCAATAAAAAAAAATAGGAGGGGAAGTAAATAAAATAAAGAAGGAGAATGATAAAAGAAAGGACAAATTAAGGGAAGCAGTAGTTAGAAGCAAAATAGATTTTCAAGGAGGGACAGAATAAAAAGAGGAAGAGATAAAGAAATAAAAGATAACAGAATGAAGGTAAATTCACAATTAGTAATCATAACTGTGAAAATGGGATCAGCTCACCTATACAATGGATGCAGACAGAAGAATTGATTAGAAATCAAAATCCAACAATATATTATTTATGAGAGACACACTTGAAACAGAAAGACATACATAGAATTAAAGAATATAATATGCTTCAGCTGGAATAAAAAAGGCAGATGTATCAATCTTCATGTCAAACAGGTCAAAAGCCAAAATAGACCTAATTAAAAAAAGACAATCAGGGAAACCACATTATGCTAAAAGGTATCATAGACAAGGAAGTAATATCAAAACTTTTCTGTAGCAAGTTTCTCTGATAAAGTCCTCATTTCTCAAATATATACTGAAAGTAGAATTGAGTCAAATTTGTAAAAATTAGAGACATTTTTGAATTGGTAAAGGGCCATAGGGTAAAAACAGTTTTTAGAAGAATAAATCAAAGCTACATATAGTTATATAAAAATACTCTAAGCCATTACTGATTAGAAAAATGCACATTAAAATAACTCTGAGGTATCAAGTCACAGCTAGAAGAAATAACAATTGTTATGGGATGAGGGAAAAACAGGTTCACAAATGAACTGTTGGTAGAGTTGTAAGCTGGCCCAACCATTCTGGAGAACAATTTGAAATTATGCCGAAAGAGCTATAAAACCATGCACACCCTCTGACCCAGCAATATAAGTAATAGGTTTGTATTGCAAAGAGATATAGAAACAAATGGAAAAGGACCTTTATATACAAAAATTTTTTTATAGCAACTCTGTTCATGGTGGCAAAAAATTGGACATTGAGGATATGCCTATCAGTTGGAGAATGGCTGAACAAGTCATGATATATAATTGTTGTAGACAACTATTGTGCTATTAAAAAAAAAAAAAAGATGAGAAGGGAGGCAGACCCAAGATGGCAGAATAAAGGCAAACACTCAACTGTGCTTTCTGCCAAAGCACTCCAACAATCTTTAAAAAACGACTCTAAACAAATTCTAGAGCAGCAGAATACACAAAAAGATGGAGTGAAACAAATTTTCAGCCCAAGACAATGTGGAAGGTTGGCAGGGAAGGTATGTTGCACTAGGTGAGAGAGACCAGGCCCCACAATCACAGACTAGGCCCCAGAAACTCAGGGAAGTACTTGCATGGACTGATGCAAAGTGAAATGTTCTGTGTGCAAGGTAACAGCAGTATTGTAAGATGATGAACAATGAATGACTTAGCTATTCTCAGCAATGCAAAGATCTAAGACAACCCTAATGGATTTATGATGAAAGATGCTATCCATCCCCAGGGAAAGAACTGATGGTGTCTAAATACATATTGAAACATATATTTTTTATTTTTTTTATTTTTTTTTGGTCTATGTTTTCTTTTACAATGTGACTATCATGGATATGTTTTGCAAGACTACACATGTATTACCTATATTGAATTCCTTGCCTTCTCAATGGGGTGGGGGGAGGAAGAAATGGACAGAAATTGGAACTCAAAATTTTAAAAAGCATGTAAAAATTGTTTTTACATGTTCCCTAGGAAAAAAAATCTCCAGGGCCAGATGGATTTACAAGAGAATTCTATAAAACATTTAAAGAACAATTAATTCCAATACTATATAGACTATTTGAGAAAATAGGTGAAGGAGATTTACCAAATTCTTTATATAATACAAATATGGTGCCGATACCTAAACCAGGAAGAGTCAAAAAAGAGAAAGAAAATTATAGACTAATTTCCCTAACAAACATAAATGAAAAAATTTTTAATAAAATATTAGCAAATAGATTACAGCAACTTATCAAAAGAATAATACCCTATTACCAGGTAGGATGTATATGACGAATGCAGGGTGGGATCAATATTATGAAAACTATCAACATAGTTGATCATATCAACACCAAAAGTAACAGAAACCACATGATCATCTCAATAGATGCAGAAAAAAGTTTTGGAAAAAATACAACACCCATTCCTATGAAAAACACTAGAGAGCATAGAAATCAATTGAGCCTTCCTCAAAATAATAAATATTATCTACATAAAACCTTCAGCAAGCATAATATGTAATGGGGACAAGCTAGAAGCATTTCCAATAAGATCGGGGGTAAAACAAGGATGTCTATTGTCACCACTGTTGTTCAATATCGTACTGGAAGCATTAGCTTTAGCAATAAGAGAAGAAAAAGAAATTGAAGGTATTAGAATAGGCAAAGAAGAACAAAGTTATCACTCTTTGCAGATGATATGATGATATACTTAGAGAATCCTAGAGAATCAAGTAAAAAACTACTTGAAATAATAAACAACTTTAGTAAAGTTACAGGCTGTAAAATAAACCCACCATAAATCATCATCATTTCTATATATTACCAATAAAGCCCAACAGCAAGAGATAGAAAGAGAAATACCATTTAAACTTACTGTAGACATTAAAAAATATTTAGGAGTCTACCTACCAAAACAAACCAAGGAATTACATGAACACAATTACAAAACACTTTTCACAAAAATAGAGTCAGATCTAAATAACTGGAAAAATATCAGTTGTTCGTGGGTAGGCTGAGCTAATATAATATAATATAAAATATAATATAATAATAATTCTATGTAATCTAATTTACTTATTCAGTTCCATACCAATCAAACCACCAGACATTTAATTTAAAGAGTTAGAAAAATAATAACAAGATTTATTTGGAATAACAAAATGTCCAGAATATCAAGGGAACTAATGAAAAGAAATGCAGGGGAAGGTGAACCAGCCATTCCAGATCTTAAATTGTATTATAAAGCAGCAATCATTAAAACTATTTGGTACTGGCTAAGAAATAAAGTGGTGGATCAGTGGAATAGGTTAAGGATGCAAGGCACAGTAGTCAATGACTAGAGTAATCTATTATTTGCTAAACCCAAAGACCACAGCTTCTGGGATAAGAACTCACTATTTCACAAAAACTGCTGGGAAAACTGGAAAATAGTATGGCAGAAACTAGTCATAGACCAAAATCTTATACCATATACCAAAATAAAGTCAAAATGGGTTCATGATTTAGATATAAAGGCTGATACTACAAGCAAACTGGGAGAGCAAGGAATAGTTTACCTGTCAGATTTATGGAGAACAGAAGAATTTATAACCAAACAGGAGATAGAAAACATTACAAAACGCAAAATGGATAATTTTGATACATTAAATTGAAAAGATTTTGCACAAACAAAGCCAATGCAACCAAGATTATGAGGGAAGTAGAAAACTGAGGAAAAATTTTTACAACCAGTGTCTCTGATAAAGGCTTCTTTTCTAAAATATATAGAGAATTAAGTCAAATTTATATGAATACAAGTCATTCCCCAATTGATTAATGGTCAAAGGATATGAAAAGGCAGTTCTCAAATGAAGAAATTAAAGTCATCTACAGCCATATGAAAAAATTCTCTAAATCACTATTGATTAGAGAAATGCAAATCAAAACAACTTGAGGTACCACATCACACCTATCAGATTGACCAACATGACAAAATAAGAAAATAAATGTTGGAGATGTGGGAAAATTGGAACACTAATGCATTGTTGGTGGAGTTGTGAAATGATCCAACCATTTTGGAGAGCAATTTGGAACTGTGCTCAAAGGTTTATAAAAATGTGCATACCCTTTGACCCAGCAATAGCACTTCTAGGGCTGTATCCCAGAGAGATCATAAAAAATGGGAAAAGGATTAACATGTACAAAAATATTTATATCAGCTCTTTTTGTGGTGGCCAAGAATTGGAAATTGAGAGGATACCCATCAATTGAGGAATGGCTGAATAAGTTGTGGTATATGAATGTAATGGAGTACTATTGTGTTATAAGAAATGATGAATAGGCAGACTTCAAAAAAACCTGGAAAGACTTGTATGGTCTGATGCTGAGTGAAGTGAGCAGAACCAGCATAACGTTGTACACAGTAATAGCCACATTGTGTGATGACTAATATTGATAGACTTAACCCTTCTCAGCAATGCAAGCATCTAAGACATCTCCAAAGGCCTCATGATGGAACATGCTATCCATATCCAAAGAATAAAACTATGCAGATTGAAGCATACTAGTTGCTATTTTTTTTCTTCTGTTGTGTTTTGTTTCCTCTTTCTGGTGATTCCTCGTATTGGTTCTAATTCTTGCTTACAACATGACTAATGTGAAAATGTTTAATAGGAATGTGTATGTATAGCCTATATGAGATTGCATGCTGTTTTGAGGAGGGAGAGAGAGAAAAATTTAAAACTCAAATGCTTATGGAAATGATTGTTGATGAATCAAAATAAATTAATTAAAAAAACAAAAAGAAAGAAAAAGAAAATACTAAATAAGAAAAAAAAGAAATTATGAGGGGCCATTTCAGAAAAAAAACATGGCAAGAACTATATGAACTGATACAAAATGAATTAATAAGAACTTGGAGATCATTGTACATAATAATAGCAATATTGCAAAGATGATCACTTATCAAAGACTTGTATACTTTGATTAATACAATGATCCAAGAAAATTCCAAAGGACTCATGATGAAAAAAAAAACTATCCTCTTCTAGAAAGAGAGAGAGAGAGAGAGAGAGAGAGAGAGAACTGATGAATTTTGAGTGCAAATTGAATTATAATTTTCTCATTTTCTTTAATTTTCTTACTTCTTTTGAAATACAGCTAATATGGAAATGTGGTTTTTGTGATTCCACATATATAACTGATACCATATTGCTTGCCTTCTTGGTGGCTGTGTGACAGGGTAGAAAAGGTGGAGAGAATTGGGAACTCAAAATTTAAAAAGAAAAGAAAGATAAAAATAAATAATAAATAAAAAATAGAAAAAAAAACAGAAAAAATCAATGAATTGGAGATGCAACTTAAAAAAAAAGTACTATGAAATCAACAAAGTAAGAAGTCCCAGTTAAATATCAAGATGGAAATACTGAAAATAAAATAAGTGGTTAATAAAATATAAAGAAAAAATCCTTTGAACTATCACTTCAAAATAGATGATTTCTAATCTAATTAGCCAGGTAAACCGTTAGCTGATTTTATTTTCAAAAAAGAAAGATGAAAACCAAATTATCATTATTAAAGATGAAAAAGGTATATTGTTGTTGTTCAGTCATTCGTGTCTGACTCTTTGTGATCCAATAGACCACAACTCACCACACCCTTCTGTCCTCCACTCTCTCTTGAATTCTGTCCTAGTTCATGTTCATTGTTTGCATGATACTATCTATTCTTCTCATCCTCTGCTTTCCCCTTTTCCTTTTGCCTTCAATCTTTCCCAACATCAGAGTCTTTTCTTATAAGTCTTATCTTCTCATTATGTGGCCAAAATATTTAAACTTCAGCTTCAGTATCTGATTTTCCAGCGAATGGCATAAATTAGTTTAAGTATTGACTGATTTGACCTTGTTGTACAAGGAAGTCTCAAAAATTTCGAAAGTGTCAATTCTGCAGCACTCAACTTTTCTGATAGTCTAACTCTCACAGCCACACTCCAGCTACTGGAAGAAATATTGCTTTGACTCTATAGGCCCTTGTTGGCAAAGGAATGCCTCTGCTCTTTAATAAACTATCTAGATTTGCCATAGTTTTTCCTCCAAGGAGCAAAGGTCTTTTAATTCCATGACTGCAGTTGCCATTTGCAGTGATTTTTGAATCCAACAATCAAACCAGCTTTTACATTCTTCTTTTTTACTCTCATCAAGATACTTCTTAATTCTTCTCGTTCTGTGATCATAGTGGTATCATCTACATATGTGATTTTTTTTATACTTCTCCCATCAGCCTTACTTCCAGCTTTTGATTCATCCAGGCTGGCATTTCACATGAAGCACTCTGCAAATGAATTAAATAAATAAGGTGATACATATCCCTGTTGTACTCCTTTTCCACTCTTAAACCAATCAGTTATTCCATGTTAGGTTCTAACTGTTGCTTATTGGCTCACATACAGGTTCCTAAAGAGATAAATAAAATAATCTGGCACTCACATGTCTTTGAAGACTTGCCATATTTTGTTGTGATCCACACAGTCAAAGGCTTCAGGGTAGTTAATGAAACAGAAGTGGATGGTTTTCTAGAACGCCCTTGCTTTCTCCATAATCCAGCAAATGTAGCCTCTTGAAAAACCAGTCTGTTCTTCTCATAATTCTTGGTTCAAATATTGTGAAAGCTAAGCTTGTAGAACCTTAAGCATAAATTTGCTGGCATGTGAAATGAGTGTAATTGTTTGGTAATTTGAACATTTCTTGGCATTGTCCTTTTTTAGGATTGGGACATAAGTTTATCTTTTCCAATCCAGTGGCCACTGTTGTGTTTTCCAAATTTGCTGGAGTATGGAATGAAGTTCTTTAAAAGCATCATCTTTTAGGGGTTTAAGCAGTTCAACTTGAATTGCATTACCTGCACTAGTCTTATTGTTAGCAATGCTTCCTCAGGCCCACTTGAATTCATTCTCCATGATGTCTGGCTCAAGATCAGTAATCGTACCATCATGATTATAGTGATGCATCGGCAATCTTTCTTGTATAATTCTTTTATGTATTCTTGCCACATTCTCTTAATCTCTTCTGCTTCTGTTAAATCCCTATTATTTTTGTCTTTTATCATGCCCATTTTTGCATGAAATTTTCCTTTGATATCTCAAACTTTCTTGAAGAGATCTCTTACAGCCAAAGGTGAAGAAGCACTGTACCGTCAGTTAAAACAAGATCTGAAACTGAGTGTGAAACAGATGATGTGTTTCTTATTGTAAAATTCAGACAAATTTAAGAAAGCAGGGAAAATCATCTTACCATATGGTTTTGACCTAAATAACATCCTCTATGAATATGAAGTGAATGTGATAAATAGATTTGTAAGATTAAATCTGGTAGCTAGAGTATGTGAAGAACTGTGGACAGGGGTTCACAGTATTGTACAGGAGGCAGTAACAAAAAACATTCCAAAGAAAAAGAAGAGCAAGAAAGTAAAATTGCATCTGATGAGGTTTTACAAATGACTAAAGAAAGAAAGAAAGGAAAAGGTTAAGGAGAAAAGAAAAGATACATCCAGCTGAATGCAGAATTCCAGAGAATAATAAGGAGAAATAAGGTTTTCTTAAATGAACAATGTAAAGAAACACAAAAAAAATGTATATTTGGGACAAATGAAGAAGAAATAAAAGTTATTATTAGAACCATTTTGCCCAATATAACAAATATTTGCCCAAAATAATAAATAGTTAAATGTAAATTTGAATATTTGCAAAAAATATAAAATAGTCAGATTATCACAATAAGAAATAGACTGAATCTCAAGGAGAAAAAAAAAGAAATCACAAGAATAATAAATGTACTTGCATAGAAAAAACTAAAAAAATGAATTTACAAATCAATTCTTTCAAACATTCAAATAATATTTACTTCCAATATGTGAAAACTACTTTCAAAAAATAAAAATAAGTTATACTATCAAGTTCTTTCTGTGATGAAAAAAAGTTTTGATACCTAAATGAGGAAGTGTAAAATAGAGAAAACTGCAAACCAACATCCCTAATGAACATTGTTTCAAACATTTTAAATAAAGTATTAGAAAAAGTGCTATAAGAACATATCATAAAGATTGTGCAGGTTATACTAGATTAGATTGATATCAGCAATGCAGGTTTGGTTTAATATTGGAAAACTACAAATATGGTTGTCCAAATTAATAATAATAACAAAAATCATATAATTTATCAATATTTTATTTTATTATTTATTTTATTAAAAAAAGATTTTGACAAAATGTAAAACATTCTGTTAAAAAAGCTGCAAAACATAGCAACAAATGCACTCCTTCTCAACATTGTAAATAGTATATATCTTAAATAAAGAGCTAGCATTATATGTAGCAGAAGCCAATTATAGTTTCTTCCAATAAGATCAGGGTAAAGTAAGGTTATCCATTGTCGCTATTTTATTGCTATAGTGCTAGAAATGGTAGCTATAGCAATAACACAGGGGAGAGAAAGAAAACTGAAAAAAATAATCATAAAGAACATAAAAAAGTATTATTTTCCAGATGATATGATGATGTTCTAAAAATTAGAGGCAACTAAAAGTTTAAGCATCAATAATTAGAACAAAGTTATAGGATATATGTAATCCCATACAATTATCTCCATTTTATAATTAAGGAAACTGAGGCACAGAGATTCAATGACTTTCCTAGAATTATATTGTAATGAAGATGAAGAAATTTACAGGTGAAGAAATTTAAGCTGAGTGACAATAAGAAACTTGTCCAGAATCATCTAACTAATAAGTGTCTGAGACAAGGTTTGAACACAGGTCTTCCCAATTCCAAGTCTAGTGGTCTATTAATTGAGCCATCTACCAAGCATTTTAAGGTTTTTCTTCCCTCAAATGATTAACCTTTTTCTGTGGGCTGTTCAGGGAGGACTAGCACCTCTGGTATCCAAAGGGTTGATGAACCCTTCTCAGGACTACTCTTTGGTGTCCACCTCTACCTGGTTCTCACCTGTGGCTCAAAGAACATGTAGCATACACAGTGGCCACACCTCAGTAAACTGTGTTGGTAGACAGGCCAAATCATGGTGAGGATTACCGACAGGCCTCAAACCCATTGGTGAGTTAGGGGAATGTCTGCCCCAAGCATGCGAAGACTTCCCCCAGAGAATGGGCGGATGAGAACAATTTGTTCCAAGGCCCATGAAGGCCACTGAAGCAGGCTCTGTGGAGCACAGAATCACAGAAGCTCAGAGTTTGAAGGCACCTCCAAAGTCATGTGATCCACTATGTACCTATACAAAAAGTCCCTCTCCATCACCCTATCAAGTGATTGTCTAGTCTTCCTTCAAAGATCTCCAAGTAACAAGAACTTCATTTCCCATGGGAGCCCATTCCACTGCAGGACAAGTCTAGGATGTCCTTCCTCACCTCCAACTGGAATTTGCCTCTGCTTTATTCTGACCCTTTCCTCCTGTTTCTGACTTCTGAGGCCAAACAGAAGTACAATGCCTCTTCCAAGTGATAATCCTTTACATGTTTACACGTAATTATTTTAATCATAATGACTGAATTTTTAAAGGTTTGTTTTCAGATTTGAAAATAACTTGATTGAATTTGACGTCATGTAATCCTAGAAATCCTGAGGAGGTAATGACTATAGGCATTCTGATTTAATTTAACAGGTGAGAAAATAGGGACTCAGAGGGCAGCTAGGTGATGCAGTAGATAGAGCACCGGCCCTGAAGTCAGGAGGACCTGAGTTCAAATCTGGCCTCAGACCAAACACTTGACACTTACTAGCTAGTGTGACCCTGGGCAAGTCACTTAACCCCAATTGCCTAAAAAAAAAAGAAAAAGAAAAAAAGAAAAAAGAAAGAAAAACAGAAAATAGAGACTGAGGGAGGAAGTTAAGTGACTTGATGAGGGTCCCACAGCAAATTTATGCTTGAGGTAGGTAGCAAAGCTAGGTGTCCCTCTCTCTAAATCTAGCCCCTATCTATCAATCTGCCACCTCACATTGGCTCTTACATCTGAATTGTTCCTGTTACCTCTTTTCTAGGATGAACTTCTCCAGATCTTCAATCGATTCTTATGTGGCATTCTCCACTTCCTTCCCCACTCTGATAAACTTCCTAGGGATATACCCCAGTTTGTCAATGTCCATCATAGAAAATGGTGCCCAGGAATAGTCACAATAATCCATGGCTGGTCTACTCCAGAGCAGAGTACATTAGTATGGTAGAGTATAGAGATAATAGGGTTATTGTCTCCATAGATGTGCACCAGATCACACTATTAAAGCTGACAGGTCACATGTAGCCTTCTGGATTTCAAAGCACAGTTTTTGGAATATTTCAGTGTGCATTCCACTAAAATCCTCAGATGACTTCCACTTGAATCACTTTCTAGCTTCCCTTTCACCACAGTCCATTTGGGCAATTTCTTTTCTCTAACCTCATTATAGGACTTCATGCTTATTCCCTACTAAATGTCACCCTACTGTATCCTGTCCACCTCTTAGAGTATAGGAGGGAATAATTTAGACTTCAAGAAGTTAAGGCTATAGAAAAATCTGTCCAGAAAAATTGGGGAGTAAATGTAATTTCCTGAGGTTGCTTCCCCACATTCATTTGAAAGCATGATAGTTTCCTATTTTCTTAGATTTAAGAATATTGACAGGCTTATTTCAAGCTGTGGAGCGTCAGAAGAGTGTCTATGGCCAACATGAGAAAACAGTCCCTTCATGCTTTTCAATGTTCAAAACATATTCAAATGTAAAAGCCCAATAATTTAATTGCAATAACAAACTCAGTGATGTGTGTTTATCTTGCTTTTACACACGGGGATTTAGTGGAAATCACCTTATGGAAAAGGATGGCTCCGAGCTAAAGCTGAAACTCAATGGAGCACTCACACACACATAGAAGTTATTAAAATCAAATGGTTCTTTGAAACTTTCAATTCAAACTCAGAGTACTCAATAATTCAAAAGGAAATTACGTGAACTGTCCTTCTGGGAAATTGTCAAATAGGTGCATTGGACATAGAAAGTGAAGCTTCCCAGTGAGACAAGAACCTTTGGGGAAACTGTATTTCTGCAACAGAGACAGGGGTGTGGAAATATGCACATATACACACATATATTCAGTGAGTAACTATATAGAGATGATAGGTATAGCAAATGTCTGGGGGACCTGGCATGCCCTGGATCCATAGATTCTCTCTCCATATAGAATGTGTGCATGTGTATGACCATATATGTGTGTGTATGTATGTGTGTATGTATGTATGTATGTATATGTATGTATGTATATAGTGCTACATATAGTCTATATGAATCTATATATGTATGTACGTATGTGTATATATACATATTAACATTATTAATACTAGCTACCATTTGCATGGTGTTTTAGGATTTACAAAGCACTTTGCATATTATCTCATATTCTCACAATTATTCCATGAGGTAGACACTATACTTATCTCTATTTACCAGATGAGGCTAAAAGAGTGGTTGCTGAGACTGACACTACTGATAGAATTCTAAGTCCAATACTCTCCCCATTGGGCTGAGCATACTCTCAAATATGGGTGAATACATACATAAATGTGGACATATGGGCTTTATGGGTCTATGTATTCTCTATCTATCTATCTATCTATCTATCTATCTATCTATCTATCTGTCTGTCTGTCTATCTACCTATCTTTCTGTCTATCCACCCATCCCCCTATCTGTTATCCATCTAGCATAATCATCCATTATATGAATATGTTAACATGTAGGAATTTTATATAACTTATGAATACATACAGTTTATATCTACCATCTATTTATAGTGTGAATATACACATATATGTATGTTTTCTATCCATGGCATATTCCTATGATAGAGATGGAGTCAGAATTATATAAATTTATTCTCTTAAGAGTAGATTCTGCATGCATTGTCAGCAAAAAAAAAAAAACAGCAACAAACTTTCCATTCCATAATTTCTATCACTGACCTACTAAAAGATTATTCTTTTTACAATTAGAATTAAAAAAAACTGAAAATGGAATTGAAAACACATGCCATTTGGCATTTAACATCAGAATTTACATATGAAACCCATTCCATTTACATATGTATTTATGAGACTTCTCTGACCTAATCAAGGCAATTGCTCTCATGGTTCAAGGAACACATTAAAGAGGGGTTCATCAAGAGAATAAAATATGACCGGTTCTCTGTTATCTGACAAGGCATATCCCTCATGAGTCCCAATGAGCTTTTAGTGCTAAAATATTTTAAGAAATGAGTCAGATGTCAGGAAAGGGGAAAAATTAGCCCTATTGATGGGCCCTTTCCAGTCAATTTAGACACTTGAAAATAAAGGAACAAACAGGATCTCAACAGTAATCCAGTTTTTTTTTTCCCTCCTTCCCCTTGTATATTGTTAGTGGACTGTTCTCCTTCCTATAGTAGTAAAATTCATGAAACAAGAGAATGATTGGCATTGTTTCATCTTCTAGGTACCAAAGTTTCTTGCTATTCTGAATTCATGCTTCCCTGGAATAGCATGGCCACGTAAGAATCACTGGACAATAATCTCTCTATTAAAACTTAGGAAAGCATCACACGAGGACAGTTCTCATTTCCACAATGGTAATATTGTAAATGCAATGGAAGGGCTTTTGAGGGGAACAGTTAGAACAAAAGTAATTACCAAAAGTAAAGCATCCCCCTCACCTACTAACTTTGCTATAGAGTCATGGGACCTTAGGCTTGGGAGGGCCCAATGAGATCTTCTTATTTAACTCTTATTTACATCAAAAATCTTCTTGCTCACCTATGCATTCCCTTTATAGACGCTCCTGCTTCTTTTGTTTGGACTCTTCCAATGCCGAGGTCTCATTATTTTTTGAAGTAGAAAATTCCTTTTAGAGATAGCCCAAACTATTGGAATGTCATTCTGATGGCGAAAGGAATTTGTCCCCCTATCCACCCAATATCCACCCAAGTATTTGAAGACAGCTTCATCACTTCTCTGCCTCCCCCCCCTTCCCTACACTATTCTTCTCTTCTTCTGGTTAAAAAGAAAAACATCCTGAGATCACTTAAACAGAGTCCCTAAAACTGCAAAGCATCTTCAGGAGGACAGCATTACACAGCTGAAGCTGGAAGGGAACTCTGAAGTCATAGATGGAAGCCACTCATTTTACAGATGAATTCCAGCAATATAAATGCCATACTCAAGGACATGAAGACATAAGTGTGATCAAAGGCAGGATTCACATGAAGATCTTTTGATTCCAGAGCCAGTATTCTTTCTCAGTACCATTCTGGTTTCCAACAATCTGTTCAGTGCCCAACATGAGAAAATAAATCTGCTTTACATTATTTGTCAAAAAAAACTGATGTAAAAATTTATCATTTGAAGGAATATTGAGAAGGGCAGTATTTGCATCCTAACACATGGTTTCTTCCACTGTTTTTTTTAAATTTTTGTCCACTTGTTTTGCTTTTTTTTTTTCAGTAGAGTATTAAATAGGTGAGTCCTTTCCATCAGGCAAGTGGCAGATGCAAGCCATAACAAAGAGAATGGATGAGTCTCTTTCTTAAAGCCTTTTCCAAAAAGAGAATCATGTGAAGTACCTTCATCTCCACTTAATACCATCTTTGAGGAAATGATAATTGAAATACATGCCACTGATGATGCAATACCACACATGATCAAATTGAACAGTTTTCCAATCATTTATAAGTCTACTAAATGATTACTCTGAGGTCTTCTCATCATTATTCAAAATAGTTCCATATGGTCAGGAAGAGACACAGAGCATCAGCTAAATAATCACCTTTCAAAATCAAGGCAGGTCGGACTTCCTGAATTTATCAAGAGGGGCTAGCAAATTAGAGTCACGCTTTAGCTATCACTGAATAATAGTTCCAAATTCGCACTATTGCTGTTGCCAAACAGTGGATAGGAGAGAGTATGTCAAGTATGAACAATAGCAAAATGATTATCAGTAATTACATATCATCTCCCAAAATAGATGGAATTTCACAAGGTGGAGAGTTTGAGGGAGGGGAGGAAGAAGGTCAGTGGTCCTATGCCACTTCCTCCTGCTAAAGGGGCTTCAGAATAGGAGACCAAAAAAATCTTTCCCCCATCCCCAGGGTGGATATGAGTAGATGAAATGGAACCAATGTGTTCATAAGGCCTTTCACTTTTATAAATGTCATACCCATGCTCTTTAAGGCAGAATGCAACTTTCTAGTGGGAAAGAGAAAAAAAAATATAAACCACCATGAAAGTACAAAGTCATATTTCAGGATGACTTTATCTTGAAACCTTGGTATCAAAGAAGTTTTGGGTTGTATAATATCAGATGATGTAACATTTAACTAGAAGCAGCCAGGAAAATTTTCTAGTATAGTAAATGAAACATTGACCCAATGAACAAGGAAAGGAGGGAAGCTCTAGGTCCTCCACCTCTCATCCAAGGGCTTCTGCTCAGGGCTGGAAACGCTATCCCTTGCAAGTGAAAAAATGAGGAGATATTTTCGCTTAAGTTTCTACAACATCATTAACTCACACTGAGTTCATGATCTATTCAGATCCATACTTTGATAGAACAATTACCAAAAAATATACCCTGCACCCCAGTGCAGGTCCTCTTAAGTGGGTGTTATCTTCCTCTATTTGAATTAGGATATAAGGTCATCCAGGCCTAGGACCATCATGCTTATTGATAGTGGTTTCCATAACAATAAGCACAATGTTGAACACATAATTAACACACAATAAATGCATTTTCACTTATTCATTCATTCAATTAATCAATCAAGCAATCATTCATTGATTTAGCAATCCATGTAACCCCTATTTGTATTTATGGAGTTGATGTTTAAAAAAATCAACGGTAGGGCTTTGATTTTTATTAATTTCCATCTTTTAAAAAAGATTCAGCTCAGCTTAAGTTACTAATCTTTTGAGATTTCTTTGGCTTTTGTCATGGTTACAAAGAATTTGAGTTCTCATTCTCAATCTTCTTTCAACTTTGAGTTAGATGAACAAACAGGCTAGTTCTTCTTTATAATTTTAAATGTCAAAAAGTTAAGCAGAGCCGAGAACAAATTCCCAAATGACTTCACTAAAGAATGTATTCCAAGTTGACATTCAACTATTGTTGATTCAGTTGATTCAATTCAAAGGTGGAAGGAAGGAGGGAAAACAAGGAGGGAGAAGAAAGAAAGAGAAGAAAGAAAGAGACAAGGAGGAAGGAAAGAAATAAGAACGTAAGAAACAAGGAAGAAATGGAAAGATGGTTAAGCAATTCTTGATCATGTTTGAGAAGCTTTCATGTTCAGACCTGGCTTGAACCAGATGTCCTGAGTCTTCTTCCAGTTCTTGGATTCTAAATTCTAGGATTTTCTAAATACTCTTGCTTTCAGTTGGGCAACTTTGCCCAAGTTGATCCAACCATACATACTTGGCCTACACCTCTACATCTGATACAAAATGAGAATATTCCTTTCAATTATTTTTTTTAAATTTTCCATTCCAAATTCTTTCCATCCTTTCTCTTCTTCTCTATCCATTGAGAAGGCAAGAAATGCAATAGCCATTATACATATGAAGTCATTAATTTTTTTTCAAATTTAGCCATCTCCTCAAGCTAGATATATATGTGTGTGTGTATATATGTATGAATAGGTTTGTGTATACACACACACACACACACACACACACACACATACACACACACTAAAATCTGAACCCTGATTCCACAAATTCACTATCTTGAAGTGGTTAGCATAATTGATTATGAGCCCTTTGGAACTGTCAAGGATCAATATATTGATCAGAGATACTAAATATCCCACATTTGGTTATCTTTACAGTATTGTTGTTACTGCATAGATTTGTCTGGTTCTGCTCACTTTGCTTTGCATCATTTCAAGTCTCATTTTTCCCCCTGAAACCATCTCCTTTATCATTTCATATGACATAATGGTATTCCATCATATTTATATCCCATAACTTGTTCAGCCATTCCCCAATTGATGAGCATCCCCTCAATGTCCACATCTTTGCCACCACAAAAAAAAGCTGCTATAAATATTTTTATATAAAAGGTCTTTTTCCCTTTCATCTCCAATTTGCAATGTAAATTTCCCCTCAGTTTTCTACTTTCCGTCTAATCTTGGCTGCATTGGTTTCATTTCTGCAAAACCTTTTTAATGTAATGTAATCAAAAGTATCCATTTTATATCCCACAATGCTATCTTGTTTAACAATAAATTATTCCCTTATCCATAGATCTGCCAGGTAAAAATTTCCATGCTCCCCTACTTTGCTTGTGATAATACCCTTTATGTCTAAATCATACACTTATTTTGATCTTAACTCAGTGCATAGTGTGACATGTGAGTCTATACCTAGTTTCTTCCAAACTGATTTCCAGTTTTCTCAGCAACTTTTTTTTTCAAATAGTGAATTTTTGTCCCCTAAATTGGTATCTTTGCATTTTTCAAACACTAGATGACTAGGGTTATTACTGATTGTGTATTATATACCCAATCTATTCCACTGATCCACCCCTCTATCTCTAAGCCAGTATCAGATTATTTTGATGATTAACACTTTATAATATAGTTTGAGATCTGGTACGACTAGACACCTTCCTTCACAGTTTTTCATTATTTCCCTTGTATAATCACATTTTGTTCTTCCAGATAAATTTTATTATTATTTTTTCTAGATCTATAAAATATTTTTGTAGTTTGACTGATATGTCACTGAATAAGTAAATAAATTTAGGTGGAAGTGTCATTTTTATTATATTGGCTCAGCCTACCCATGAGCAATTAATATTTTTCCAGTTATTCACATCTGGCTTTATTTGTGTGAAAATATTTTGTAATTGTGCTCATATAGTTCATGGATTTGTCCTGGCAGTTGGACTCCCAAGTATTTTATATAGTTTACAGTTACTTTAAATGGAATGTTTTTCTATCTCTTGCTGTTGTATGTTGTTATTAATATATGTGCTGTTGATTTATGTGTATATTTATTTTACTTTTTCTGAGATCATGATTGCTACCCCTGCTTTTCTTCCCTCAGCTAAAGCATAATAGGTTCTGCTCTAGACCCTCTTTTAACTCTGTGTGTTTAACTCTATTTCAAGTGTATCTCTTTTAAACAACATATTGTTGGATTCTTGTTTCTAATCCATTGTGTTATCCTCTTCTGTTTCATGGATCAGTTTATTCCATTCACATTAACAGTTATGATTGCTGTGTATTTCCTTCTATTTTATTCTCTTTTACTTATCTTTCTTTTTTTCACCCTATTACCTTCTGAAGAATATGTTTTCTTTCTGATCACTACCTCCTTTAAACTACCCTCTCTCTTGTCTCCCTCTTCCATCTTTTATCCTTTCCCCTCCTATTTTTTTGTTTGGTCAGATGACCTTCTCTATTCACCTGTGTAACCAACTTCCCTCCTAGAACCAGTCCATATAAGAGTGATGTTTAACTGTTCCCTATTCCCTCTCCCATTTCCACTTCCATTTTATAAACTTTTCCCTGCACACCTTTTTTACGTGAGATAATTTTCCTTATTCTTTTCTTCCTTTCCCCCTTTTCTCAGTGCATCATTTTTCTCACTCTTCAATTACTCTTTTTAGATCCTCTCAACATAATAAAATCCTGACCACCCTCTGTCTAAATTCCCTAATGATAAAAGTATTAAGGGTTATACATATCATCTTCCCATATGGGAATATAAGCAATTCAACTTTTTTTTTAAATTCCTTATGATTTCTCAATAATGTTCACTTTTTTAATGCATCTCCTGATTCTCTTATTTGAATGTCAAATTTTCTATTCAGTTCTGATCTTTTGACAATAAAATGCTTGAATGGCGTTTAAATTATTTCTTTTTGATTGCTTCAAGTTTTTTGTTTTTCCTTGATATGGGAGCTCAGATTTTTTTTTTAAATAATATTTCTGGGAGTCTTCATTTTGCAGTTTCTTTTAGAAGGTGATCAATACATTTTTTCTTTCTTTTTTTTACTTTGTTTTTGTTTCTAAGACATATGGGTAGTTTTCTTTTACAATATCTTGAAATGTTATGTGCAGGCTCTTTTTTTTTTTCTTTTTAGATCATGTCTTTCATTTAGTCCAATGTCTTAAAGTATCTCTCCTCTATCTATTTTCCAAGTCAATTGTTTTTTTTTCTATGTGATAATTCACATTTTCTTCTATATTTTTCAGTCTTTGACTTTGTTTTAACTCTTGATGTCTCCTGGAGTCATTAGCTTCCACCTGGCCAATTTTCATTTTTAAAGAGTTCTTTTCTTCAGTAAGGTTGCATATCTTTTTTACTGTTTGGCCAATTCTGAATTTAAGGAGTTATTTTCTTCAGTACTTTTGTGTCTCTTTTGTTGTTATTGTTCAGTCATTTCAGTCTTGTCCAGCTCTTTGTGATCTCATTTGGGGTTATCTTGGCAAAGATATTGGAGGATTTATCATTTCCTTCTCCAGATTGGTTCACTTTCACTGCAATGATAATTCTCTTTTCACAATTTTATTGCATAATTCTCACTTAATTTCCTAATGTTCCCTCTAATACTCATATTTGATTTTAGAATCTTTATTTGCTCTTTTTTATCTTTTTCTTTTGCTTTTCTAAGAATTATTTTTTTGGAGGTATTGTGTACAATCTGAATTTTTGAGACATTATTTGTAGATGTTTGCAAGTCATTGTCTTATGTCTTGAGTTTCCCTGACACCATAGGAACTTTTTGTGATCAGCTTTTTTGGTTCCAGACCCATTTTCCACCCTACTTCTTTATATTGAACTTTATGTTATAGTTTGGCTCTGCTCACCTCTTTGGAGGATGACTGTCTTGAGAATCTGTCTTTTATGTCTTGCTGCTGCTTCACAGGTTGGTCTCAGGTCCTGTAAGTTTTCACAGTAAATGTTTACAAAGGGGTATCAACCAGGGAAAGGGCTATTCACTACTCTCTTGGTCTGTGCTCTGCTTTTTATACCAGAGGGTCCCTACTCCCTCAAGACAATGACCACGCCTCTCTGCTCTAGAATTGAGACCCAGGACTGGTCTGTCTGGTAAATGGACGACAGAGCTGCCTAATGTCACCTGATCTTGAACCCAGTGCTAGCACAGGGATCCCATGAAATTCCTTTCTGTCTAAGTTTTCAGTTACTTTGTTGTTTCTGGGTGCTAGACTGCTGCCTAACACTGCTGCTGTAGCCCAAACATAGTGTTGCTGCCACCATCTGGTTCAGGTTCCATTGCACCACATTCCTAGTCATCCCTGTCTTAATGCCCAGAGACCTCACTTTACGTCTTCCTAAGCCATTCTTGGTAGGAAAAATAACTGACTAATTTTTCTTTGGATTTTCATTTCAAAATTTGGTTTGGAGTGTTTCCTGTGGGCATTGTAGAAGAGGTTTTAGAGGAGTTTTCAATTTGTAACCTTTTACTCCTCCATCTTGACTCTACCTCTGCACAAAGAGAATATTAGAGGCTGTCAAAAGTTTTCTTAAAACCTGGTTAAATTATATTTCTAGCTTTTACTTGGTCCTTCAGGCTAGTCACACTGTAAGAAAGGAAAGGAAAAGAGGGAAAGAATGAGAAAAAGGAAAGGGAAGGGATGAAAAGGGAAAGGAAGGGAGGAGAAAACAAAGGAAGGGAAAGGAAAGAGGAGAAAATAATAAAATGTTTATGTGGCATAATTCATTCATGCTGAAGCCATGTTGGTTTTTTTGTGATCAGCACTTTATTTTCTAAAATTTAAATAATCATTATATATCCATCCAGTCAACAAGCATTTACACTTGTTTAACAATGTCATGGGGGGCAGTTAGGTGGCACAGTGGATAGAGCACTGACCCTGGAGCCAGAAAGACCTGAGTTCAAATCCCACTTCAGACATTTGACACTTACTAGCTGTGTGACCATGGGCAAGTCACTCACCCCCATTGCCTAGCTGAGGGTGTGGTGGAGGAAACAATGTCCTGTAAATTCACCTAAAATTGTAGTTAATTGTAGCCTTTAGTTCACCAACACTATATTCCTTGACTTTTGAAAATTCAGTCATTTGCCCTTTTTCAGTCCTACAGTGGCTCTTTCACTTAGTAATAGCATTCAATTATTACTGACATTGTCTCAGCAATCACATCTACCCTTGCCCCAGTCTTGAGGCTATAGTTCATCTAGAATGGGGGATTTGATGTTGATTTTTCTTATTATCTGCCTATTTGTCTTGGGTTTCAGCTTCTAAGTCAGACAGTTTTATTCCATCTTTTCCAATCCAAATCCTTCTCCTTGGAAAAAAAAAAGCACACACACAAACACAAAAACATAAGAATTGGGTAGATCATCCTTCTATTCATTTCCCACTATCATTGCAGCAACTTCTCCAAGAAATGTTTTCCCTTCTTCTATTCTCACCCTTTCCCAACATAGTTTTAAGAGAGGGAGTGGAGCCAAAATTCCAGAGTTAAAGCAGTGACTTACATGAGCTCTCCCCCAAACCCTTCCAATTACCTGTAAAAAAAAAAGACTCTAAACAAATTCTAGAGTAGCAGAACCCACAAAAAGACAGAGTGAAACAAATTTCAAGGCCAAGACAATCTGGATGGTTGATTGGAAAGGTCTATTGCACCAGGCTGGGAGAGGAGCACAGTTCACCATGGGCCACACAGGCAAACACCAGACCTCAGCAAATCTGAAGCAGGCCTCAGAGGACTGAATCATGGGCAGCTGTGGTGATTTCTAGACTTGTCAACCCACAAATGCTAAAGACAACATAGAAGATCAGTAGGAAAAGTCTGTGACTTCAGTGAGAGAGAAACTCTGTCCCCATCCCAGTACTGGCGCAGCCCCAGGGCAGTGCCTGCTTTTGGAGCTTGGCCTGCAGATGGAGGGGGAAAATGAGTTGCAGATGAGAGAAGGATTGAAGAGATCTCTTTTCTAATGCTGAGGAAGGATTCTCTTGCTTTGTCCATGCTTAAATCTGGGTTGAAGTTCTGGGTGGCAGTCTGGGGGTGAGGAAGAGTGCTGGCATGGTGGAGCTTGTGGTGGCAGTGGAGAGGGAATCCTCCTCATAGTTCCAAGGCAGAAAAGAGTGACTGTGGTCACTCATAGAGCAGAGCCCAGGCCAGGAAAGGAGTAAACACCTCAACCTTGATCTCACCACCTTGGAAGAACTGAAAATTTACAGGTCCCTAGAAGTATCTCTGAAAAGAGCTGCACAAAACCCCCTGTAGCTTGAGACAGTACATTCTCCCCACTGGAAGCAGACCCAAACCTTAACAAAGAGTTTAAAACTCAAGCAATTGGCTGGGAACATGAGCAAACAGCACAAAAATGTCAAACCAAAGAATCTTTCTTTGGTGACAAAGAAGATCAAAACATACAACCAGAAGAAGACAATAAAGTCAAAGCTCCTGCATTCAAAGTCTCCAAGAAAAAAAAATATTAATCAGTCCCAGGCTGTGGAAGAGCTCAAAAAGGAATCTGAGAAGCAAGTAGAGGAAAAACTGGGAAGAGAAATGAGAGTGATGCAAGAAAACCATGAGAAACAAGTCAACAGCTCGCTAAAGGAGACCCAAAAAATACTGAAGAAAATAACACCTTAAAAAGTAACCTAACCCAAATGGCAAAAGAGGTCCAAAAAGTCAAGGAGGAGAAGAATGCCTTAAAAAGCAGAATTGGCCAAATGGAAAAGGAAGTCCAAAAACTCACTGAAGAAAATACTTCCTTAAAAATTAGAATGGAGCAATTTGAAGCTTGTGACTTTATGAGAAATCAAGACATTGTAAAACAAAACCAAAAGAATGAAAAAATAAAAGACGAGGTGAAATATCTCATTGGAAAAACAGCTGACCTGGGAAATAGAACCAGGGGAGAGAATTTAAAAAAAAAAAGATTATTGCAACCATCTGAAAGCCACAATTAAAAAAAGAGCCTAGACATCATCTTTCAAGAAATTATGGAGGAAAACTGCCCTGACATTCTAGAACCAGAGGGTAAAATAGAGATTGAAAGAACCCACCAATCACTTCCTGAAAGAGATCCCCAAAGGAAAACTCCTAGCAATATTGTAGCCAAATTACAGAGTTCTCAGGTCAAGGAGAAAATATTTCAAACAACCAGAAAGAAACAATTCAAGTATTATGGAAACACAATTAGGATAACACCGGATTTAGCAGCTTCCACATTAAGGAACCACAAGGCTTGGAATATGATTTTCTAGGGTCAAAGGAGATAGGATTACAACCAAGAATCACCTACTCACCAAAACTGAGTATAATTCTTCAGGAGAAAAAAAATAGTCACTCAGTGAAATAGGGGACTTTCAAGCATTCATGATGAAAAGACCAGAGCTGAATAGAAAATTTGACTTTCAAATACAAGACTCAAGACAAGCATGAAGAGGTAAACAGGAAAGAGAAATCATAACAGACTTACTAAGGTGAACTGTTTACATTCCTACATGGAAAGATTATATTTGTAACTCATGAGACCTTTGTCTATATTAGGGTAGTTAGAGGGGAAAACAGTTATATGTATAGATAGATTGATAGATAGAGGGCACAGGGTGAGTGGAAGATTAAGGGGTGATATCTGGAGAATAAAATTAAGGAGTAAGAGAGGATTATACTGGGAGAAGGAGAAAGGGAGAGGAAGAATGGAGTAAATTATCTCACCTATAACAGACAAGAAAAGGCTTTCACAGTGGAGGGGAAGTTAGGGAAGGTGAGAGGGAATGTGTGAATCTTATTCTTATCAGATTTGGCTTAAGGAGGGAATAACATACACACTCAATTGGGTATGGAAAGCTATCTTACCCAACAGGAAAATAGGGGGAAAGGAGATAATAAAGCAGGTGGATGATAGAGGGGAGGGCCGATTGGAGGAGGGGATAATCAGAAGCAAACACTTCTTAAGAGAGAAAGGGTCAAAAGAGAGAATAGAATAAATGCTGGGGGGAGGGACAGGAGGAAGGGAAATATAATTTGTTTTCCACAACATGACTAATATGGAAGTGTTTTGCATAACTACACATGTATAACCTGTATTGAGTTGCTTGTCTTTTCAATGAGGGTTGATGGGGAGGGAGGAAGGGAAGGGAGAAAATTTGGAACCCAAAGTTTTAAAAAACAAATGTTAAAATTGTTTTCACATGCAACTGGGAAATAAGATATACAGGCAATGGGACATAAAAATCTATCCTGCCCTACAGGAAAATAGAAAGGGAAGGGGATAAGAGAAGGGGGTCTGTGATAGAACAGAGGACAGATTAGGGGAAGTGGTATTCAGAATGCACTCCATCTTGGGGTGGGTGGAGGAATGAGATGGGGAGAAAATTTGGAACCCAAAAACTTGTAGAAGTGAATGTTGAAACTAAAAATAATTAAATTATTTAAAAAAAAACATAGTTTTATGGGACCACACATACACATCCACACCTTGCTATTGTCTTTGCTTTTCCTTTCCTCTATTGATTTTTCTGATTTTCAGACTTTTAGCCACTCTTTATGTTCCTGCCCAGATACCTGCCCTGTCTTCCATCTTCCGTGTACTTTTTTTTTAAACTCTAGGGTGTTCATTGAGTCTCTTCTAATCCACATTGGTACCTTTTGATCTGAAGTTTCAAACACTAACCAGTGTCCTAATGAGATCAAAATGCAGTTGAGTAATATTTAACAAAATTAATTAAAAAAGAATGCAACAGATAGTATTAATATGTGGTTTTCAAAGTAAATATGTGGCCTATGGTTTAGTTGACCACATTTCTCCAAGAGTTTGATATTATGACTTTAGAAAACTTTCCTTTTCCTCCTCATTAACATTTTCTTTTTATGTCATTAGAATTTCATTCTTGAGAGTTCCCAATCTGTTTTGGCCCTCAGACCAGCCGTAATCAATTTTAATGACTTCAAGGGTTTTCCTGAAGGAAGACATAGATAATTTGTGAATGGTACCAAGTTTTGCTTGCTTACGCATTACCTGTGTAAGAATACACAGGGAGTTTTAGGTACTTGGCAGTTTCTTAAGAGGAGGTAAAAGAATCCCAGATTTGCTACCTTCTTTGGATTCTCAATCATGGCCCTTGTTCCCTGCCCCCAGTGACTATTGGACACTTGATAGGTGGAGAAGTGTGTAGAAGTGATATTACTCATTCTGAGTTACCCTCATCTTGGCTACTGAGGGATTTTACACTGTTAGATTTGAGAGATAGAAAGGTTCTCCAAAGTAGTTCTGTGCCAAGTTCTCAAGATAGGCCAATGGAAAAAGGGAAATAGAGGTAACTGAGATAACAGAAACTAAAGAAAAATTCTTATCAGGAAAGACTCTAGGTTAATTCCTAGGGAGAGAGAATCTACCTGGGAAAATAATTTTAAGAAGTTTGATGACTGAATGGAGCTTGAACAGATGCCATTGAACTGCCCTTAGCAAAGCTAAGTCATTTTCCTGTGCTTGGCGGTTCTATACCAAGATACTCTCAACAGGAGAGGCTGGGAGACTGAAGGGTGGTGAAGAGAATATTGTTGGCCTGGATCTTGTCTTAAGGCTACACAGGACATAGGAATGGAAGATTAGCAAGTATACAAACAAGTTCCATGAGGTGGCCCGAGGGATTGAGTGCTAGCCTTGGAGTCAGGAAGACCCAAGTTCAAACCTTGTTTCCAACTCTTGCTAGATGTATAACCTTGGAGAAGTGTCCTAATCTTTCTCAGTTTTCATTTCCTAATCTGTTAAATGATAGAGTTGGACTCATTGTCCACAAAGGTACCTTTCAGCTCTAAGAATATAATCATATGAGGATGAATACTCTGGTCCATGAGAGCAAGGACTATGCTTTGGCCTTTCTTTGTATCCCTAGAACCTAGCACCATGCATGGCACAGCATAGGTGTTTAATAGATGCTAGCTGAATAATTGATCGAAATAACACAATAAAGTATCTGTTCTTTTCCTTTTGCTTCCAATACACCTCAGACTTCCATTCCCCTTGATTAGAGGAAAGCCATTATGCATGAATGAATAATCTTGAAATTAAACTTTACCTAGAATCCAAACAAAATGAGAAGAAAACAGGTATATTAGAACTAGGCAAGGTTGGCTGGTGATTCCCCAAATCTGACATAGCAGAAATAGTCTTTCTCACTCTATGAGCAGGTTGAGGCCTTGGTGTTGATTCTAAGTGAGCAGACATTAAAAAATAGACATGAATTTATAAGAAAAGGCCTTTGGATTTTTCATGCTTTAGATAGTCCTATTTGGCATTTAAAACTTTCATAATCTGGTTCTAATATTTCTTGCCAAAGTGATTGCCTCTTAGTTGCTTTCCCTGATTCTACATACTAATTAAAATAGCTGGTTTACTGTTCCTCTGCTCAACTTTCTATCTCCTGCCTATATACATTTGCATATGCAGTCTCACAAGCCTGGAATGCTTGCCCTTTTCCCCATAGCCTCATTTTCTTATCTCTCACGTGCCCCCTTCTTCTAGAGGTTTTTCCTGCAAGTCCCTCCCCATTGTTTGTACTCTTTACTTAGCAGAAAGTCCTTAGTACACACACACACACATACACACACACATAAATGTGTTTGTATATATATATATATATACACACATATATATATATAATTATTATTTACCTGTGTGTATATTATCATTCTCTTCCAGTCTGACAAGCTCCCTGAGGTCAGAGGCACCTTAATTTTGGCCTTTGTACTCCCAGTAAGTGATACCATGCTTCATAGCATGACAGTTCCCAATAAATTCATATTGATCCAAACTGATGTAAACCAGCCAATGAAGATGACATTTATGCAATCCCAAGAGATAGGAAGAAGGTGGCACCGAACATCCCACGCAGATGCTGGTTTGCAAAGGGGCTCCCTTCTTACCCAAGAAAGAAACCATCCAGAGACCTTGAAGGCAGGGAGCCCCAGTGGGGAAGGTGGTTTATTCAGCATCCTTTTGACAGATCGGCTCTCAACAGCTTTCTGATTTTGCTCATTTGCCTCAGTAGGCCAAGACAGCTTGTTTTCCAGCCTACCCATAGCCCTATTGATATCAGTGACCTATTTTGCTGAAACATGGTCTTTGTGTCTATTTCTTCAGATACTGACTGTATGTCAATGTCTCATCCTCTTACATTCCCCTCCATGCCCCTCAAACCCTCAGATTGTCTACCATCTCCCAAACAAAGTTTGAGCTGTCAGAGTTGTCCTTTGACTAAGCCAAGGACTAGGTCCTAGGAAAAGAATCCCTCTCAGAGAGCATCTTGGTTTTAAAACCTACAGGCCCCCAGATTGACAGGTCTTCCAAAGAGAGTTTTTCACTGTAGGTTTTATTTTTTCCCTCATTATAAGCATTCTGAACAGCACAGTTGTTAAATGGATCTTACCAATTCCATTTTTTTTTCTTTTTGAATTTAAGGGGGGGTTTGCTCCCCATGGTTTGTCAAATTCGTTTAAGAGATGAGAAATAAAACAGGGCCCAAAGCACAACAAAATTGAAAGGGAATGAGCAGTTCTGAGGATGATAATGATCATAGTTAAGTACGTTTGTGGAAATAGGTTACAGGTTTGTTATTATTAGAGTGGCAATTCACAGGAAATGGGCACAGTTCATAAAAAAATCCATTTACCGCAATTACAAACACACACTCACACACACACACACACACACACACACACACACATTCACATCAACATATCTTGGTTGTTGTTCTCTTTTGCCTAGGACTCTCAACTTCAGGACTGATGGTCATACCTGGGCTTGAGAGGAGCCTAAGGAAGATAAGCTTCAATTTTAGAAAGTCTTACCTCCTGGACAACTGGAAAAGTGGATTTTCTTACACTTGAGATAGCCAGATGTTTTACAGATACATTCTATCCCAGTTAGACATCAGAGAAGAAGAGGTTTGAAGGCACCCAGATCCATGAATGCCCAGTCCAGAGCTCAGCTATACTACCCAGAAGACATCAATTTGGTCCATCTGTGGCCTGGACCTTGAAGTTTGCTTCTGCTCTTTAATTTCCCAAAGTACTGGTCTCACTTGGGGATGACACCACAGATAAATCATCCCTAGTGCCTTCATTTCTGCCACATATTCACTGCAGCTAAATCCAGAAGATACAAGGGACATCACAGAGTGTTCTTACCATGAACAGTTGTCAAAGTTATTTCAAAAAGCCTGCAGGAGAGTTTCTTAATCCTGTCCCTCTGTCTGTGCCTCATTCTGTCTCTGGTTCTCTTTCTCACTCTCTGATTCTCTTTCTGTGTGTCTATCTATTTCTCTGTTTCTTGCTCTGTCTGTCTGTCCTTCCATCTCTGCTTATCTCTGCCCCCACTTGCCCTGCATCCTAAGGGCCCCTCCATAGCTGTCTGGGAAAAGCATACAGCATGCAGTGGTAATCCTGATGCACTGACAACTAATCCCTATTAATTTAATAGTTGAACGAACACCATTTAATGATCAATGGACACTTCCTCCTCTGAGGTTCATGAAGCAATAGCTCCTCTCTAAGAATATTGGTCATGGGCTTAAAATGAGACCAGATGGGAAAGAAAAAATGGAGGGAGAGAGAAAGAGAAATGGAGAGGGGAAAAAAGGAAGGCAGTTTATCTCTCTGCCTCTCTGTTCCCCCTTCCTTTCCTCTTTCTTCTGTTTCCCTCTCTCTTCCTCTGTCTTCCTCTGGGTCTCCATCCTTCTATATCTGTGATTCTGTTACTCCCTGACTCTATCTTTTTGACTCTGTCTCATTCTCTCTGTCTTGATACTATGTCTCTCTGTGTGTCTGTCTTTATTTTTCTTTCACTTTTTTCTCTGTTTCTTTCTTTGTTTCTGTCTCAGAGTCTGCATTTGTGTTTTTT
This sequence comes from Vombatus ursinus, assembly GCF_900497805.2. Taxonomy (NCBI): domain Eukaryota; kingdom Metazoa; phylum Chordata; class Mammalia; order Diprotodontia; family Vombatidae; genus Vombatus; species Vombatus ursinus. The sequence goes on along the minus strand of NW_020954577.1, from coordinate 20,126,989 downwards.
GTTTTTTTTCCTCCTGTCTCTATCTATGTCTCTCTTTATGACTGTCTCTCTTTTATTTATTTTTTGTTTTCAACATTTACTTCCACAAGATTTTGAGTTCAAAATTTTCACCCCATCTCACCCCTCCCCCCACCCCAAGATAACACGCATTCTGAATACCCCTTTCCCTAGTCTGCTTTCCCTTCTGTCTCCTCCCCCTCTTATCCCTGTCTCCTTCAAATTTCCTGTAGGGCAAGATGGATTTATATACCCCATTTTCTGTATTGCTTATTTCCCAGGTGCATGTGAAAACATTTTTTTAAACTTTGGGTTCCAAATTTTCTCCTTTCCTCCCTCACCACTCACCCTCATTGATAAGGCAAGCAACTAAATATAGGTTATATATGCGCAATTATGCAAAACACTTCCATAGTAGACATGCTGTGAAAAACTAACTCTATTTCCGTTAATCCTATCCCACCCCCCATTTATTCTATTCTTTATTTTGACTCTGACCCTCCTCAGAAGTACTTGCTTCTGATTACCCCCTTTCCCAATCTGCTCTCCTCTCTATCATCCCCCTACTCTCTTGTCCCCTTCCCCCCCCCCATTTTCCTGTAGGGTAAGACAGATTTCCATACCCAATTGAGTGTGTATGTTATTACCTCCTTAAGTCAAATTCTATGAGAATAAGATTCACTCATTCCCTCTCACCTTCCCCCATTTCCTCTCCACTGTAAGAGCCTTTTCTTTTCTGTTTTTTTGTGAGATAATTTACCCCGTTCTACCTCTCCCTTTCTCCTTCTCTTAGTATAATCCTCTTTCACCCCTTAATTTTATTCTCCAGATATTACCCCTTCATTTTCAACTCACCCTGTGCCCTCTATCTATCTATCTATCTATCTATCTATCTATCTATCTATCTATCT
>NW_020954577.1:20031807-20126071 GCF_900497805.2 Vombatus ursinus | reverse complement strand
TCTATCTATCTATCTATCTATCTATCTATCTATCTATCTATCTATCTACCTATCTATATCTATATATATGCACATATAATTTTTCCCCTCCAACTACCCTAATACTGACAAAGGTCTCATGAGTTACAGATATCATCTTTCCATGCAGGAATGTAAACAGTTCGACCATAATAAGTCTCTTATGATTTTCTCTTTCTTGTTTATCTCTTCATGTTCCACTTCAGTCTTATATTTGAAAATCAAATTTTCTGTTCAACTGTGGTCTTTTCATCAAGAATGCTTGAAAGTCCTCTATTTCACTGAATGACCATTTTTTCCTCTGAAGGATTATACTCAGTTTTGCTGGGTAGGTGATTCTTGGTTGTAATCTTATCTCCTTTGCCCTCTGGAATATTATATTCCATGCCCTGCAGTCCCTTAATATGACTGTCTCTCTTTCTCTTTCTCTCTCTATCTCTCCCTTCCTCCTCCTCCTATAAATCTCCCTCCCCTCCCCCTCTCATATAGCTTCCAATTCCATTGATGCAGTTTATGCCTCCCTTTTACAATTAAACCCATCAAACACTGAATAAGTACCTATGCTATGTAAGGCATTGTTTCTACCATAATGATACAATTTTAAATTATTGGGGCCAAAATTGTTCAAAAACAGTGATGGGGGCAAAGGAGATATCCAGCTGAAAAGTCAGAGTAGGATATGGGGGCGTTCAGAGTCTATGGCTAGAACTGTTCTCTGAGCTTTTTTCTGGCCTGGTACATGCTCAATCTTGTACTTCATTAGCTTAGACTTCAAGAAGACAGGGTCACCTCATTCTCCAAGAAACCATTGGAGCATAACTCTGGTCATGATGATTCTGCAAGAAAGCACTTACTGTGTAGTGATATTAAACTAACAAAGAAATGCCTAGCAGAAAATACTGTTAGAAAAAGAACATTGGAAAATTAAATAGTAAAAGGGTAACATGCAAGTGTCCTACACAGGAAATTATTTAGAGGAAGAAGTTCTGAGAATACTGCTACATGGGAAATGGAAATGTTTTCTCTTCTTCAGGGTAAATGGTAGCAACACACCTTCTGAAATGTTAGATGTTAGTGGGGAAAAACATCAGAAAGAATGGGCAAACTCTAGGTGTCCATAGGATTATTTGAAAAGCAAATGCTTTTAAATTGATAAAATTAATAAATTGATGAAAAGCAATCATCTAAAATCATCAGCAAGCATTATTTTTAATGGAGATAAGTAGAAGCCTTCCCAATAAGATCAGATTTGAAACAAGGATGCCAATTGTCACCAATATTATTCAATATTGTATTGGAAATTCCAACAATAGCAATAAGAGAAGAAAAAGAAATAGAAGGAATCAGAATAGGGAATGAGGAAATAAAATGGTCTCTTTTTGCAAACAATATGATGATATGCTTGGAAAATCCCAAAGACTCAACTAAAAAGTTAATTGAAACAATAATTTTAGCAAAGTAGCAGGATGTAAATTAAATCCACATAAATCCTCAGTATTCCTATACATCACCAACAAAACCCAGCAAGAAGAGATATTAAGAGATATCCTATTTAAAACAACTCTAGACAGTATAAAACATCTGGGAGTATACCTGCCAAAACAAACCAAAGAACTACATAAATAAGATTATATATTAAAAAAAATGCAAATAAAATTAGATTTAAATAATTGAGAAATAGTAATTATTCATGGGTAGGCAGGGCTAATATAATAAAAATTATAATTTTACCTAAATTAATATAGATATATATTCAATGCCATCCAAATTAAATTATCAAAAATTATTTTACTGAATTAGAAAAAATAGTAACAAAATTCATTTGTAAAAACAAAAAGTCAAGAATATCAAAGGAACTAATGAAAAAAGTCAAGAAAGGAGGTGTAGCAGTGCCGGATCTTAAACTATTTTACATGACAATGATAATCAAAACTATCTGGTACTGACTAAGAAATAGAAATGTAGATCAGTGAAACAGAGCAGATACACAATTTACAGCAGCAAATGAACATAGTAGCCTTCTATTTGACAAGTGTAAAGACTTAAGTTTTCATTTTCATTTAAGAATTCATTATTTGGTAAAAAAAAATATTGTTGGGAAAATTAGAAAGCAGTCAGACAGAAATCTGACATTTGACACATGACCTGGATACAAGAGACATATTACAAAAAAATTTGAAGAACATGGAACATATTACTTATCAGACTTATGGATAGGTAATTAATTTATGAATAAAGAAGAGATAGAGAGCAGAATAAGGTCTAAAATGTTGAATTTTGATTACATTAAATTTAAAAGGGTTTGTATAAATGAAACAAATGTAGCCAAGATCAGAAGTTAAGCAGAAATTCAGGGGGAAATTGTATAGATGGTTCCTCAGATAAATGTTTCATATTTCAAACATTTAAAGAACTTTGTAAAATCTACAAGAATATGAGTCATTCTTCAATTGATAAATGATAAAATGATATGAACAGGCATCTTTCTGATGAAGAAATCAAAACAATTTATAATCATATGAAAAAATGCCCTAAAGCATTATTGATTAGAGAAATGCAAATTAAAACAATCTTGAGATAACATTTTACACCTACCAGATTGGCTAAAATGATTGAAGGGGAAAGCAACAAATGTTGTAGGGAATGTGGAAGAATTGGAATACTAATTAATTGTTGGTAGAATTGTGGACTGATCCACCCATTTTGAAGAGCAATCTGAAATTATGCCCAAATAGTTATTAAACTGCCTAAACCCTTTGATCCAACAATACTATTACTAGGTCTATTTCCAAAGATTATTAGAGAAAAAGAAAAAGAATCTCTATGTCCTAAAATATTTACAGCAGCTCTCTTTGCAGTGGCAAAGAACTGGAATTATAGGGACACCCATCAATTAGGGAATGGCTGAATAAGTTGAGGTACATGATAGTGATGGGATAATTACTGTGCTATAAGAAATGATGAGCTCTATGATGCTAGAAAAACATGGATAGACTTGTACAAAATAATGAAGAGTGAAATGAGCAGAACTAAAAGAATGTTGTAGACAGTAACAGCAATGTTGTTTTAAGAATGACTTCGAGCAGCTAAGTCATTTTGACTATTTTAAAATACCAAAGTGACTGCAAATGATTTTACACAAATATATGTATACATATGTACATATATGTATGTATGCACACATAGACAGACAGAGAGATAGATAGATATAGTTGTAGATATATAGATAGGCATATAGCTATATGTAGCCATCTCAGGGCAGGGGAGAAGAAAAAAAAGAACTAAAAGATATTTACATGATAACTTTATTATGTATTTAAAAGGAATAGCAAGTTGTGCATAATAGATTTGCATTTTCATGTGCAACTATCTTTTTTATCATACTATGTTATGAAAGTACTTGTTTTATTCTGAAAGAGAGAAAGAGAAAGTGAGAGAGAGGGAGGGAGAAAAGAAGGAAGGAAAGAAGGAAGAAAGGAAGGAAGGAAGGAAGGAAGGAAGGAAGGAAGGAAGGAAGGAAGGAAGGAAGGAAGGAAGGAAGGAAGGAAGGAAGGAAAGCAAATGTTTCCCTTTCCATTGCTTTTGGGAAAGCCCATGTGCACATTTGATCTTGACTGTCTGAACTTGAAGGTAGTGAAAGTTTAAAGATGATTTTAAAAAATGATAAGCACACACTCAATTTTATGATGAGCTCACTCCCAAAATATATAACCTTATATAACCCTCATTGCCTGGGGCCATCCACCAGTCTTAAGAAGGTTAATTCACCACTTCTATCATCTTGAAATGAACTATTTTTGTCTTAATTGCAGTGAGAATTCTGACATCTCGTAAATTAATTTGCTAACTTTAGGTAACTAAGTGACCAGTACATTCATAAATGAGATGAGCTCTTTTAACTCTTGCATTCTTTCAAAAGACTTCATTGTTTTTAGGGAAGAAGAATGCTTTTTTAAATTTATTTATTTTTAGTTTTCAACATTTACTTCCACAAGATTTTGAGTTCCAAATTTTCACCCCATCTTGCCCCTCCCTCCACCCCAAGATGGGAGGCATTCTGAATATCCCTTCCTCTAGTCTTCCCTCCTTTCTATCTCTTTTGCCCCCCCTTCTCTTATCCCCTTCCCCTTCTACTTTCCTGTAGGGCAGGATAGATTTCTGTACCCGATTTCCTATATATCTTATTTCCTAGTTGCATGTGAAAACATTTTTTTAAACATCTGTTTTTAAAATTTGGGTTCCAAATTTCCTCCCTTCCTCCCTCCCCATCCACCCTCATTGAAAAGGCAAGCAACTCAATATAGGTTATACATGTGCTGTTATGCAAAACATTTCCATAATAGACATGTTGTGAAAAACTAACTATTTCCCTTAATCCTATCCTCCCCCCCATTTATTCTATTCTTTGTTTTGACCCTCTCCCTCTTCAGAAGTATTTGCTTCTGATTACCCCCTTTCCCAATCTGCCCTGCTTTCTATCATTCCCCTGCTCTCTTGTCCCCTTCTCCCCCTATTTTCCTGTAGGGTAAGACAGATTTCCATACCCAATTTAGTGTGTATGTTACTCCCTCCTTAAGTCAAATCCTATGAGAATAAGATTCACTCATTCCCTCTCACCTTCCCATTTCTGCTTCACTGTAAGAGCCTTTGCTCTTCTGGGTTTTTTTGTGAGATAATTTATCCTGTTCTACCTTTCCCTTTCTCCTTCTCCCAGTATAATTCTCTCTCACCCCTTAATTTTATTGTCCAGATATGACCCCTTCATCTTCAACTCACCCTGTGCCCTCTATCTTTCTATCTATCTATCTACCTATCTATCTATCCATCCATCTTTCTATCTATATCTATATACATACATATATTTTTTTCCCTCCAACTACCCTAATATTGACAAAGGTCTCATGAGTTTTAAATATCATCTTTCCATGCGGGAATGTAAACAGTTAAAATTTAAAAAGTCTCTTATGATTTCTCTTTCCTGTTTACCTCTTCATGTTCCATTTGAATCTTGTATTGGAAAGTCAAATTTTCTATTCAGCTCTGGTCTTTTCATCAAGAATGCTTGAAAGTCCCCTATTTCACTGAATGACCATTTTTTCCCCTGAAGAATTATACTCAGTTTTGCTGGGTAGGTGATTCTTGGTTGTAATACTATCTCCTTTGCCCTCCAGAATATTATATTCCAAGCCCTGCAGTCCCTTAATGTAGAAGTGGCTAAATCTTGTATTATCCTGATTGTGTTTCCACAATACTTGAACTGGTTTTTTCCAGCTGCTTGTAATATTTTCTCCTTGACATGAGAACTCTGGAATTTGGCTACAATATTCCTAGGAGTTTTCCTTTGGAGATCTCTTTCAGGAGGAGATTGGTGGATTCTTTCATTTTCTATTTTGCCCTCTGGTTCTAAAATATCAGGGCAGTTTTCCTTGATCATTTCTTGAAAAATGATGTCTAGGCTCTCTTTTTGATCAAGGCTTTCAGATAGTCCAATAATTTTAAAATTATCTCTCCTGGATCTATTTTCCAGGTCAGTTGTTCTTCCAATGAGATATTTCACATTGTTTTCTAATTTTTCATTCTTTTGGATTTGTTTTACAGCGTCTTGATTTCTCATGAAGATACTAGCTTCCAATTGCTCTATTCTAATTTTTAAGGAAGTATTTTCTTCAGTAATCTTTTGGACTTCCTTTTCCATTTGGCCAATTTTGCTTTTTAGGGCATTCTTCTCCTCATTGACTTTTTGGACCTCTTGTCATTTGAGTTATTTTTAAGGTGTTATTTTCTTCAGTATTTTTTTGGGTCTCTTTTAGCAAGCTGTTGACTTTTTTTTCATGATTTTCTTCCATCACTCTCATTTCTCTTCCCAGTTTTTCCTCTACTTCTCTTACTTCTTTCTCAAAATCCCTTTTGAGCTCTTCCAAGGCCTGGGACTGATTTATATTTTTCTTGGAGGCTTTGGATGTAAAAGCTCTGACTTTGTTGTCTTCTTCTGGTTGTATGTTTTGATCTTCTTTGTTACCAAAAAAAAAAAAAAGATTCTATGGTCTGACACCTCTTAAGAGGTTTGCTCATGATCCCAGTCAATTATTTGAGTTATAAACTCTTTATTAAGGTAGAGGTCTGTTTCAAATGTGGAGAATGTACTGTCCCAAGTTTCGGGGGTTTGTACAGCTGTTTTCAGAGATACTTCTAGGGATCTGTAAATTTTCAGTTCTTCCAGCATGGTGTGATAAGGGGCGAGTTGTTTACTCCTTTCCTGGCCTGGGATGTGCTCTATGAGTGACCACAAACACTCTTTTCTGTCTTGGAACTGTGAGGAGGATTTCCTCTCTACTGTCACTACAAACTCCAATCTGTCAGTGCTCCTCCTCACCCCAGGACTGCCCCTCAGAATTGTGACTCAGATCCAAGCACAGGCAAAAAGCAAGAGATTCCTGCAATTGCCCTCTGATCAGCCACCTGATTTCCCCTCAGTCTGTGGGCCAGAAGCTCAGGAGGCAACCACCACCCTGGGGCTGTGCTCAGAAACTGGGACTGAGATCTGGCTTCTCTCTCACCACAGAAACAGACTTTTCCCACTGACCTTCTAAGTTGTTGTTGATGTTCATGGGTTGAAAGTTCTGGAAACCACCACATCTGCCTGCGATTCAGTCCTCTGAGCCTGCTCCAGGTTCACTGTGGCCTGTGTGCTAATGCCAAACTGCATTCCTCTCCCAGCCTGACATGATATACCTTTCTGATCAACCATCCAGGTTGTCTTGGACTAGAAATTTGTTTCACTCTGTCTTTTTGTGGGTTCTGCTGCTTTAGAATTTGTTCAGAGCCATTTTTATAGGTATTTGGAGGGATTTGGGGGAGAGCTCAAACAAGTCACTGCTATCACTCTGCCATCTTGGCTCTGCCCCAGAAGAATGGGTTTTGATAGAAGAGTTCTAATTATTTTTCTGATATTTGGAGAAAAGATAGCAAAATAAAGTAAGTTTGTCCTGTGATGACACTTTTGGGAAAGTAGTAGCAATTTTTTAATCATCAAGGAATTCATAGTGTCCTATTGGAAAAGAAGATGAGCTTGTTCCCACAAGGATGATGCAATTGGGCAATACCACTGAGATGAAAAGGTAATGTTAGGTTACAGTAATTACAATATCAATTTACTTTCAGAAATCAAGAAGGAGAAGGAAAGGACAGGAAAAGACCTATAGACACAGGCTGAGCCCATCAGAAAAAAAAAGAAAAAGAAAGGAGGAAAGAAAAAAAGAAAAGAAAAGAAAAGAAATGACCGGCAATTGGCAGCCAAAATCTCATCATTAGAATCGGGTAAAAAGAAAAGTGAATTGCAAAGAAAGATATTAGAATTTTATCATAGATGGATCGAACCATTCCTCAATTCAGATCACTATGATATCCTGGACATAGAGCTAGATGGGAAAAGAAATCTGTTTTCAACAATATTAGCTGTCTCACAATGGATAAGTTCCTTAGTCTTTAATTTTTTTTTCCATAATGGAAATATGAGGATAATAAAAGCCCCACTACTTGCGTCAGGAATTTTTATTGAGGATCAAATAACAGAACATAGTAGGTGCTTTGCAAAACACCAAATGCAATATAAATATCGCAGGTGATTATTATCAGAGGAAAATGGAGCAGGGGCCAAAAGGATTAATCATAGATGTTGTTAATTGGTGTAAATGCCTGTGTCTTAGATAAACCTTGGCCATTGTTTAGACTTCATCAACTTGAGAATGGAAAATCTTTTCTCACCTGTATAGAGTGAGTATTGCCTTCTCCTGTGTTCAGGGGTATGCTATCACTGCACATTTCTCTCTGCTAATACAGTGGCCAAAATTACAGCCCCTCCTTTCAGGGAGCTTACATCCTACTTCTGTAGGTGGACCTTACACTGGTACAGATCTCAAATCACCTACTCACAACTGTGGCCCAAAATGAAATAGCATCTTGCTTTCTCATTGTAGTCATTTCAAGAACTAAGTGAAGAAGTGAGGAAAACCCAGAACCAGCATCAGCAAATCTGATCGTGTTCAAAAAGTCTGTCAGACAATTTGAATTTTGGAGATCAGTGATGGGAAACTCAAATAGAAGTGGAGGAGATTAAACTGTACTTGAGGATTTCTGTGGACCACATATAAATATATATATATATATATACATACATATATACATATGGATATGTAACATCTATCATTATTACTTTGTTGTGAAATATTTCTCAGTTACATTTTAATCTGGTTTGGGCCACACTCAGGATTATAGTGGGTCACATGCAAACCAGAGACCTTGTATTAGATACTCCTGATTTAGATCATCAAGAAAATCACACATTGAAACCACTTCTTTCTTCCAGATAAGACTTTGCAGACATTGAAACAACATAGGCTTCAATTATGTCATTCCAAAAAACAAACAACCATGACTCTGGTTGTTTACATAGCAGAACACTGGTTCTATTCCTGAGGACATACATGCTGGTCATGTAGCAAGAGTCAGTGCCAGCATCTAAGGTTAGTTTGGTAGCTCGTTTCTTTGTTAACAGCATGATGTCAGGAAAACTAGAGGAAGATATCACACATAGGCACACACTCCCACCATGCTGGGTGGATGCCTTGTGCAGGAGAAATGAAAGGACAAAACTCAGTTGTTGCATTGAAAGGACAGGACGGGATGAGTTATAATCTGCAGCATTGTAAAGCACACACTGAAATGAAATGTAAGCTTCTTGAGGAGCCCAGGGCTATTTCTTTTTGGCCATTGGGTTTCCACAGCCTAGGACATGCCCTGGCATACAGTAAGCACTTAATAAATGTTTCTTTCCTTGTTGATAGAACAATGAGTTTACATATCCATTGAAATTTTTAAAAACTACACATACACATATGTACACATATGTGTATGGATAGAGTATCTGTTGGAACCTTTAACTAAGTAAAATACACACACATGTATGGGCGAATATCCATTAGAGTATCAAAATAAATATATATACATACCCACACGTACATATGTATGGGTAAATAAATATCCACTGAAAAACTAAAATAAATACACACAAATATATATGTATGGGTAAAATATCAATTGGAGTATTAAAATACACATATACACACATAAAATAATACCAATAACAACAGCAATAATACCTCTCATTTATATAGTGCCTACTATGTGCCAGATAATGTGCTAAGCACTATGTGCTAAGTGCTTTACAAATATTATCTCATTTGATTCTCATAACAACCCTATGAGATTTCTTTTACAAATTAGGTAACTGAGGCAAACAGATATTTAGTAATTTGTCAGGGTCACACAGCAAGCAAGCATCTGAGGTGGACTTTGAACTAAGGTCTTACTGACTTCAAGCCTAGTACTATCCACTGAGCAACCTGGCTAACTCATGAATGGAAAATGTCCATTGAAATGTTAAAACAAATATACATACTTAGACACACATACATTTTCTGCTCACCAAAATAAAAGAAAGCAATGAGAAAAGCAGAAGGTGTCCCTATCATGGAAAATTTTGCTTTTTGAGAAGTCTTAAAAACTGCTTTATTTTGGTTAACCAGACAAGAAATTGACTTGTTTGATATGACTCTCTAAGCCCCAACAGAGATTAATTTGGTTGGAAGAGCATGAACTTTCTTAATGTACCTAATTATGAATTGTTTATATTGTACCTGAGAAAAATAGAAACAGATGAGTTAACTTCTAGCTTGGGTTCTAGGCAAGAGGGCCTTGCCTCTCTCATGCAATGCCCTTCTGTGAATTAAAACAACCAGTGTTAAAATACAAGGACTTTTAAAGACATACTAATTAAATCATGGTGTATTTTCAAATCCCACAACTGCAGATTAAATGAGTAATTAGACAACCATTTATGACTTGATGAAAATTTCACTCGTGTGAGATTAATTGGAAAGGATAAGAGAAATCTACAATGTCTGTCAGCTATATAGGGCTTGGAGATCTTGGGAAGGAGAAGATGACAAAAAGACAAATGATTTGAATTACTAATTTATGAGCCCTTTGGAGATTTCTAGTCAAGGGCCAAAGGTTACATGAAGTCATTTCCAAATGTTTTCACCTTTAATTCAGCATGTGAGGAGGCAATGTTCAACACTCTCTCACTCTTTCAGGTGCTTTGACTTCAAAACTTTGGGAAAAAAAAATAAAATGAAACTTTGAATTTTTATTGCCAAAAACATCTGAAAGGTTCATTTTTCAGGCTCACCAAATACTCTTTTCCCCCCTACATTTCAGAAATAAGGGTATAAAGTTTGTTAATTTTTGGTTTTGTTCATATTTTTTTCTTAGTCCCAGAATGCAGAACCAGGAGCAAAGAGACAAATTTAGGATTGAAGTCAGGGCACACTTCCTGATTTATAGTTATATTCGGTTCGGTGATAGCAAAGGCCATCTTGGGAGTTAACAGTTTTCTCATCAATGGGGGTTTTTAAGTAGAAGCTGGGTGACCCCTTCCTGGACATGTTGCAGATGAAATTCTCTGCCAGGGTTGAATTGAACTCACTGCTTTCTGAAGCTCCAATCTACTCTGAGATATTCTGGGATTATGACAAGGACGGTAGCTGATCCAACTAAAAGAGCATGTTTTACGTGACAGACAATGTTCTTTAACACTATATTTTTAAAAGCATCTGAAAAACTGTAGCAAATTTTAAACATCAAGTTGAGAATCACTAATGTAAAACTGCAAAATATATTATTTAGAGATCAACATAAATATTATCTTTTTGCTTCTGTTTTCTAAATTTATATAGAAAAACTTTCAAATCACTAACCAATAAAATTCCCAAATATCTGAAGGTGTACAGCTTTGAGTGCCTATTCTAATTTCATATCCCCTTCATGGTCTCATGAAGGTTGCTGCTAGTCAAGTGAGCAATATGGATGAGAGGGCAACATAGGTAAGCCATGAAAAGGTTCTCACAAAGCAAGATGTCCTCCCCTTTTCAAACTATTAGAATAGTCTGTGAATTTAGACTTTACCGTCTAGAAGATTGTCAGATTGAGGTTTCTATTTTGTCTGGGACACCGAATTTCTTCTGCCCTGTTTTACTATGCTATGAGATAGGAGGGGGAAGGAATCACTAAGCTCAAACTCATTTTTTTTGTTTAAATGTGTTATTTATTAAAAGGAGGTACATCTATGTCTATACTTGTTTTGTTTCCTTTCATCGAACCCATTTATCAACTGTTTACAAGCTGACTTTAGACCTTGTCATTCAGCTGAAACTCTTCTTTCCAAAGTTAGTCATAATCTCCTAATTGCCACATATACTTTTCTCAGTCCCTGGAGCTCTTATCAGTCTCCTGTATCTGACACTGCTGGCCATCATCTCTTTCTACATTCCCTCTTTTCTGGATATTTGTGCAGCATTATTCTTGCTTTTCTCTCACTCTAATTCTCTAACTGCATACATGTAGATACAGATATATATATCCTCCCTTAGTCTGTCTGCTAAGCTTCAGGTCCACATTACCAAGTGACTATTGAACATTTCAAACTGGATACCTCATAGTCATCTCAACGTTAGTGTGGCCAAAACACAGATCATTACCTGAAATTCCCTCTAACTGCCCAGGGGACCATCATTCTGCAGTCTCCAGGGTTTCTATCCTTGATTCCTCACTCATATACTCCACCACATATGCAATATATTGCCCAATCTTGTCATCTCTCCCTCCACAACATTTCTAAAATCTTAATCCTTCTCATTACTTCCATTTATTTTGTTCACATCTTGTTTTTGGTTTAGTTGCTTTTATTTTTTATTTTCATCTGTGTTATTAACTTAACTGGCCTCCCTAACTAGAGTCTCCCTTTTTGTGCTCTGAGGCCAAAGTACAGCTCTAAGAATGTCGTTCCCTTGCTCTATAAAGTCCAGGGGCTGCCTGTTGGGGTTAGGATAGAACATAAAAAAGGCAGGTAGGCTTTTCATGATGCCTGTCACAACCTGCCCTTCCCCAATCTTTCTCATCCCATTCATACGTTACTCCCATTTCCACACTTGACAGCTAGTGTCGCCTTTCACTTCCTCATATTTGTCATCGCAGTTCCCAACTCCAAACTTTTGCATTGGCCTCTAAGGCTGCAGTGCTATCTCTTCAATTCTGTCTCACACAAGTCCTCACTTATTTCAAGAATTATTCCAGTCACCATCTTCTACATGGAGTCTTTCTTGATCCATTAAAATGTTAGTGTACATATCGTTTCCCCTAAGATAGCATCAATTCCTTGAGAGCAGTAATTTTTTCATATTTTTTTTCTTTTTTATTCTGAATTCTTAGCATAGTGGTTGGCACAGAGTGTATGCTTTGAAAATGTTTGTTAATTTATTTCTCCTCATCCCTGCTTCAGGATGAAATTCATTGAGTGGATCCTTGAAGAGGATTATCAGTCAACAAGTATTTATTAGACACTTTCTATGTGCCAGGCAGTGTGCTAAAATCTGGAGACACAAGAAAAGGTAAAAACACAAGTAACTGTATTCAAGGAACTCACAGTCCAATGGAGGAGATAACATGTAAACAACCATGCAGACACAGAAGAAATGGGAAGAAATGGAAGGAAATCTGGGGGATGAGTGCCTGGAAGTATAGGAAATGACCACCTGAATTCAATGGAATTTAAGCCAAGTCTTAAGACAAGACAGAGAAAACAATATTCAACATAAGGGAAAAAATGGCAAATATCATAAAGAACTTGGAGATGGGGGGGACTTGAAGGAAGAAGAGAAGAAGCATGGTTACATTATTTTAATATATTGTTTTAATATTTCCCAAATTCCATATAAAAACAATTTTGATATTCATTTTTTTTTAAATTTTGAGTTCCAAATTCAATTCATTCTTCCTTCCACTTCCCCTCCATTGAGAAGGCAAGAAATTTCATATAGGTTATACATGTGCAAACATGCAAAACATATTTCCATATTAGTCATGTTATGAAAGAAAACATAGACCAAAAGAAAAGAAAGAAAGAGAGGAAGAAAGAAAGAAAGAAAAAGATTTTTTTTAAAGTTTGCTTTGATTTGCATCTACATTAGAACCCCATCAGTTCTATCCCTGGAGGTAGATAGCATTTCTCGTCATAAGTCCTTCAGAATTGTCTTGGCTCATTCTATTGATCGGTGTAACCAAGTCTTTCACAGTTGATCATCATTAAAATATTGTTATTACTGCATATAATGTTCTTCTGTTTGTGCTCATTTCACTTTGCATCAGCTTGTGTGAGTCTAGGTTTTTCTGAGAGCATTCTTCTCATCATTTCTTATAGTACAATAGTATTCTACCAAAATCATATACCACAGCTTATTCAGTCATTCCCCAATTGATGGGCATCCCCTCAATTTCCAATTTTATGCTACCACAAAAAGAGCTGCTGTAAATCACACACACACACACACACCCCCAACATATATCAATTCACAACTCCACCAACAATACATTAGTGCCTCAATTTTCCCTCATCCCCACCACCATTTGTCATTTTTCCTTTTCTATCATATTAGCCAATCTTATAGGTGTGGGGCAGTACTTTAGAGCTGTTTAATTGGCATTTACTTAGTCAATAGTGATTTACAGAACTTTTTTATGGCTCTAGATATACTGGATAATTTAATCTGAAAACTGCCTGTTTATATCATTTGACCATTTATCAATTGGGGAATGGCTCTTATTTTATTTTCTATGTATTTGAGAAATGAGGACTTCATCAGAGAAACCTGCTGATTTTTTTCATGGTTATGATCACTAATTCTGTATTTCACTCCATCCTATTTCCCCCCTATTTATCTTACTCTCTCTCCTTTCACCTTATTCATTCTCAAAAATTTTTTGTTTCCACTACTACCTTCTCCAATCTGCCCTCCCTTCTCTTATAATCTTCTCCTCTTATTTATAGATTTGTATACCCACTGAGTGTGCATATTATTCCCTCTTTGAATCAAAAGTAAGGTTCATCTTCCCCTCCACTGTAAAAGCTCTTTTGTACCTCTTTTAAAATATGAAGTAATTTACCTCATTCTACCTCTCCCTTTCCCTTGTCCCAGTTCATTCATCTTTCTCACCCATAATTTATTTTTAGATAATATCCCATCATATTCAATTCATTCCCAAGTCCTCTGTTTATGTATACTTCTTTTAATTGCCCTAATAAGAGAAAGTTTGGGTTTCTGCTTCCAGGAGCCAAGATGGCAGAGTAAGAAGTAAGTCGCTCTCACCATCCCTTATTAACTTCTAAAAGCCCAGAAAAAAATTACCCCAGGAAAAACTCTGGAACACTTGAACCAGCAGAAAGACAGGGTGCAGCAGCCCAGTAGCCCAGGAAGCTTGAGGGATTAATAGAAAAGGGCCCTCTTGCCCTGGGGGAGGGGGAGCACTACAAAGCAGATCTCCAAGCAAGCTAGCAGAAAGCCACCTCAGCAATTCAGGGGGAGATCCTGAACCCCAGGTGGTGAAGCAAGCAAGCACCAACTCCAGGATCCCTGAGTGCCTTAGTAAGGGCAGGGGAACCAGTGGAAACTGGTTAAGAAAACCACCACATGCCACAGTGTTCTAAGGCAGCCAAGTCTCCTAGTGCCTCAGCAAAATCTGGGAAGTGCAGTTCCAAGGGGGAAAGCCCCAGGCAGAGAAACATCCTGCAGCAGTGAAACATCCATCTACAAGGAGCCCCAGAATGTGAATAGAAAGGCCTGGGTGAGCAGGCAACCTCCAGGGGCCAGACTACCCAATTCTACCCCTAGAATTCCAGTATTACTGATTCCAGCTCAACACCAGGTAAGCTTCCAGAACCCTACAGCCTCCAACTGCCAGCATCAGAGGCCCCAACATACAAAGCCAGTGATGAGGCCCTGGGTTCCCAACAAAAGTAGCTTGTGTCAACGCCACCTGCTCCCCAGAAGGAGACCACAATCTTTTTTATAAATTTTAACTTACTTTTTTTTTAGTTTTCAACATTTATTTCCACAAGATTTTGAGTTCCAAATTTTCTCCCCATCTTGTCCCTTCCCCCACCCCAAGATGCAATGCATTCTGTATACCCTTTCCCCTAATCTGCCCTTCATTCTATCCCCCCCCTTCTCTCATCTCCTTCCCCTTCAAGTTCCCTCTATGGCAGGATAGATTTCTATACCTCATTTGTGTATATCTGATTTCCTGTTGCATGTGAAAACAATTTTTAACATTTGTTTTTAAAACTTTGGGTTCCAAATTTCCTCCCTTCCTCCCTCCCAATTCACCCTCATTGAGAAGGCAAGCAACTCAACACGGGTTATACATGTGTGGTCATGCAAAACACTTCCACAACAGTCATGTTTTGAAAAACTAAGTATTTTTCCCTTAATCCTATCTGGCCCCCCCATTTATTCTACTCTCTCTTTTGACCCTGTCCCTTCTCAGAGGTGTTTGCCTTTTATTACCCCTCCCCCAATATGCCCTCCCCTCTATCATCCTCTTATTCTCTTGTCCCCTTCCCCCCTGTTTTCTTGGAGTGTAAGATAGATTTCCATGCCCAAATGAATGTGTATGTTATTCCCTTCTTAAGTCAAATCCAATAAGAATAAGATTCACTCATTCTTTCTCACCTTCCCCCCTTCCCCTCCACTATAAAAGCCTTTTATTGTCTGTTTTATGTGAGATTATTTACCCCATTTTACCTCTCCCTTTCTCCTCCCCCAGTATAATCCTCTCTCATCCCTTAATTTTATTTTCCAGATACCACCCCTTCATCTTAAACTCATCCTGTGCCCCCATCTATCTATCTATCTATCTATCTATCTATCTATCTATCTATCTACATACATACATACATATGATTTTTCCCTCTAACTACCCTAATACTGACAAAGGTCTCATGAGTTACAAATATCATCTCTCCATGTAGGAATGTAAACAGTTCAACCTTAATTAGTCTCTTATGATTTCTCTTTCCTGTTTACCTCTTCAAGGGGCAGCTAGGTGGCACAGTGGATAGAGCACAGGCCCCGAAGTCAGGAGGACCTGAGTTCAAATCTGGCCTCAGACCAAACACTTGACACTTACTAGCTGTGTGACCCTGGGCAAGTCACTTAACCCCAATTGCCCCAAAAAACAAACAAACAAACAAAAAAAAACAAAGCTGTTTACCTCTTCATATTTCTCTTGTATCTTGTATTTGAAAGTCAAATTTTCTATTCAACTCTAGTCTTTTCATCAAGAATGCTTGAAAGTCCTCCATTTCAC
Source organism: Vombatus ursinus (assembly GCF_900497805.2). Taxonomy (NCBI): domain Eukaryota; kingdom Metazoa; phylum Chordata; class Mammalia; order Diprotodontia; family Vombatidae; genus Vombatus; species Vombatus ursinus. The sequence goes on along the minus strand of NW_020954577.1, from coordinate 20,109,793 downwards.
TGAAAATCCATTTTCCCACAAAGGATTATACTCAATTTTGCTGGGCAGGTGATTTTTGGTTGTAATCCTATCTCCTTTGATCTGCGGAATATCATATTCCAAACCCTGCAGTCCCTTATTGTAGAAGCTGCTAAAACATGTGTTATTCTGATTGTGTTTCCACAATACTCAAATTATTTCTTTCTGGCTGCTTACAATATTTTCTCCTTGACCTGGGAGCTCTGGAATTTGGCTACAATATTCCTAAGAGTTTTCCTTTGGGGATCTCTTTTAGGAGATGAACAGTGGATTCTTTCAATTTCTATTTTGCCCTCTGGTCTTAGAATATCAAGGCAGTTTTCCTTCATAATTTCTTGAAAGATGATGTCTAGGTTCTTTTTTTTATCATGGCTTTCAGGTAGTCCAATAATTTTTAAATTCTTTCTCCTGGATCTATTTTCCAGGTCGTTGTTTTTTTTCCAATGAGATATTTCACATTTTTTTTCTGTTTTTTCATTCTTTTGCATTTGTTTTACAGTGTCTTGATTTCTTGTAAAGTCACTAGCTTACAATTGCTCCATTCTAATTTTTAAGGAAGTATTTTCTTCAGTAAGCTTTTAGACTTCCCTCTCTGTTTGGCCAATTCTGCTTTTTAAGGCATACTTCTTCTCATTGGCTTTTTGGACCTCTTCTGCCATTTGGGTTAGACCATTTTTTAAGATGTTATTTTCTTCAGTATTTTTGGTGGTCTCCTTTAGCAAGCTGTTGATTTGTTTTTTCATGATTTTCTTGCATGACTCTCATTTCTCTTCCCAGTTTTTCCTCTACTTCTCTTACTTGCTTCTCAAAATCTTTTTTGAGCTCTCCCATGGCCTGGGACCAATTCATATTTTTCTTGGAGGCTTTGGATGTAGGAGTTTTGACTTTGCTGTCTTCTTCTGGTTGTACATTTTGATCTTCTTTGTCACCAACGTAAGATTCTATGGTCTGATTTTTTGTGCAATTTGCTCATGATTCAAGTCAATTACTTAACTATTAAATTCTTTGTTAAGGTAGGGGTCTACTTTCAGTGTGGAGAATGTACTGTCTCAAGCTTTGGAGGTTTTGTGCAGCTATTTTCAGAAATACTTCTAGGGACCTGTATTTTTCAGTTCTTCCAAGGTGGTAAGATCAAGGGTCAGGTGTTTATTCCTTTCCTGGCCTAGGCTGTGCTCTATGAGTGACCACAAGCACTCTTTTCTCCCTTGGAACTGTGAGGAGGATTTCCTCTCCACCACCACAACAAGTTCCACCATGCCAGCACTCCTTTTTTCCCCGAGGACAACCATCCAGAACTGTGATCCAGATCCAAGCATGGGCAAAGAAAGAGAATCCTACCTCATCACCAGCAAAGAGATCCCTACCATCACCCTCTGATCAGCCATTCAATTCCCCTTCAATCTGTAGGCCAGAAGCTCTGGAAACAGTCATTGCTGAGGGGCCATGCACAGCGACTGGGGCTAGAACTGAGCTTCTCTTTCACTGCAGTCACAGACTTTTCCTACTGACCTTCTAAGTTGACTTTGTCATTTGTGGGTTGAGAAGTCAGGAAACCACCACAGCTGCCCATGATTCAGTCCTCTGAGGGTTGCTCCAGGTTTGCTAAGGCCTGTTTTGCCTGTGTGCCCACACCAAATTGCATACCTCTCCCACCCAGCATGATATACCTTTCTGATCAACCATCCAAGTTGTTTTGGGCTGGAAATTTGTTTTACTCTGTCTTTTTGTGGGTTCTGCTGCTGTAGAATTTGTTTAGAGCCATTTTTACAGGCATTTGGAAGGCTTTTGGGGAGAGCTCAAGCAAGTTACTGCTTTTACTCCACATCTGGGTTCTGCCCCTCCTCCCTCAATCTATTTAAAGGCCAGGAAATAAGCAAACACCATGAGCAAAAAGAAATATACTATAGATTCTTATTATGGGAACAGTAAAGATCAAGGCAGAAATTCTGAAGAGGACAACATTGTCACCAAACCCACATCTGGAACCTCAAAAGGGAATATGAACTTGTCTGAAGCCCAAAAACAGCCTTCCTGGAAGAGCTCAAGAAGGATTTTAAAAGTCAAATAAGAGAGGTAGAAGAAAAATTGGGAAAAGAAATGAGAGGTATGCAAGAAAGAGTCAATAACTTGGAAAACAAAGGACAAAAATTAACTGAACAAAACAATTCCTTAAAAAGTGGAATTGGCCAAACAGAAAAGGAAACACAAAAACTCACTGAGGAGAACAATTCCTTAAAAAAATAAAATGTACCAAATGGAAAAGGAGGTACAAAATCTAATGAAGAAAACATTTGTTAAAAATTAGAATTGGGCAAATGGAAGTTAATGAGTCTATGAGAGAGTGAGAATCAGTCAAACAGAAACAAAAGAATGAAAAAAAAAGGATGAAAATGTAAAAGACCTCAATGGTAAAACAACTGACCTAGAAAATAGATCCAGGACTGACATTTTAAAAATTGGTCTACCTGAAAATCACAATGAAAAAAAGAGCCTGGACAGCGTCTTTCAGGAAATCATCAAAGAAAACTCCCCTGAGGTCTTAGAACGAGAGGGTAAAACAGCCATTGAAAGAATACACCCATCACCTCCCGAAAGAGATTTCAAATTGAAAATGCTAAGGAATATAGTAGCCAAATTCCAAAATTACCAGGTCAAAGAGAAAATACTGCAAGCAGCCAGAAAGAAACAATTTAAATATCATGTAACCACAGTCAGGATTCCACAGGACCTTGCAGCTTCTACATTAAAGGATTGTAGGGCATGGAATATGATATTCTGTAAGACAAAGGAGCTTGGATTACAACCAAGGATCAACTGCCACAAAAATGAGCATAATCTTTCAGGAGATGAACATTCAATAAAATAAGGGAGTTCCAAACCTTCCTGATAAAAAGACCAGAGCTCAACAGAAAATTTGATATTCAAATACAACACTCAAAAAAGACATAAAAAGGAAAATGGAACAGAAAAAAAAAACAATAACATGTTATTAATACGGGCAAATTGTCTACATCCCTACAAGGGAAGATGACACTCATAACTCTTGAGAACTGTATTGTTACACCTTTACACCATTTTAAAGGGGTATACACAAAGGGGATGGGTATAAGTTAACTTTGATGTAATGATAAAAAAAATCTAATCACATGGGTTAAATGGATCTAAGTTAAATGGATCAAGTGGATTACTCTGATCTAACTGAGCGAAGGTACTGGGAGAAAAGGAAAGAAGGAGGCAGACAGGGTAAGTTACATTACAGAAAAAGGCATACAAACCTATTACAGTAGAGGGAAAGAAGGGAGGGAGATAAGTGTTGTTTGAATCTTTCATCAGATTTGGCTCAAGGAAGGAATAACATAGTCAGTTAGGTATAGAAATATAACTTGCCCTATAGGCAGTTGGAGGGAAAAGGGGAAAGAATAGGGAGGGGGGATAGAAGGGAGGGAAGAAATAGTAAGGGTAAAGGAGAAGAAAAGGGAGAGGGATAATAGAAGGAAGGCAGGACTGAGGGAGGTAAAAAGCAAAGCAATAGTGAGGAGGGAAAGGGAGAAAGGAGAAAGAAAAGTATAAACAGGGTGGAAATAGGATGGAGAGAAAGACACAGATAGTAATCATAACTGTAAATGTGAATGGGATGAACTCTCCCACAAAACAGAAGCGTATAGCAGATTGGATTAAAAGCCATAAACCTATGTTGTTTACAGGAAACACATTTGAAAAAGAATGACACATACAGGGTAAAGATAAAAGGCTGGAGCAGAATATGTTATGCTTCATCTGAAGTAAAAAAAAAAAGCAAGGGTAGCAATCCTGATCTCAGACAAAGCAAAAGCAAAAATAGACCTTATTAAAAGAGATAAGGAAGGAAACTACATCCTGCTAAAATAGACACCATAGACAATGAAGTAATATCATTACTAAACCTATATGCACCAAATGGCATAGCATCCAGATTCTTAGATGAGAAGTTCAGGGAGTTATAGCAAAAAATAAACACCACAATTATACTAGTGGGAAACCTTGAACTCCTTCTCTCTGAACTAGAAAAATCTAATCACAAAATAAACAAGAAAGAAGTTAAAGAGATGAATAGAATATTAGAAAAGTTAGGTATGGTAGACCTCTGGAGAAAATTGAATGGGGATAGGAAGGAATATACTTTTTTTCAGTGGTACATGTCACATACACAAAAACCAACCGTATATTAGGGCATAAAAACCTCACAATCCAATGCAGAAAGGCAGAAATATTAAATGCATCATTTTCAGATCATGATGCAATAAAAATTATATGTAATAAAGGACCATGGAAAGATAGTCTAAAAATAACTGGAAACTAAATAATCTAATCCTAAAAAATGATTCAGTCAAACAACAAATCATAGAAACAATCAATAACTTCATTCAAGAGAATGGCAATAATGAGACAACATACCAAAATAAATGGGATGCAGCAAAAGTAGTTCTTAGGGGAAGTTTTATATCTTTAAATGCTTACACAAATAAAATAGGGAAAGAGGAGATCAATGAATTGGGCATGCAGTGAAAAATGAAAACAAGAAAAAGAACAAATTTAAAATCCTCAATTAAACACCAAATTAAAAATCCTAAAAACCAAAGGAGAGATTAATAAAATTGAAATGAAGAAAACTATTGAACTAATAAATAAAACTAAGAGCTGATTTTATGGGGGGAAAAAAACAATAAAACAGATAAAAGTTTGATTAATTTAATTAAAAAGAAAAGAAGAAAATCAAATTGCCAGGATCAAAAATAAAAAGGGTGAATCTACCACCAAGAAAGAGGAAATTAAAACAAAAATTAGGAATGATTTTGCCCAACTGTATGCCAATAAATTTAACAATCTTAGTGAAATGGATGAATATTTACAAAAATATAAATTGCCCAAATTAACAGAAGAGGGAGTAAAATACTTAAATAATTCTGTCTCAGGAAAAAAAAAAAGAAATTGAACAAGCCACTGATGAACTCCTTAGGAAAAAAAATCTCCAGGACCAGATGGATTTACAAGTGAATTCTATCAATCATTTAAGGAACAATTAATTCCAATACTGTATAAACTATTCGGGAAAATAGGTGAAGAAGGAGTCTTACCAAATTCTTTTTTATGATACAAATATGGTGCTGATATCTAAACCAGGAAGAGTCAAAACAGAGAAAGAAAATTATAGATCAATTTCCCTAATGAATTTAGATGCAAAAATTTTAAATAAAATATTAGCAAATAGACTACAGCAACTTATTACAAGAATAATACACTACAACCAGGTAGATTTATACCAGGAATGCAGGGCTTGTTCAGTATTAGGAAAACTATCACAGACTTCCACTTCTGGGATCCAAGATGGTGGAGTAAAAAGGTAGTCACTCTCACCCTCCCCTATCAACCTCTGAAAACCCAGAAAATATCACCCCAGAAAAAACCCTGGAACAGCTGAACCAGAAGAAAGATGGGGTGCAGCAGTGCAGTCGCCCAGGTAGCTAGAGGGACTAACGGGAAAGGCCACTCTTACCCTGAGGGAAGGAGAGCAGTATGAAATAGGAGTCCACCAGCCAGCTAGTGGAAAGACCCACTTTAGCACACCAGGAGGAGATTCTGGTGCCTTGGCATTCTACAGCAAATGGGTCTCCCAGTGCCTCAGCAAAAATAAGGGAAGCAGCACTACAAAGGGCCCCAGGTGGATAAGCACCCTGCAGCATTTGTCTGAAAGGAGCTGAAGAAAGCAACCTAGAGGTGCCAAAAAGTTCCAGCCTTGTTGATTCCAGCCCAACACCAGGTAAGCTGTCAGAACCCTATAGCCTCCAACTGTCAACCAGGAGGAGATCCCAAAGCCCAGGTGGTCAAGCAGGCAAACAACAACAGCTATACCTCTGAGTGTCTCAGTGAGGGTGGGGTAACTGATAGAAACCAGCTCAGAAAACCACCAGGTGCCTCAGCATTCTACAGCAAAGAAGTCTCTCAGTGCCTCAACAGAAATAAGGGAGGCAGCACTGCTAGGGGGCCCAGGCAGATAAACACCTGGCAGTAAAAGGAGCTACAACAAACCTAAAGGAAAGGAAAAGCAACCTAGATTTACCTGAAAGACCCAGCCTTGCTGATTCCAGCCCAACACCAGATAAGCTTCTGGAACCCTACAGTCTCCAATTGCCAATATAACAGGCCCCAGCACACAAAGCCAGTGACCAAGACCTAGACTCCCAACATAAGAAGCTTGGGTCAGTGCCCTCTGCTCCCCAGCAGGAGAGCTTAATCTCTTTAAAGGCCAGGGAATAAAGAAACACCATGAGTAAAAAGAAACATATGATAGATTCATATTATGAGAAGACTGAAGATCAAGACAGAAATTCTGAAGAGGACAACACTGTCATCAAACCCACATCTGAAACATCAAAAGGGAATATGAACTGCTCTGAAGCCCAAAAAGCCTTCTTAGAAGAACTCAGGAAGGATTTTAAAAGTCAAATGAGAGGGGTAGAGTCCTTTAAAAGTATAACTGGTCAATTGGAAGAAAAGTACACTGAAGAAAAGTCCCTAAAACGCACAATTGGCCAATTGGAGAAGAAAGTACAAAATCTAACAGAAAAAAAACAATACGTTAAAAATTAGAATTGAGAAAATGGAAACTAATGACTCTATGAGAAAGCAAGAATCAGTCAAACAGAAACAAAAAAATGAAAAAATAGATGAAAACGTAAAATACCTCATGGGTAAAACAGCTGACCTGGAAAATCGATACAGGAGAGACAATTTAAAAATTATAGGCCTCCCTGAAAGTCATGATGAAAAAAAGAGCCTGGACAATATCCTTCAGGAAATCATAAAGGAAAACTGCCCTGAAGTCCTAGAACTTGAAGGTAAAGTAACTATAGAAAGAATCCACCACTCCCTGCCTGAAAGAGATCTCAAAATGAAAACATCAAGGAATATAATAGCTAAATTCCAAAATTACCAGATTAAAGATAAATTACTGCAAGCAGCCAGAAAGAAACAATTTAAATGTCATGGAACCACAGTCAGAATTACACAGGACCTTGTAGCCTCTACAGTAAAAGACCATAGGGCATGGAACATGATATTCCGTAAGGCAAAGGAGCTTGGAATGCAGCCAAGAATTGACTACCCAGTGAAAATGAGCATGATTTTTCAGGAAGGAGATGGATATTCAACAAAATAGGGGACTTCCAAACTTTCCTGATACCAGAGCTCAACAAAAAATTTGATCTTCAAGTACAAGATTCAAGACAGCCATTAAAAGGTAAATGGGACAAAAAGGTACAATATGTTGTTAATAAGGGCAAAATGTTTACATCCCTTCAATGGAAGATGACACTTGCAACTCTTGAGAATTGTATTGTTATTATACCATGATAAAGGAGTATACATAAAGGGGGTGCATATAAGTTGACTTTGATGTAATGTTAAAAAAAATGTAATTAAGTGGGTTAAATGGATCCAAGTAAGTGGATTAGTCTGAGCTAAGAAAATGTACTGAGAAAGGAGGAGGCAGACAAGGGTAAATTACATTACAGGAAAAGACACAAAAACCTATTAGAGCAGAGGTAAAGAAGGGAGGGGGATGAGCATTGTTTGAACCTTACTCTCATCAGATTTGGCTCAAGAAGGGAATAACATAATCAGTTAGTATAGAAATCTAACTTGCACTATAGGTACTAGGAGGGGAAAGGGGAAAGAAAAGGGAGGGGGGATAAAAGGGAGGGAAGCAGCAGTAGGGGTAAAAGGGAAGAAAAGGGAAAGGTATAATAGAAGGGAGGTGGGACCGAAGGAGGTGTTGGTCAAAAGCAAAACACTAGTGGGGGGGGAAGGAGAAAGGAGAAAGAAAAACATAACGGGGGGGGGAAGGATGGAGAAAAAGACACAGATAGTAATCTTGACCATAAATGTGAATGGGATGAACTCTCCCATAAAATGGAAGAGTATAGCAGAGTGGATTAAAAACCATAATCCTACAGTATGTTGTTTACAGGAAACACATTTGAAAAAGAGTGACACCTACAGGGTAAAGGTAAAAGGCTGGAGCAAAATATATTATGCTTCAGCTGAGGTAAAAAAAAAAAAGCAGGGGTAGCAATCCTGATCTCAGACAAAGTAAAAGCAAAAATAGATCTTTTCAAAAGACGTAAGGAAAGAAACTACATCCTGCTAAAAGGCACCATAGACAATGAAGTAATATCATTACTAAACATATATGCACCAAATGGTATAGCATCCAAATTTTAGAGGAGAAGTTCAGGGAATTACAGGAAGAAATAAACAGCAAAACTATAATAGTGAGGGACCTCAACCTCCCCCTCACTGAACTAGATAAATCTAACCACAAAATAAACAAAAAAGAAGTTAAGGAGGTTAATGGAACATTAGAAAAGTTAGGTATGATAGCCATCTGGAGAAAACTGAATGGGGATAGAAAGGAGTATACTTTTTTCTTAGTGGTACATGGCACATACACAAAAATTGACCATGTACTAGGACATAAAAACCTCACAATCCAATGCAGACAGAAATATTAAATGCATCCTTTTCACATCATGATGCAATAAAAATTATATGCAATAAAGGAAAACTATCAGCATAATTGATCATATCATTAACAAAACAGAAGCACATGATCATCTCCATAGATGCAGAAAAAACTTTTGACAAAATACAACACTCATTCCTATCAAAAAAAAAAAAAGACATGAGAGCATAGAAATAAATTAAGTTTTCCTTAACATAATAAGTAATATCTACCTAAAACCTTCAGCAAGCATCATATGCAATGGGGACAAGCTAGAAGCATTTTCAAACAAGGATGTCCATTATCACCAGTGTTGTTCAATATGGTACTGGAAATGTTAGCTTTAGCAATAAGAGAAGAAAAAGAAATTGAAGGTATTGGAATAGGCAAAGAAGAAACAAAGCTAAATCTCTTTGAAGATGATATGATGATATACTTAGAGGATCCTAGAGAATCAAGTAAAAAATTACTTGAAATAATAAACAAATTTAGCAAAGTTGCAGGCTATAAAATAAAACCAAATAAATCATAAGCATTTCATATTACCAACAAAGACCAAAAGCAAGAGATGGAAAGAGAAATTCCATTTAAAGTTACTCTACACATTATAAAATATTTAGGAGTCTACCTACTGAAACAAACCCAGGAATTGTATGAACACAATTACAAAACACTTTCCACACAAATAAAGCCAGAACTAAAGAATGGGAAAAACATCAGTTGCTCATGGGTAGGCTGAGCTAATATAATAAAAATGACAATTCTACCTAAGTTAATTTACACATTTAGTGACATACTAATCTACCAAAAATTATTTTATAAAGTTAGGAAAAATAATAACAAGATTCATTTGGAATAATAAAAGGTCCAGAATACCAAGGGAACTAATGAAAAGAAATGTAGGGGAAGGTGGTCTAGCTGTTCCAGATCTTAAATTGTATTATAAAGCAGCAATCATCAAAACTCCTTGGCACTGGCTAAGAAATAGAGTGGTGGATCAGTGGAATAGGTTAGTTATGCAACACACAGTGGTCAATGACTATAGTAATCTTCTGGGATAAGAATTCACTATTTGACAAAAACTGCTGGAAAAACTGGAAAACAGCATGACAGAAACTAGGCATAGACCAAAATCTCACACCATATGCTAAAATAAAGTCAAAATGGGTTCATGATTTAGATATAAAGGCTGATACTATAAGCAAACTGGGAGAACTGGGAATAGTTTGCCTGTCAGATTTATGGAGAACTGAAGGAATTAATGATCAAGCAGGAGATAAAGAACATTACAAAATGCAAAATGGATAATTTTGATTACAGTAAATTGAGAAGTTTTTGCACAAACAAAGCCAATGTAACCAAGATTATGGGGGAAGTAAAAAACTGGGAAAGAAGTTTTACAACCAGTGTCTCTGATAAGGGCTTCATTTCTAAAATATATAGGGAATTAAGTCAAATTTATAAGAATATAAGTCATTCCCCAATTGATAAATGGTCAAAGGATAAGAAAAGGCAGTTCTCAGATGAAGAAATTAAAGGCATCTATAGTCATGTGAAAAAATGCTCCAAATCACTATTGATTAGAGAAATGCAAATCAAAACATCTCTGAGGTACCACATCACACCTATGAGACTGGCCAACATGATAATGTCTTGAGGAGGGTGGTGAGGAGGAAGAGGGATAAAAATTTTAAACTCAAAAGCATATGAAAGTGATTGTTGATAAATCAAAATAAATTAATTAAAAATAAAAAACATTAAAAAATGTGCATACCCTTTGACTCAACAATAGCACTTCTAGACTCTATCCCAGAGAGATAATAAAAAATGGGAAAAGGACTCACATGTACATAAATTTTTATAGCAGCTCTTTTTGTGGTGGCCAAGAATTGCAAACTGAGAGTATGCCCATCAATTGAGGAAGGTCTGAATAAATTGTGGTATATGAATGTAATGGAATACTATTGTGCTATAAGAAATGATGAACAGGTGGACTTCAGAAAAAACCTGGAAAGACTTGTATGGTCTGATGCTGAGTGAAGTGAGCAGAACCAGAACATTGTACAGAGTAACAGCCATGTGCAATGACTAACATTGATAGACTTAGCCCTTCTCAGCAATACAAGGATCTAAGACATCTCCAAAGGTCTCATGATGGAAAATGCTATCCACATCCAAAGAAAGAACTATGGAGTCTGAATGCAGATTGAAGCATACTATTCGCTATTTTATTTCTTCTGTTTTGTTTTGTTTCTTCTTTCTGGTGGTTCTTCCTTTTGGTTCTAATTCTTCCTTACAACATCACTAATGTGAAAATATGTTTAATAAGTATGTATATGTATAATCTATATCAGATTATGTGCCCTCTTGGGGAAAGAGGAGGGGAAGGAGGGGAGAAAATATTAAAACTCAAAAGCTTATGGAAGTGATTGTTGATGAATCAAAATAAATTAATAAAAAAAAAGAAAAGAATAATGAGAAAGTTCTTAGGAGTTACAAGTATCATCTTCCAATGGAGGAATGTAAATAGTTTAACCTTATTGAATTCCTTATGATTTCTTTTTCTTGTTTTCCTTTTTATTCTTCTCTTGAGTCTTGCTTTTTAAAGTCAAATTTTCTATTCAGCTGTGCTCTTTTCATTTGGAATTTTTGGAAATCCTTCTATTTCTTTGAATGTCCATTTTTTTTTCTCCTGAAGCATTATCCTCAATTTTGTTGGTTAGATGATTCTTAGTTCCAATCCAACTTTTTTTTTCCCCTCCAGGATATAATATCCCAAGCCTTTCCTTATCATTTAATATAGAAACTGGTAAAGCTTGTGTTATCTTGACTATGGCTTCACAATATTTGAATTCATTCTTTCTGGTTGCTTATAATATTTTCTCCTTGACCTGGGAGCTCTGGATTTTGTCTATAATCTCATGAGTTTTTATTTTGGCATTTCATTCAGGAAGTGATTGGTGGATTATTTTGATTGCTTCTTATCCTCTGGCTCCAGAATATCATGGCAGTTTTCTTTGATAATTTCTTGAAAGATAATGTATAGGCTCTTTATTTCTCACAACTTTCAGGTAGTCAAATAATTCTTAAATTATTTCTCCTGAATTTATTTTCAGAATCAGTTGTTTTTCCAATGAAATACCTCACATTTTCTCTTATTTTTTTGTTATCTTGATGGGTCTTTTTTTCTTGATGTTTCATAGAGTCATTAGCTCCCACTTGCTCAATTATAATTTTTAAGGAATTATTTTCTTCAGTGAGCTTTTGTACCTCTTTTTCCATTTGGCTAATCCTACTTTTTAAGGAGTTCTTCTTTTCAGTGGATTTTTGTGCCTCTTTTGCCATGTAGCCTATTCTGTTTTTTCAGGTGTTCATTTCTTCAGTATTTTTGGTGCCTCTTTTACCAAGCTGTTGAATCTTTTTAAATTATTTTCTTCCATCATTCTCATTTCTTTTCCCACTTTTTCAGTACCTCTCTTATTTGATTTTAAAAATATTTTTGAGCTTTTCCAGAAATTATTTTTGGGCCCAAGACCAACTCACGTTTTTCTTTGAGGCCTTGGATATAGAAGTTTTGACTTGGTTGTCTTCTTTTGAGTTTGTGTTTTGATCTTCTCTGTCACCACATTTTTATTTTCACCCTGTCACATTTCTATGGTCAAGATCTTTTTGTTGTTGTTTGCTGATTTTTCCAAACAATTTCTTGACCTTTAACTCTATGTTAAAGTTGGTCTCTGCTCTTAAGGTGGAGGGAGCAATTTCCCAAGCTTCAGGATTTTCATGCTGCTACCCTCAGAACTAGTTGTAAGGGTCTGTAAGTTTTTAGTTCTTCCAAGTTGGTATGTTCTAAGAAGAGGCTTGGTCACTGCTCTCTTTCCCTGTGTTCTGGTCTGTAGGTGACTACAACCACTCTTTTCTACCATAGATCTATGACCAGGTCCCTGTTCTTCTGTGGCTGCAAATTCTGGTGTGCTAGAGTTCCTCCTCACCTGGGAATACACCCATAACCATGACCCAGATCTCTGTATGGGCAATGCAATAGAGTTCCGCACCCAGTTCTGCACCAGTGCCAGCAAAGGGATCCCTGTTATCTCTTTCTTACCCCCTTACTGTCTGTGGGTTGAGAATTCCAGAAACCTCTACTGCCATTGCTGATTCAGTTGTCCACAAGACCTGCTGCTGGTATGTGCTGTCAGCCTGCTCAGGACTATCCTCTACTCTCATCTTGGTGTGATAGACCTTCTAAGTTGTCTTAGGCCCTAAAATTGTTTCACCCCATCCTTTTGTAAGTTCTGCTAGTCTAGAATTCATTTTTAGGTGTCATTTAAAGTGGTTTGGATGGGAAATTGGAAGACCTGAAGCAAGTCCCTGCCTTTCCTCTGACATCTTGGCTCCCCTACCAGCATGGGTAGATTATAAGCATAAATGATTACTGAATGGATTATGGACTAGATCATTACAGTGGTGGGTGGTCTCAGATCATCAACATAAATATTTATGTATTTCAGGTTCCCTCTTTGAAATTTCGCTGGGTCATGTTCCTGGTAGAGGGTTTCCATGGAGCTACATGTATTCCTTTGGAGACATAGAGAGATAGATACCCACTCCTCCACCCCACTCCCAATAACAAGGATCTCCTTTAATTCTCACTGGTATCAGATGCAGATTTTTATGGCCACATATGTTCTACTTTGCTGTAAGCAATATTATATTATAGACAAAATGGAAGGGGGCATTCCCATTGCCTGTCCCCCCTGAAGTTGAGATACTTTGCTACATTCGCTCAAGTTCCTCAAAACTTTTCCAATCACTGCAAGTGGAAAGCTAATCTACCTTGCCCTGAATGGTTTTGTTATTGCTGAGACTGGATGTCAGGGCCTAATCCAGGCCTTCACCTTTATGTGAAATGCTTGTCATTTCTTTTATCTTCAGGCAGCATTCCTCTGCATCTCAGTGCTGGCCGAAGCAGCCATCTAAATCATGGCTGCTATACTTACACTCTGCTTAGCCAAGTTCACGGCAAATACTTTGTTGATTCTCCTGGTCTCAGGCATCACTGAGCAAAGCTTCTCTAACAGGCAAGGCAGACATCCCCTTCAAAGTAACTTCTAAAAATGGGGGTAGAAGAATGAACATGCCTTCCTCTCATTTTGTTGTTGATCACTCAACTGGCAATGTTTTCTTTCTCCTATTACACATTCAAGGTTTTTTATTTTTCTAGTGTTGTTGACTTATTTTATATTCTCCCCCCCCCGGCTTTCTTTTTTATTTATTTATTTATTTATTTATTCATTCATTCATTCATTCGTTTATTTATCTATTCATTCATTCATTCATTCATTCATTTATAAATTTATTTGTTTATTTTTAGTTTTCAACATTTACTTCCACAATATTTTGAGTTCTAAATTTTCACCCCATCTCACCCCTACCCCACCCCAAGATGGAAAGCATTCTGAATACCCCTTCCCTTAGTCTGCTTTCCCTGCTATCTCAACCCCCTTCCCCTTCTATTTTCCTGCAGGGCAGGATAGATTTCTCTACCCCATTTCCTGTATTTCTTATTTCCAAGTTGCATGTGAAAACATTTTTTTAAATGTGTTTTTTTAAACTTTGGGTTCTAAATTTTCTCCCTTCCTCCCACCCCACCCATTTTCATTGAAAAGGCAAGCAACTCAACATAGGCTATACTTGTGCACTTATGCAAAACACTTCCATAGTAGACATGTGGTGAAAAACTAAGTCTATTTCCCTTAATCCCATCCTGCCCCCACATTTATTCTATTCTTTCTTTTGACCCTGTCCCTCCTCAGAAGTATTTGCTTCTGATTACCCCCTTTCCCAATCTGCCCTCCTCTCTATCATCCCCCTATTCTCTTGTCCCCTTCCTCTCCTATTTTCCTGTAGGACAAGACAGATTTCCATACCCAATTGAGTGTGTATGTTATACCCTCCTTAAGTCAAATCCTATGAGAATAAGATTCACTCATTTCCTCTCACCTTCCCCAGTTCCCTTACACTGTAAGAGATTTTTCTTTTCTGGGTTTTTTTTTGTGAGATAATTTACCCCATTCTACCTTTTCCTTTCTCCTTCTCCTAGTATAATCCTCTCTAACCCCTTAATTTTATTCTCCAAATATGACCCCATCATCTTCAACTCACCTTGTGCCCTCTATCTATCTATCTATCTATCTATCTATCTATCTATCTATCTATCTATCTATCTACATATATATATATACATACATATAATTTTTTCCCTCCAACTACCCCAATTCTGACAAAGGTCTCATGAGTTACAAATATCATCTTTCCATGCAGGAATGTAAACAGTTCAACCTTAATAAGTCTCTTATGATTTCTCTTTCCTGTTTACCTCTTCATGTTCCATTTGAGTCTTGTATTAGAAAGTCAAATTTTATATTCAGCTCTGGTCTTTTCATCAAGAATGCTTGAAAGTCCTCTATTTCATTGAATGACCATTTTTACCCTGAAGAATTATACTCAGTTTTGCTGGGTAGGTGATTCTTGGTTGTAATCCTATCTCCTTTGCCCTCCAGAACATTATATTCCATGCCCTGCAGTCCCGTAATGTAGAAGCAGCTAAATCTTGTGTTATCCTGATTGTGTTTCCACAATACTTGAATTGTTTCTTTCTGGCAGCTTGTAATATTTTCTCCTTGACCTGGGAATTCTTGAATTCAGCTACAATATTCCTAGGAGTTTTCCTTTGGAGATCTCTTTCAGGAGGAGATTGGTGGATTCTTTCATTTTCTATTTTGCCCTCTGGTTCTAAAATATCAGGGCAGTTTTCCTTGATAATTTCTTGAAAGATGATGTCTAGGCTCTTTTTTTGATCATGGCTTTCAGATAGTCCAATAATTTTTAAATTTTCTCTCCTGGATCTATTTTCCAGGTCAGTTGTTTTTCCAATGAGATATTTCACATTGTTTTCTAATTTTTCATTCTTTTGGATTTGTTTTACAGTGTCTTGATTTCTCATGAAGATACTAGCTTCCAATTGCTCTATTCTAATTTTTAAGGAAGTATTTTTTTCAGTATTCTTTTGGAATTCCTTTTCCATTTGTCCAGTTTTGCTCTTTAGGGCATTCTTTTCTTCATTGGTTTTTTGGACCTCTTTTGCCACTTGGGTTAGGCTATTTTTTAAGGTGTTATTTTCTTCAGTATTTTTTTGGGTCTCCTTTAGCAAGCTGTGGACTTGCTTTTCATGACTTTCTTGCATCACTCTCATTTCTCTTCCCAGTTTTTCCTCTACTTCTCTTACTTGCTCCTCAAAATCCCTTTTGAGCTCTTCCAAGGCCTGGGACTGATTCATATTTTTCTTGGAAGTTTTGGATGTAGGAGCTTTGACTTTGTTTTCTTCTTCTGGTTGTATGTTTTGATCTTCTTTGTCACCAAAGTAAGATAATATAGTCTGACCCTTTTCGCGCTGCTTGCTCATGATCCCAACCAATTACTTGAGTTTCAACTCTTTGTTAAGGTAAGAGTCTGTTTCCAAGGTGGAGAATGTACTGTCCCAAGCTTCGGGGGTTTGTCCAGCTGTTTTCAGAGATACTTCTAGGGGCCTGAAAAGTGTCAGTTCTTCCAAGGTGCTATGATAAGGGGCAAGCTATTTCCTCTCTACCACCACAACAAGCTCCACCATGCCAGCGCTCCTCCTCACCCCAGGATCTCCCCTCAGAACTGTGACCCAGATCCAAGCATCGGTAAAGCAAGAGATTCCTGCCTCAGCCCTAGCAAAGAGATCCTTGCAATCCCCCTCTGATCAGCCACTCGATTCCCCCTCAGTCTGTGGGCCAGAAGCTCAGAAGCCAGCCACTGCCTTGGGGTGGCTGAGATCTAGCTTCTTCTCTCACCACAGTCACAGACTTTTCGCACTGACCTTCTAAGTTGTCTTTGGCATTCGTGGCTTGAGAAGTCTGGAAATGGCCACAGCTGCCTGCGATTCAGTCCTCTGAGGCCTGCTCCAGGGTCGCTGTGGCCTGCATGCCCACACTGAACTGTGTTCCTCTTCCAGCCCGGTGCAATATCCCTTTTCCGATCAACCATCCAGGCTGTTTTGGGCTGGAAATTTGTTTTACTCTGTTTTTGTGTGTATGTGTGTGTGTGTGTGGGCTCTGCTGCTTTAGAATTTTTCAGAGCCATTTTTTGTAGGTATTTGGAGGGGTTTGGGGGAGAGCTCTAGCAAGTCACTGCTTTCCCTCCGCCATCTTGGCTCTGCCCCTCATTGACTTACTTTTTTACTGATACAATATGAGATGCTTTATGTCAGTTTTAAGACCCAGATTCAGATTTGGAGTGGATAAATGTGGCCAAATCTAAACTTAATTGGGGAAGAGGAGGAGAATAGAGAGTTGCCTGGAAGTCCTTCAATAACAGAACCAAGCAACTGTATAGTATGGAATGAACTTTAAGGGACAGTTGGTTGTAGAATGATGGTGGCAGAGGAGATATTGAAAGGGGCCATTGAGAAGTAAAGGACAGCCTAGAGTCTTTCATTATTTCTGAGTTTCAGGGAATGTGAAACGAAAGGAGCAGTTTTAAAGACAGTGTCAAACAAAATGTCATCTTCAGGAGAAATTTCGATCCCAATGGGGGCAGCTAGGTGCTGCAGTGAATAGAATGCCAGGCTTGGAGTCAGAAGTCAGATGCCAGGCTTCCTGAGTTCAAATCCAGCTTCAGACACTTTCTAGCTATGTGACACTGGTCAAGTCTCTTAACCCTGTTTGGCTCAGTTTCCTCCTCTGCTAAATGAACTGGAGAAGGAAACAATAAATCACTCCAGTACCTTTGCCAATAAAATCCCAAATGGGGTCATAAAGAGTGAGACCTGACTGAAAAAGACTGAAAAACTAAATCCTAATGAATACAAGGTTTTAGAAGACTTGTGAGAGGATAGGACATTTGAAAAAGATAGTTTTGTCTCAATAGAGAAGAGGTCCATATCATACAGGGAAAAGGCAGGACACAGAAAAGCAGGAACTGGGGAAAACTAGGGGCAAATTAATTTTGGGAGAGGGTAGGAGGGATGATGATTGGTACCATTGTTCCAATACTGTTCTGGTCTATAATGTAGGTCATGAATCAGCAGGCCAGAAGGAATATTAAGAATAGTCAATTCTATCAAGAGGGTGATTTTAGGTGAGACATATGATGACAGCACAGGGATGATAGCTGCTCTTCCCCACCTCCCTGACATCTGAGCCTTATCAGTATTGGCATGTTGCCTTGTCATGACCCACCTCTTATCACCAGGAGCATGAAAACTCTTGATCTCCATCAGAGCTCATTTTCCATCTTCATTCTATATTTAGAAACTTCAATATGCATGCTGCTGTCCCCTCAAAGACCCTTGCTCTCCATTCTTCTGAAAAAAAAAAAGGGAATTCAACTTCTGTGATATGCATTCTAACTGCAACTAATAACCAACTTTGAAGCAGAACCGTGATCTTTTCATAGCCTCAAAGCAAGCCATAACTCTGAAATTCCTCTGACCAGAAACAATCAATCAATATGTATTTATTGAGGGACTACAGATGCTGTGCTAAGCAGTGAGGATACAAATAAAAAGTGAAGGTAATCCCTTCCCCAAAAAGTTTATATTCTATGTAGTAGTTTCTAGTTTATAATGTCTAGACCCCAAAGTGTATGGAAGGAAATAATATCTAAGAAGAATAAATATGCATAGGAAGGGGCCATGAGATGAAGAAATTACAGTGCCCAAAAGATGCAATTAAATTTGATCTTTATACTCTTAGGGAACTCCTAGAGTTGTTTGAGTAGGGTTATGACATGGTCAGATTTTTAGCGAGATAACTTTGACAGGTAAGTTGGGACTTGAAGGAAGCCATGAAAGCCAATAGGTATAAATGAGGAGGGTGAGCATTCTAGTCATGGAGGAGAGCCAGAAAATGCCTCCTACTAGAGATGGAGTTTTGTTTATGGAAGAGCCAGGAGGCCAGTGTCACTAGACTGAAGAGTATGTTTTGAGGAGTAAGGAGTAAGATTGGAAAGGTAAAGGGGAGCTAGGTTCTAAAGGGCTTTGAATGTTGATCAGGACATTTTGCATTTGATCCCGAAGGTAACATAATAGGAAGCCACTGGAATTTACTGAGTATGGAGGTTGTATGACATGAGCAAACCTGTATGTGGAAAACCATTTTACTAGCCAAATAGAGGGTGGATTAGAATGGGCAGAGACTTAAGGCAGACAGACCCACCAGCAAATTATGCAATATTCCAAATGTGAGGTGATCAGGGTCTGAACTGAGATAGTGGCAGCATCATAGGAGAGAAGGTGGTATATTCGAGTGATGTTGCAAAGCTGCAATCGACAGGTCTTGGCAACAGCTTGCATGGGAGGTAAGAGAGAGTGAGAAACCCAGAATGAGTCTTATTTTTGAGCCTGAGGAACTGGGTTAATGGTACTGTCTTCTACAATAACAGGGAAGCCATTTTGTTGTTGGTGTTGCTGAAACATGTCCAACTCTTCATGATCCCTGAGGCCATACTGTCTGTGGGGTTTTCTAGACAAAGATACCCAAATGGCTTACCATTTCCTTCTTCAGTGGATTAAGGCACATAAAGATTAGATGGTTTACTATGGGTCAAGCAGTTTGTAACTGTCTGAGACCCAATTTGAACTCAGACTTTCCTGATTCCAGGCCCAGTGCACCATGTACTAAGCCAGCTAGCTGTCTTATTTAGAAGGAGAGGAGGATTCAATGGGGAAAGATAATGAATTCTGTTTTGGACAGGTTGAGTTTAAGAAGTCTATTGGGTGTCCAGTCTGAGATTTCTGAAAGTCAGTTTGAGATGTGAGACTAGAAGTCATCAGAGAGGTTAGGGAAGGTTGGGTCGACTTGAGAGTCACAAGCATAGAGATTGTAATTAAATCCATGGGAGCTGATGAGATCACCAAGTGAAGTAGGATGGAGGGAAAAGAGAAGAGGGCCTGTGAGAGTGATCTGTATGAGGATCCTCCAGAAGAGGCAGAAAAGAGTTGGTGAGAAAGGTAGGAAGAGAGTCAGGTCAGCGATGTCCTAAAAATCTAGAGAGAAGAGCATAGTAAGTGGAGGGTGAGCAACAGTGTCAATGGCTGTGGAGAGACTGAAGAAAATCAGGATTAAGAAAATGCCATTGGATTTGGCAACTAAAAATGGCTAGAAAAAGCATGATACAGACTTTGCCTAAATGTCTCACCTTCCACTCCTCAAACTCTTCGATTCTGGCTTCTACTCAACCCCTATCAGAAACTTCTCTGTTCAAATTCACTTATGACCTCTTTGAATAATAAATTTGAAGTCCTTTTCTCAGTCCCCATTCTTGAATTTTCTGAAGCATTTGGCACTATTGAGCACTTTCTATTCCTTTCTGGATATTTTCTGTTTTCTCCATGCTTGTCAGGCTTCTCTGTTGCCCGGGCTCACTGCACAAGGCCAAGTTCAGGCACAAGATGGGTGGTGTGGCCAGTGTCTGGAACATAGGAAATAATCTATGCTTGCTGATTAATTGAATGAACGATTGATTGGGTAAAAGAGCTTAGGAGTCAGATGAAGAAGTGACTAGCTGGGCCTGGAGTATTCTATGGAAGTGGAAGGAACTGCCCTCTCTCCTCCATGTGTTGTCAGCTCCTGAGGGAGAGCCCCAGCTGAAAGGAGCTAGTTCTTTCACAGTGAAAAATGTTGTGAAAGCCACTTTGGAAAGAACAATTCTTCATATAAAACTTGCTCATTAATCTCCATATTGATACCCAAAATGTTTCTTGCTTTTTCCATTCATAGTTAATGTTCTACAAGTTAACTTTTGTAATGTCTAAAAAGATGCACACTCAGGAAGAAGAGGGGAGAGGTGAAAAGAAAGTCAGACATAGAAAATATCCACATTGATCTGTGATCTAAACGTCATCAGGCAAAAATTCCAGTACCATCTCTGCCCTTGACTGGCTGTGTAATCCTGAGCAAATCACTTCACCTGTCCAGGAATCAGTTGCCTCCTTTGTAAAATGGAAGTCCTATACAAGATGGAAGTTTCAAGTCTCTTTTAAGGGGTGAGATTAATTTCCATGAGAATCAGGACAGTATGCTGATTCCTGCTAAGTGTCTCTGCACTTCATCAGGATACAAGGAATGGCCATGAAATCCTTCATGATTTTCTCCAAAATGCAAAAGCAATTATTTGTTTGTTTTTATAATGAGGCAGTTTTAAAAATTATTCCACCTGAAATCCTGAAGTCTCTCACTGTGCGCTACAAGGCCTTCTTCTGAAATATGTTAAATCAAATCGTGAGGCTACTTTTCAGACATCATACTGAGCAATTGTCCTCAATGTTCTTCACTGTATCTTCATCCAAGTCACATCTAATAGCCTGAGTCTCCTACAAGGCTCTGTCCCAGGACATCCTCTCCTTTGCCTGTGTTATTTCATTTGGCAATCTCAATAGTTCCAAAGGCTTCAGTTATCATGTCTATGCTGAAAGTTCTCAGATTTGTCCAGCTCTAACTTTTTTTGACCTCCAGTCTCTCATCTCCAAATGCATATTGGGCATCTCAAACTGGATATCTTATGAACACATTAATTTCAATATGTATAGAACTGAATTCATTCACTTCCTCCCCTCTTCCTAATTTCCCAAACTCTTTCTTCCCAATTTCCATTTTACTGTTGAGGGTGGCACCACCCTCCCTACAGAGAGGGAATTTTTCCTTCCTTAAGTGCTAGCCTCACCATGCCATTCACCATTACTTTTAAGATAAAATACTGAATCCTGTGCCACTTAAAGTCTTTCACATGCTGGCTCTAGTCTTTTTCTCTAGCTTATTTATACGTGATTGATTTGTGTTGTATTTATTCCACGTTTACTTACCTGTATGACTTTGAATTCCTTAAGTAGTTTGTAAATGTCTTGAAAGGAGCTTACTACCTCCCTTTTCTATTTGTGTTCTCAGCATCTGGGACCCAGGAAATCCTCCCAATTTTCCAATCTTAGCATCATCCTCAATTTCTCTCTCTCTCTCACTCCCTGTACCCAAGTTCTATCATGTCTACCTTAGCAACATCTCTGAAATCTGCTCCCTTTTCTTGCCTACCACTGCCACTCCTCTAACCCAGGTCCTCATGACCTCATGCCTTGCCTATTAAATAGCCTGCTGCTGCATCTCCCTGGAAGAAGTCTTTCCCCTTCCCAGTCCATCCTCCACTCAAGAGTCATGGTGATCTTCATAAAATGCAGATCTAACATGTAACTCCTCCCAACTCCAGTAACTCCCTATGACTTTCAGGATTAAATATCGATCCTCTGACTTTGAAAGCTTTTCATAACATTCTTCCCCCAACCCTTCTAGCTCTCTTAAACTTAACACTCCCCATGTGGAGACTTCTATTTCCTAATATGCTGATGAAGCCAGTCATGCCACAGCATGTGATACACACAGTGGATGAAGCCCAGGGGCAGGAATAATCAACATAGGGTTTAATAATTAAAAGTGCATATTGTTTTTCTTCTCTTTTAAGCACCATTTACGTTTAGATATGTGCCAGTAAGGCAAAATCCACAAGTGACATGCTGGATTGGGTTTCTTGCCCCAGTCTTACCCACTCCACTTTGAACTGTTTCATCTTGCTATTTCCATTCCTCAGGGGAGCCACGCTGAGCTCTCTCATTCACATGCACATCTACATCTGTTGTGGATCGTGGAGTAAAGAGACTTTCCTCTTTCCTAATGTACCTAATCTGGAGAGACGTTCTTACCGAGAATGACACCCAGGCTTACAGGAAACCCCAGCTTCATGTGGTTATTAATGTGATGTGTCAAACATGCCAAGAATCTGGTAGTCACAAGAGTTCCATCACCCCTCCAAATTCTCCTGAAAATGGCAGATTGATGGTCTGTGTTTCTACCTGGGGCAATGCTCCTCTGCAGCAAGGACCTTCCCCATCTGGGTTCAGCCTCCAGGGTGGGTTCTGAGAGGCAGTCACAACTACCAATTTTAAATATCCATAGTTGTTCAACATGTAATGACAAAACATTGGAAACCACCTGTAGTCAAATGACTGCAAAATGACTGAAGAAATTATTTTATATTCATGACATTCCAGTATTGTCATACCAGGAGAGTTACAAATATGAAACAGGAAAGGAGATATGGAAAGACCTAAAGGAAGTGATTCAAAGGGACCTCAGTGTAATCACAAGTACATGTATATGCGTCGTACAACTCTAGGGAAGGAAAGGGGGAAAGGCAAAAAAGAAGAGGAGAAGGAGAAAAGGAAAAAGAAAGGAGATGAATGAACATCTCCCCAAATTAATCAATCAGCTACCTGATGAGCATTTACTAAGAGCCGACTATGACTCAGATACTGTACTAGGCCCTCCAGAGACACAAAGAAAACACTGTACCAATCTCTACTTGCAAGGAATGTAAAGGTGTTGGAACTTCACTCAGAGTTGGAAGGAAGGAAGAAAGAACACCAGGTTTTCTTTGCTTATTTGCTAAGTGACTTGGTTCAAACGTGTCAATGACCAAAAATCTAGGATAAGGTTTTTTTTTATCTTTTTATCTTTGTTTCATTTACGCATTTGAAAGTTTTGTTGGTATACCTTAAAATTTATTTAAAAAACAGAAATTCAGAAGAAAGGCATCCCTTACATTTGCCAGTGGCCTGGTCTTATTTTGGACCAAGCAAGATGCTTGCTCTGCATATCCCATGTCACCACTGTTGCCTCTCCCCAGGCCTTAAAGAAGCCCCAGCCTAAAGACACCTCAAGTCAACACTCATTTATCAAGCACCTACTATGCGTCCAGTACCGTGCTACACTATGTGGATACGGAAAAGGGCAAAAATGTGTCCTCTGCTCTCAATTGGTTCTGGCAAATGGTTAACAATCAACTCTCAAAAAAACAAACAAAACAAAACAACCCTATCTATGATTCACTTTTCAGTTTAATCTGCAATATTAACATTTATTCCATCATTTTCCTAAGTCAAAGCACTGGAAAGCTCTGACTTGTAGCAAATCAGAGGTATAAATGTGCTTATTGAACACAGAACAATTTCTAAACAAGTTTGAGCTGTCTACAGACATCCCCGCCTGCCCAAAAGGAGCTCACAGTCTGTTAAGGGAGCTAGAATGCAAACAGCTCTGTACAAACAACATCTAAATGGGCTGATGGGGAGGTCATCTCAGCCAAAAACACCACCATTAAGGGAATTCAGGAAAGGCTTCTTGCAGAAGGAGCATGGCAGACAGCCAGAGAGATAAAGGAGGAGAGGCAGGAGAACCAGGGAGAGGAGAGAAGGTGAGTGAGTAGTGACTAATTCTTCCCTCTCGTCCTTTAAGCCAATGAGTGGCCCTGGAGCTTTCTACTAGCCTGGCAAAGACAAAGCACCCTGGATTTCTGGTGACAGCAAAATGGCAGAAAATGCAGTGGGTGAGGAATGAATGCTGACAAATCATTTTTGTTGGTTTTCTTCTCAAAAATACGTGGGGAGCAGAATTCACAAGAGAGAAAATACCCAAGTTAATTTAGTGCCATTGCCCACCAAGAGGAAACATTTATTGGTATTTCTCTTGAATAATTTGCTTGTTGCCATCTAGTTCTCTGTGGGTTTATGTCATAAAGGGTGTTTATTGTACAGTTTATTGTGTTATTAATTCCTCAAGTACCTCCAGGTGTTGTCAACACCTTGTGAGCTCTAGGAAAACGAAATCTTGTTATATCTTTTTATGAAGTCAATTCAACCCAAATCAATTCAATAAAAGCTTATTAAGCCCATCTTATGGGCAGAGTACTGTGCCAGGCACTGGAAGAGACTTTAAGTATCGCTTAAGACACAATCCCAACCCTCAGTGAAGCCAGAGTCTACCAAGGTATTAAGCCAAAGACACAGAAAAGTAATTCAAAACAACATCTGTGTAATACGTGATAAAGGTTAAAAACAAGTAGTCCTCTTAGGAAATTCATATGACCCTAGGCAAATTTGTTTTACCAGGCCTAGCCTGGTGCCCTTCACCCCTGCCCAAGAGCCCATCATCATATCTGTATTTTGAGTCCCAGTAAAGAAATACAAATTCCATTCTCAGTCATACTCTTAGCCAGCTGTTTGCTTCCAAAATCAGTCACTCTTTTCTGAATCCTGGACCTGCAATGTGGCATACGGGATGTTAAAGCAGGACTAGCATCTCTGCTATGAGCCCTATTCAGGGCTGCTCATCCACCTTTGGGGTCCAACCAGCAACCCAGCTCTCACTCAGGTGTCCAAGAAGCTAGAGAATGTGCAGGGGCCACACCCCAGTAAAGCTGTTTTGGCACATGGGGCAAACCAGGCTGAGGGCAACCAATGGATGTTAAACCCATCGGTGAGTTAAGGGGATGTCTATCTCATGCATGTGAAGACTTCACTGCCAGTGGAATGGGTGGATGAGAACAATTTGTTCTGATGGCCATAAGGTTGGATGAAGCAGGGCCTAGGGAGCACCTAGAGCCTGGTCAGAAACCAAAGATGCCAAGGTCATCCACTGCATGCTGAGCCATTGACAATCATCCTGACTTTCGTGTTGCCATTGTCTGGAAGAAAGAGTGAGGCTGATGACTTTGTGCAACTCTTTCTCGCTTAAACCCAATTCCTGTCAGAGTCCAGAGGTCACCCGTGATGTCATTGCTCCTCTTCAAAAATGAAAGACAAACAATACCTGCATTCAGCAATAGAGATGAAACCATCCCCCATGCGCAGGATGTAGTAAATCCTACAGGTGCTTCTGGGGCTACACATGGGAGCACTCCTTCTTCTAGCATTCTGTCAAACCCCCAGCCCCTCAACAGGAATTAATGAGTTCCCTGGCCTCCTATGGATGTGTATTTAAGTGCTTTGGAAAGCAAGGTGTCTCTGATCATTTCCCAACCCTGCTGCCTCCACTCTGGTCACAAAATTATACTCTGTCTCTGAGAACTGGATTCTGTAAAGTGAAGCTTCCCTCTTTCTTGCCTTGAACCAAGCCACCACTTTTCTCCTCTAGCTCTCCCTTTTTGAAGTTCTCTGAGGGTAGGGATCAGCCTGCTTGCCTACCTTTGTGTCTTCAGTACACAGCACAGAGACGAATAGTCAGATTTTCATGTGAAATTGTATTCCTATAAGGACCTCTTTTCCCTGAGATGGTTCATGACCCACAACCCCCTCCACCTCCTTCCTCTCACAGGAAAGCCTTCCCTTCCTGTCCCTGCCATAACTGAAGCTATTCTGGGGGCCACCTTTGGGGATGCCTTTTGGTTCTTGGGCACTGGCATTCTTTCTTCCTTGGAGCACTTCTGCCATTCTTCTAGTCTCCTGGTAACTAGGATGATGGAGAGGTGCATTATATTTCACTCCTCCCCCCACAACCCTGTTCATATGTCTTATGAGATGTTCTATGCTCTGATCCCTATATGTGAGAAACTTCTTGAATGGGTAATAATTGATCAATCAAGGGTGTAAGCTAAGTGTGGACAAGGCCTCGCCACATCTTCTGAGTCAATACATCCACCCATCAAAGGTGAAAAAAGGTATGAATTGCATGAATGCAGAAAAGTAGAAAAGGGCTTGCGGTTGACTATAGAGAATCAATCCTGCCCTGTGGGGCTTGGGTAAAAGAGCAGGTTTAGAATCCATCTCTGAGGAAGAGTAACTCTAGCAAAGACCATGAGAGAAAATCAACTGATGGGGGCAGTTAGGTGGCGCAGTAGATAGAGCACTGGCCCTGGATTCAGGAGGACCTGAGTTCAAATCCGACCTCAGACACATAACACTCACTAGCCGTGTGACCCTGGGCAAGTCACTTAACCCCATTGCCTAGCCATGGTTTTGCATGACTTTGGACAGAGATGTACTGGTAAATATTTAACCACCAGCTCTCTAGGACAATAAATATGCTTGACTCACTTCTAAATTTAATTTGTATTATTAACACTTTCACTATCCCTTTCTTATGTCTCATAAATCAACAAGCCCTTATTTATAGTATCTCAATTTTCCAGGTATAAATATTCACACTGAAAATTTAACCATTGGCTCTTGTGAGCTAGTCCAAGCTGGCATCAGTACCTCTCTGCCTTTGGACTAATATTTATGATGAACTCCCTGATTGTCACCTTTATTCCAGGCACTGAGTACTCAAGGGACTGACTCCTTGTTAGGACTGACTTTAGTCATTCTGAGTTTCCAGTCATTTTTTGTATAGGTCCATAATACTTAGACTCCTTGAATTGGCAATTGGCATACTCCAGCCACAGCCTCACCTAGTTGGAAAGAAACTTAAAATGACTCCCTAGTCTCAAATCTAATTATTTAATTAGTTCTTTTCAACCATATAACTCCTTGTCCCTAATTTCCAGTTTTCTTCCTTAAATCAGAGTAGGGTAAAGTTTGTGAAAGGAGAGAGAAAGGGTGCTTTCTAGGCCAAGGAAGTACCATAACAAAAGGCACTGATTGGAGAGCAACTTGGAACTATGCCCAAAGGGCTATAAAAATGTGCATACCCTTTGACCTAGCAATAACACTTCTAGGGCTATATCGCAAAGAGATCATTAAAATGGAAAAGGGACCCGCATGTACAAAAATACTTATAGCAGCTCTCTTTGAGTGACCAAGAATTGGAAATTGAGGAGATTCCTATCAATTGGGGAATGGCTGAACAAGTTGTGGTATATGAATGCAATAGAATACTATTGTGATATAAGAAATGATAAGCATGTGGACTTCAGAAAAACCTGGAAAGACTTGTATGGACTGATGTTGAGTCAAGTGAGCAGAACCAGGAGAACATTGTACACGGTAACAGCCACATTGTGCAATGACTAACGTTGATAGACTTAGCCCTTCTCAGCAATGCAAGAATCTAAGACATCTCCAAAGATCTCATGATGGAAAATGCTATCCACATCCAAAGAAAGAGCTATGGAGTTTCAATGCAGATCGAAGCATACTATGTGCTATTTTGTTTCTTCTGTTTTGTTTTGTTTCCTTTTTCTGGTGGTTGCTCCTATTGGTTCTAATTCTTCTTTACAACATCGCTAATGTGAAAATATGTTTAATAAGAATATATATCTATAGCCTACATCAGATGGTACGCTGTCTTGGGGAGGGAGGGGGAGAAAAAATTTTAAACTCAAAAGCTTATGGAAGTGATTGTTGATAAATCAAAATAAATTAATAAAAAAAAGAAAAGGCATCAAGACCTAGAAGTCTTACTGATATGAAGTCACATGGATTTTAAGAAGCTCTAATCTGTCTGCTGGAGTACAAGGATATTTAGATCCTTACATTTAAACTGGACATTAAAAGGAAGAAACCTTTTCTTATTCCTTTGACCTGACCTAGCAAAACATGAATTTAATCAACTTGTAGGATTTTCTTTTGTCAGATTCAAGTGGGGCAGTCGGGTCCAGAGAATTGATTGCACTGGAAAAGCTAAAATTCATATAAGCTCCTGAACGGTGTCATGGGATACAGCTCTGGAGTTCCAAATTCTGAATGAAGCAAAAAAAGTGAAAGATAGCATAAGCTTTGAGTTAACATCTATTCATGGATCTATCTATCTGTCTATTTATCTATCTGTCTGTCTATCTATCCATATACCCATCTACCTATCTATCCATTTCTATTTATTTATCATCTATCTATCCATCTATCTCTCTTTCCATCATCTACCTACCTATGTACCTATCTATCAACTATCTGTTGTTGTTCACTCATTTTTAAGTCATATCCAACTTGTCCTGACCCCATTTTGGGGTTTCTTGGCAAAGATACTTCAGTGGTTTGCTATTTCCTTCTCCAACTCGTTTTGCAAATAAGGAAACTGAGGCAAATGATTAAATAAATTGCACAGTGTTGTGCAGCTAGTAAGTGTCTCAGGCCAGATTTGAACTCAGGAAGATGAGTCTTCTTGACTATAGGTCTGGCATTCTATGTATGTGCTATCTAGCTGCCCTCTCTATATCTATACATCATCTATCTATCTATCTATCTATCTATCTATCTATCTATCTATCCATCTAGCTATCATCTATCTCTATCATTTATCTATCTCTCTACATCTCTTTACATATTATCTATCTATCTATCTGTCTATCTATCTAACTATCTATCTACCTACACCATTCGGGCTAAACATAGAATATTATTATAGGCCACTCTTGGCTTCTTTAGTTCCTGACAAGCACAGAATCAAACAGTGAAGGTGGTACATTTTCAGCTGAATGCTGGAGAGATCGTGGGTTTCACCAGCCCCAACAAGGCTTTTCTGAAGTCTTTACATAGAAGAGCCTCCCTATATGATAACATGGAGCCCAAGACTACATGTGTTTATGTATTGTGTAGAATAGTCATGTTTTTCCCCGTGATGATCATGAATATAGCCTTATCTCTGCTGAAAGTCTGAGCCTTGTGCTTCTGATGTTTCTGTTGGCATTCAGATTTTCCAATGTTACCCACCCACTTACTTTAGGAAGAACCCACCTATTTATGCTGTTGGTGTGGAATCTGTCACCACCATCTTTTATCTCAGCCTTTCTAGACTGTGGTAGGTCAGTCTTAGGAAGTTGCTGGGGGCTGAGAAAGGAGGAATGGCCACATAGCCATTAAGTTTCTGAGAAAGAATAAATGTGTCCTCGTGTCTTTTCGATTCTAAACCCATATACCAGACTGTCTCTTAAACTATCATTTCTCAAATTCACCAACGGCTTTCCACATTGCATGGTTTCTCGCTCTCACAGTAGGTACTGTCCTAGGACTTTCTCAAGAAAAGCGCTGTTTCTAGGATGTTATAAGGTCCAGGCTTGAAATTTATGGGCTGGATAACCACAACCTCTCTCAGCCTCACCTATTTCTTTCTTTTCTGCCCTATATACACAGTATATATGAGGCACAGGTGAAAATCACAAGACAGAAGGATCTCCGGGGCCCTTGGGGGCAGGTCAAGTATCATTTTGCTTTGTGCTGTAGTGTGTGTGTGTGTGTGTGTGTGTGTGTGTGTGTGTGTAGTGACAGAAAATTTTATACGACCAGTTTCTATGTATGCATAATTCTCTTTCCCTTCCTCCCATGAAACTATGAGCTCCCTGTGGGCAAGGGGAAGGAAATTTCATCAAAGCTTTGTTTCTTCTCACCAGATGGCTAGAAGCCAGAAGGAAAGACTTAATCACTAGAATTCAAGAAAGGCATAAAGAGATCCCCCTTTTTTTGAGGGCTCACAAGGTGCTGGCAATACCTACAAGCACTTGAAGAATTAATAACACAATAAACTGTACAATAAATAGCATTTATGACCTAAACCCACAGAGAACTAGACAACAAAAAACAAATTATTCAGGGGAAATACCAGTAAATGTCTCTTCTTGGTGGATGATGGCACAAATTAACTTGTGTATTATCTTTCGTGTACATTCCTCCTCCCCAGTGCACATTTTGAGAGGAAAATTCACAATAAAAAAGATCTCTCAACATAATTCCATGCCCCTTTCATGTTCTGTTTTGCCACAGTCACTGCTACTACTGTCGCAAAACAATCCAGCAAAGTCATCTTTGGCAGGAAAGCAAAATGCGTTTGTGAGTGTGCTGCTTTATTTTTTTTCTACTATCCGAAGAATGAAAAACCGAAGGTTGGAGAGTCAGTGCTGACTCCTGTCCTATCACTTTCTCTCCTTTTGTCTTTTTTCTGTTCATGTTCATTCGAAAGGGGACAATTTTTAGTCCTAGCTATTTTATTTCTTAATAAAATGACACACAATTGAGGAAAATTTAGAAGAATATAAAAGGAAAATAAAAGAAAGAGTAGGACCAGAAGGAATAGAATTAAGAAAAGTAAGGAGATAGTAGTTGTCAAGAGAAGGCAAGGGAAATAGAACAAGGAGAGGATTAAAGATATTGATGAAGTGGATTGTGGGGGTGGGAGTGAAGTTAGTGATGTGCCCATGGGCAAGTCACTTCCTCTGGCTAGCAGATCTACTCCAGATGCATGGTCACACTTTAATTTGATGGTGTGACTTAGGGAGAATATCTCTGAGCTTGAGAGTCAAAGGATATGGGTTCAAAGCTTACCTGTGATACTCTGTGAGCATGGACAAGTCCATTCACATACCTTATTTTAAGTTTCCTCACTTACATAATGAAATTATGCTATCGCTTCCCTCACAAGGTTTTGTAAAGATCAAATAAGATTATGTATATCACATATCTGTGACTCCATGAACATAAGTGATTGTTCTTGATGAACTCGAAGAGGTCCAGACTTGATCTTATCGATTCATTTCCCAGTGACAGCCTAGGCCTTGTACTTGGCCACATTGAGTTTTGTAATGGTTTTTGGAATTGCGTAATGTTTTCTCTCGCCAGCATCATACAGTTTTTTTTAAATTAACATTTTTATTTAAAGTTTTGAGTTCCAAATTCTATCCCTCTCTCCTTCCTGTCCCCCTTCCCTGAGATAGTAAGCAATCAGATATAGGTTATACGTGTGCAATTATGTAAAACATTTCCATATTAGTCACTTTGTACAAGAAGACTTGAATAAAAGAAAAAGAATGAAAGAAAGTGAAAATAGTCTGCTTCAGTCTGTATTTTCTCAAGATGAATTCTTTCTCTGGAGGTGAATAGTATGCTTCATCATGAGTCCTTTGGGATTGTCTTAGATCATTGTATTGCAGAGAAGAGCTAAGTCACTCACAGTTCTTCATTGAACAATACTGCTGTTACTGCATACAATATTCTCCTGGTTCTGTTCACTTCACTCGGCATCAGTTCATATAAGTGTTTCCAGGTTTTTTCTGAAATCATCCTGCTCATCATTTCTTACAGCACAGTAATATTCTATTACAATCATATACCATGGCTTGTTTATCCATTTCCCAGTTGATGGGCATCCTTTTGATTTCTAATTCTTAGCCACCACAAAAAGAGCTGCTATAAATATGTGTGTACAAATAGGTCCTTCCCCCTTTTTTGGATGTCTTTGGGATATAGACCTAGCAGTGGTCCTGCTGCATCAAAGCATCCCACACTCTTCAAGAAAAGGCCTGTCTCTGCTCTTTCTTTTAGACACTATCCATTCTCTGTATATTGTCAGACACATAATAGGCAGTGGATAAATGTGTAGGGAATAAAATGATTGAACTAAAAGGAATTTCATCTGTGCCTCTCTTTTCAGTAACCTTTCAATTATATTTTGGTAGACGTGTTTCTGAGTTAAATAGGACACTATAGAAAGGATTCTGGAGTTTACTTTTCCTCAAGGCTCAACAAAGCAGCCATGTCTTTACTCAACAACTACAATTCTATTCAATAAATATTTGCCAAGTATCTACTCTTCTCAGAGCACTGTGGGTGTTACAGGGGTGAAAAATGAGCAGGAATGATTCTGTCTGGAGTAAGAATCTTGTTTTGGTTACTCAAGATCAAGTGTTCTGAGACTAATTTGTGTTTTTATGAAAATGATCTGAGAAGTGGAGCACATCAGTGGTATTATACTGAGTTCTTGGAATCATGTTTGAGAAGGGATTTTCCAAACCAGAACACATCCAGAAGAGATTCAGAATGGTGAGGTGGCTCTAGAGACCATGCCATAAAAACAAATTCACAGACCTGGGAATGTTTACTTAATGAGGAAAAAAACTCAGTGGAAATAATGATGATATTAGATTGCGCATTAAGGTTTCCAACTTGTTTTATATATCTTATAAAAGCATTTGATCCTAATAACAACCTCATGATATATGTGCCAAGATTATCCCTGTTTTACAGAAGAAGAAACTGAGGCAGGCAAACATGCTACAGGTCATTCAGTCTGCAAGTGCCTAATGTAGGCTTCAGGCTCAGGCTTTCCGAACAGCAGCTTCCCCACTCTATCTACCACAGAACATGCCTGCATCAAGGGGTATAGCAGAGTCCTTTTAAATCATTTGAAAGGCTATCACAGGGAACAAAGGTTACAATCGATTTTTATTTTTACCACTAATCACCAAGAGAAGGAACAGGCAGAGGCGTCAGGGAGGCAGATTTGATCTCAAAAAATAAAATTAGGACAAACCATACAATCGCAGCTGCGACAATGGGCTGCCTCGGCTCATGAATCTTCCTCTTCTGAGATCTAGGCAGTAATTTGAAAAGCAATTGTTGGGGATCCTGTAGAGGGGATTCACCTTTATGTAGCAGTTCAATTGGATTGATAATTCAATAAACGTTCATTAAGCACCTACTGTGTACCAGGCACTGTACTTAGCACTGGGGATACAAATTTTAAAAAAGACAGTCAATGGTCTCAAGAAACTTATAATCTAATGGGGAAAGACAGTAAGTAAAAGGAAGCTTCTAAGGGGGTAACAGGAGCCGGGAGGTACCCAGAGCAGGGACATCATCTTCCATGGAGTTCAAACCAAAAACAAATTGGGGGGAGTTCAGTGTTCTATCTTCAGCCCTCCAATCAGAGGGGAGAGGAGCCTGAGGGAGTTCAGAAGCCCTTGAGTGTCCAAAGCTGAATTAAACAACATGATGAGATTTCAGGTGTTCAGCTTAAACCCTTGGGAAGGGCAGCATGCTCTGTACCATTTAAACCCACAGAGCTGCAGAGGGAGAGTGTAGTGTTACCTGGATAGCCTCGATGATTCCTCCAACTCAAAGATTCTGTGAAATACAAAATGGAACTGTAGGGAGGGGTGTGACATGATCCCTGATCTCACTGAGTTTACACTCATTAGATTATAGACTGAAAATAGAACTGTCCTTGGCCATCTAATCCAACCCTCAGTTTACAGATGACAAAACTGAGTCTCAGAGAGGCTAATGGACTTGCCCAGGGTTACAAAAGTAGTAAGTGACTGAGTTACAATTCAAAGCCAGATCATCTGACCCCAAAGCCAGGATCCTTTCTACTCTACCACATTTCTGGTAATCAAAACTTGGTAATCCAGTGAGAATGAAAATCAAATGATAGGAATTGAATTAGGGTGGAAGGTTATGTGCTCTTGACTCAGTAGCTGACTAAGAAAGCAATTGTTAGGATTGGGACGCAAGCTTTGGTGGGAAACACTACGCTGCTGTTCATTTGTTTCAGTCCTGTCTGACTCTTAGGGATCTCATTTGGAGTTTTCTTGATAACGATATTGGAGTGGCTTGCCATTTCCTTCTCTAGCTCATTTACATATGAGGAAACTGAGGCAAACAGGGTTAACTGACTTATCCAGAGTCACACAGCTAATTAGTGGCTGAGACCATATTTGAACTCATGTCTTCCTGACTCCAGACCCATGCTCTAACCACTGATCAACCTAACTGTCCTGAAACACTATGTAACCACCCACAAAGAAGCCCTCAGAACAATGGGGGTCAGTAACTCTCATCATGCCGGAGCCTGCTGGCCCATTCGTTGACTCATTCTATAGCTTAGTGGGCTGGACAAAGCCTTCCACTGAGAGTCAGAAGCTGACTCTACCCCAAACCAGCAAGGTAACCTTAACCAAGTCACTTCATTTTGCTTCCTTTTCCACAACATCCTCACCTGTAAAGTGAGTGGCTTGAACTAGCAGGGAGTGAGTTACCAGACACTTCCAAGTCCTAAGTCCTTCTTCTTAGAGCTAATGTCAAGTTGTGTGTTCGTCTAGTTCTAGTGGGCACAAACTTCAATGTGGTTGTAACGTCAGAGTAGAAAAGGCTTAATTATAGGCAAATGACTCAACTTTGTGATCTGAGCACCAGGACAAGACATATCTTCCTATAGTTTTTTGAATACTAGGACCCTAGACTTTCAGAAACAGAAGGAAGCTTAGAGGTCATTTGGTCCAAAGCAGCTCATTTTGAGGATGTGGAGGCTGACGCCCACAGACGTTCTGGGTCTGCTCAGTGTAGGGTTGGTTTCCTGACCACTAGTTCACTGAAATCCCACTAAATCATGGAGCCCAGATAGGAAATAAAGCAATACACTGGATGCCAGTGATACTGCTCTGGGTAGTTATCTTTGGGCAAGATATGGAGATTGGTCTTCCCCCACCCCCATCATTCCCTCCCTTCTGAATAGTAAATAGAGTCTCACACTTAGTCAGGAAGATATTCTGCCTTTGACAATCATTAACTATGTTCCTGTGGCCTTGCCATTTCCCTTTCTGAGTCACAACTGGCAGATGTGTAAAATGGGAATAATAGTACTTATTTAATAGAGTTGACAAGAGAGATAAATGAAATCAAGCGTGCAAAAGGCTTTACAAACATTTTAGATCAGAAAAACATCAGTAGCTCTCCATCCTGTACTCTCATTCTTTGTTCCACTCCCAAGAACTTTTACTGAGGATACCACCTTTGTATATGGAAACCTCTCTCTCTCTCTCTCTCTCTCTCTCTCTCTCTCTCTCTCTCTCTTTCTCATATGCATACACACATTTATATACACATATTCATAAGCACATGATTGTCAGGAAAATAATCTTTTGGTTGACTCCAATTCTGAAAGATAAGAAGAACAGGTGGATTTGAGAAAAGATTGGTGTCTCTCTTTGCTTAGGCGGGCCAGGCTCAGAGCAGAGATACAAATGACTCTTTTAGGAATACAGCTTTCCTTCCCTCTCCTCCAGGGCTATATTTCTCTAAAAAAATTAAGATGACACTGAATGTGGGATCCCTGGAGTACCCATCCATCACTTCTGTAATGAGCCTCTTGCAGGGGCAGGTCTGCAAATACAGAGTCAAATGGACGCTCATCAGAAAACTAAGATTTAGAGTTTATTAAAGATGGAAAACAAAAACTGGACATTTCTCTGAATGCCTACTTATTCATGAAGGTTTGTGACCAGAAGATAGGCTGGGAAACCTTGGGGAGAGAGGGCCTTTAACAAGAAAAGATCCAGGGGTCAGCAGGACAATGTCCTGGGCTTCAGGTATTTGAGATTATTGAATGAGGTTATGAG
This sequence comes from Vombatus ursinus, assembly GCF_900497805.2. Classification (NCBI taxonomy): domain Eukaryota; kingdom Metazoa; phylum Chordata; class Mammalia; order Diprotodontia; family Vombatidae; genus Vombatus; species Vombatus ursinus. Next base: position 20,074,290 of record NW_020954577.1, on the reverse strand, counting down.
AAGTGAAGGAATAAATTGGCCATCACCACTTCCCTTCTCCCTGATTAAAAAAAAAAATATGTGAGTCAAAACTGGTATGATTGGTCTGGGTGTGTGGGCACCACCTTGAGTACAGCATTCCCCATGAAGAAGACCCAGTTCTGAGAAGCTTGCAGCACTGTGGCTCACGACCCCCAAAATGGAAGAGTGAAACAGAAATGAACATTTGTACCAGTGGATGAGAGCCGAGCCAGGATGAGAAAAGCCCATTTCCTCTCTTGGCTCCAGATCATTCCTTTGGTGAGCAACTTTTCATTGAGATTTTATTCAGTTTGCTGTTCTCCTTGGTTTTCTTCCCCTACCCCACCCCCTGCCTCAGGCTTATCTTTCTGATACAGAAGTCTGTTTCAAGGCTCCCCTCACTTAAGGTTGGCCATGAAGAAAGAACCCAAACTGCCCTGGTTAGCAGCCTATCAGTGCCCACCACTGATCCCTTTCCATCTCTCCCCACTCCTCAGCACTTTGCACAGCATGGCTTGTTGGCTACAGGGTTGTATAAAACACAGTCTTAGTGAAGCTTGTCCACTCAAGCCTTCTGGGAAATAGATGGTCATCCTTCTTACTTATGAGCACTGCATTTGGTCTTATAGGCTGGCTTTGCATCACTTAAAATGGCTTCATTTTACAAGCGTTTTAATGGTTAATTCTGCATTAATATAGATACATTACATTTACTTATGGGAAAATAAAAAAACTAAAGCAAGGAAAAGGAGTATTTTAAAAAGAACGTCCACGGGAAGCTGTGACATTTTGTGTATGGGGGGGCACCTAATTCCTTTGTTCCCTTGGGATTGTTGTATTAATAATGATGATAATAAATGCTATAGAAGATGGAATGGGGTGGGATCATTTGGATGTGTGTGTGTGCATGCATTTTGTAAATGCATGGATATGTGCTTGGGTGTATCTAGCTTTAGTAAAAGAAAAGCTAAACATTAAACACTTTAATGTTTGCAAACTACTTACACACACATACACATACTCTCACACACACACACTCACACACTCTCACACACTCACACACTCTCACACACTCACACACACTCACACTCACACACACATACTCTCACACACTCACATACACTCACACACACTCACACTCACACACACTCACACTCACACACTCACATTCACACACACAGACACTACTCTGATCCTCATGACAACCCTGTGAGGTAGATTAATATCTCATCTTACCAGATTGGGAATGGGGGCTGAGAAAGTTAAGTCACTTGCTCAGAGTCACACACATAGTAAGTGGCTGAGGTGAGATTTGAACCCAGACCTTGTCGATTCAAAGTTCTGAGCTCTATTTAATATACTGTGCTTCAATAACAAGTGGGAGGCTTTGGGACCAAAGTTTTAACAGACTGAAAGCTTCTAAATGAGGACTGTTGTTGAAAAGTTGTCTAGGAAGCCAAAATTGGGGGTGGGGAGGTCCAGGGAGTGGCCTCAGGGGTAAAGAGGGACAAACAGTTGAAGAAACTGAGTCATCCAAAGGTGAAGTAACCTTTCCAGAATCACACAGCTGGTAAGTGTCTGGGGGTGGATTTGAAATCAGATCTTCTTGCAGTTAAGGCTTTAGAACCAGAAGATATAAGGTTTCATCCTAGCCCTGCTACCCCATCAGGGCTACAGGAAGGTCAGCTTCCAAACCGAGGCAGGGTTCCATGCTGCAGCTTCTGATCTAAGCAGGCATGAGCCTGTCAGAGTGCATGCCCACAAAGGAATGCAAGGCATCTCTGAGCAGCCCAGGGGCTGCACAGCACTGTGCTGGAAGCTGCAGGACACACAAGAAGCTCTGTTCACAGCCTCTGCCTTGAGACGGGCCTGGGACAGATGGTGGAGACAGATGAAGGAAAAAAGGTACCAGGTGCCAAAGAGTGGCACAGGTGCTAATCACAAGGCTGTGGATACAGAGCTCAAGAGGGGGAAACTGAGGCTTGGAGAGACATATGCCTAATCCAAGGTTGGGTCAGGGAGTAAGGAGTAGAAAGCATATTTGAACCAAGCCCTCATATTCTAAACCCAATGACGATCAATATGTGCAAAGTTTGGAAACTTTGTTCCCTTTGTTTTACTGAGGATACCACCTTTGTATAATGAAACATCTGTGTGTGTGTGTGTGTGTTATGTATGCATACACACATTTATGTACACACATGCATACACACATGAATGTCAGAGAAATCTTTTGGTTGACCCAGATTCTGAAATATGAGAAGAACAGGTGGATTTGAGGAAAGGCTGGCAGTGCCCAGCACTGCGCTGGAAACTGCAGGACATACAAGAAGCCCTGTTCACAGCCTCTGCCCTGAGACAGGACCGGGACAGATGGCAGAGACAGAGAAAACAAGTTCTATTTACAAAAGTTAGAAAACATACACAAATATTTACAAAACAGGCTGAGAGATTTTCATGATAGCAACAGGGCTGGGATAAAACCTTACATCTTCTGGTTCTAAAGCCTTAACCGCAGGAAGGCCTGAGTTCAAATCTAACCCCAGACACTTACCAGCTGTGTGATTCTGGAAAGGTCACTTCACCTCTGTCTGACTCAGTTTCTTCACCTATAAAATGGGATACAACCGCACAGCTTCACTGGGTTGTTATGAGGATCAAATAAGGTAATATTTGTAAAGTGCTAAGTAAGTACCTGGCACATATTAGGTGCTATACAAAAGTTTATTGTTATTATTATTAATATTATTATTGTTGTTGTTGTTGTTGTTGTTTTGTATTACCTCCTAGAGCTATTGTGAGGATCACACGAGATAATATTTGTTAATTGCTTACCACAATGCCTGGCACATAGTAGGTGCTTGAGAAATGGTTATTCTCTTCTTCTTCCTTTATCCTTCCACTGTACCAAGGGGTCACTGTCCATGTGCTTCTGGGCTGTCAGAGAGCATTGAGTTTAAGCCCTATATTCCATAGAGCACAAAGCTGAGACCAAGAAAGGGGAAGGGACCTCCCTAAGCCATGCAGGATGAGGAACTCAAAGCAGAAGCCAGCTCTTGGCTCCCCCAATCCACACTGAGCCCCCCATCCCATCCTTGCTTGCCCATCATACCACACTGCGCTCTACCTTAACCAGGTAATTAGGCCGAACCATCAAAGCCTTGATGTGAAAGCTCAGAGGGAGGTAGTGGCCTCCCAACGACTGTCGGGAGGCCTCTCCAGCATTAGGCATTTCTCATCGTAAACGGATGCAGTGCCCTGCTTCATTGCTTCCTTGAACAAAGGAACAAATGATAACATAACTCATGCTGTGGTTGGTCCTGCATACCGAACAGCTTCTCTAAATGAGGCTGACACCAACTTGTGCATGGAAAAGACCTCTGCTGACACCATGGAAATGCCATTCTATAAGTTGCCAGTGTGCCATTAGCTGCGGGAAATAGAAACGTGTTTGAGTTTTATAAAAAATGCCTGAAAAAGCCAGTTATCCAATGGAAGGAGCGTGGGTCAGCTGAGGCATGATGCCAAGGAGGGGCCCTCTCCATCTTTATTTTGACTTTTTTTTGGTTTTTCTTGTTTACCTGATTACTACTCAGATGTCTGATCTTGCCTGGGCTATGGAAAGATCACTAAATTTGAAATCCCAGGAACTGGCTGTGTGAATACTTGCTTTGATCAAGACACCTGCAGAACTCAAGGTAAGTCATTGGAATCTTTGGGCCTAATTCACTCATCTGTAAAATTAGGGGGTGGGTTGGATCATCTCTAATGGCCGTTCTAGCTCTAAATCTATGATTGGTCTATATTTTTCCATATATTTCAACTTATGAAGTAATCCTGGAAGAATGAGGTGAGAGGGCACAGAGGACAGGCCCTGCTGAGAAGATAGAATAACCTTCCCTGAAGTTAGATTTAGTTACCTGGCTTCCATCTTTTCCCAATCCAGAACCAGCCATTACCTTTAAAGCATGATATGACCTCTTTGGTCAATTTCTGCTCCCTGTCCTCAAAGGTCCCAATCCGTAGCACCATCCTGTGACTGCCTAGGTTAGTACACCCACTTTGTCTACATACAGGAGGGCGTAGGCAGGAAAGAAGTGTGGTCATCTCATCACTGCTGTGGCAATTCCATATGGAGTCCATTTACCTCTCAAAGAAGTTGACAACAATTATCACATTCTGTCACTGGAAAGCAAGAGTTCATCACTACCTTCCACTCCAAGCACTAAAGTACAATCTGTCTGTAGAGTCCTTTAGGAGTCATTGCCCTTCTCCCTTTGTTATCACAGATTAAACTCTCTTTTTTAAGACAATATATGAAGTAACTAGTAAAGCAGATGATATTTTAGAATTTTTTTTAACACAAAAGAGAAAAGTTATGAATTTCTCCTTATACCTCAGTCCTTATTCTAACCTTCATTTTACATGTGGAACTTAATTCATTGGATGTTGATTTTCGTGACTGGTCTTTAATTTGAACTCACAGCACTTCTTCCATAGACACTCATGTCCGGAGCTTCAGGCTGGTTTGACCTCAAAGTCCCTTAGTTACGCTGTGAGCAAAGCGCTTTGACGTCCTCACAGGGAGCCGGCCATTCCTTAATTCCAATCTTTCCCAAGTTGCTTAAAACTTCCTCAGCGATTTGAGTTCTTCTCAGATACTTCTGACTCAAATGATATATCTTGCATAGGAAAGAAGAATAGAAAATAAAATAGGAGTACAAATTTTGGAAGTGGATGGTAACCCAGGGGCTCATCTATATCAGCATAAGCATAGCCTGAATCCCATCCACAATGTTGTTGACAAAGAGACTCAAGCTTCAAAAGAATGTTGCCAGTGATGGGACACTCATGAACCACGATGCCCACAGCCTGCAGGGATTCCCAATGTGTGGGATGAGACCCCTGGGGTGGAACAGGGCCACAGTTAAATGACTTTCCAACCTAAATACAAATTGGGGATCTTTCTAAGTTTAATAAATAGTAACAGCATCTGTAATCTGAATGCATATCATGCCATAGAATTGGGTATTATTATTTTATAAATGTATGCAGGTGGTGTTGTGATTAGTACAATACGAATCCTATCAAATATATTATTGAGTCTGCAGAAGCCCTGGACCAGAGTGCATTTCCTCATTCGGAAGGTTTTCATACTAACGTGAAAATATGTTTAATAAGAATGTGATTAGAGAGCCTATTTCAGATTGTACACCATGTTGGGGAGGGATGTGGGGAGGGAGGGGGAGAAAATTTAAAACTCAAAGCTTATGGAAGTGAATGTTGAAAGCTAAAAATAAATGAATAAATTAATTGTAAAAAGGTTTTCATGGAATATATGCTATCTCACTGGACCTTATAAAGTCATCTGACGTGCAAAAGAGGTGATCACACTGGGAAAGGAAGGGACTCAGCGACACTTCAGGCTCCCACATCTCCTTTTCCCATCAGGAAGCCTGGTGATTCTTCCCCTTATTCCTGTTCACTAGCTCCCTCTGAGCTTTCACATTCAGAGGAGCTGCCATTGCTTTGTGTCCTTCCAGACAGACGCAGCTTCGAAGTCAGTTCTTACCACGAGTCCAGCCGAAACTCTTCTCCTTTAACAGAAGAGAAAAGCTCCAAAGCAACATCCGGGACAGGCCTGGGGCTTCCTCATGGCTTATCTGCTCTGTATCCTCTTCCTCATCTGTGTTGGTTCTCTATTCAGGAGTCACTTTCAGTTCCTGTCTTATGACATCTTGTTCCTTGTAAAAATAAAAGATATCCGAGTTACACATATTACACTAGGTGTGTATTTTACCTGAATATGGACTGAGAAGTCAAAAGGCAGAACAAGGCTGATCTTTAGTTCAGGATCATGGGGAGAAAGATAGTATTCAAAAACAAAAATATAGTATGTTCCTACCTGCAAATGAAGAGCTTGCACAGAGAAGTATTTAAGCACGTCTCATGTGACAATCTGAACTTATTTTTTTAAAGGCAATGAGTGAGTCATAAATTTTTAGGCACTGAGAGTCTTCATTATGTATAATGACTCAGCACAGGATTTTAAAAGTAGGGATCTCCTGGGTATATTAAAATACACTTTAGTATTTGTGTAGTGTGCTGATCAAGGGATTTCCTAAACATTACCATCTGGCTGTTGGACATGTCCACCTGGGTGTCCTGGAACCACCTGTCACCCAACGTGGTCTAGTAGAATTCAACATGTCAGTTCTCAGACTCAACCCTCCCCCAAGTTTCCCCATTTCTATTGAAGGAAATCACTCTTCTCTTCCCCCAGCTTCCCAACCTTGAATTCATCCTTCACTCTTCCCTATCACTTTCCAGTGCTACCCATTCCAATGCCAAAATGACATTCCCACCTCCATGGCATCTATCACATCTCTCCCCATCTCTTTCCCCTCGAAGCATCTACTCTAGTTAAGATTCCTTCCTGGACTATTACAATTGTCTAATTAGCCTCCACGCCCCTCAGTTTTTACTTTACCTAATTTGTCCTCCATACAGATGTCAAATTGATATTCTTAAAATCTACATCTAACCATGCCATTTCCCTACTCAAAATATCATTAGTGACTCCCAATAACTTCTAGGATAAAATATTTGACCTCGTTCTGCTATTGATTGCTCTCAATGAACGGAGCTGCTTTACAGCCTAAAGAACATGAATACTTTTCCCTTTGGAAGGCGGTGAAGGAATCCCACTTTCTGGCCCTGTCAGCTTTTTTCTCTTTTACCTCATTTTTCGCTACTTTAAAGCCTTTCTCCTCCTTTTATTGCACAAGATTGACAACAGACTTCAGAAGGCCTCAAGGCAGATGTGAACCTAAAATGAATTTGTATGGCTGCTGTAAAAGCCCCAGGCCTATCCAGCTGGACACTGATGAAGATATGTTTATTTTAATAGCATCCTCAAAATTTATAATGAACACTGCTATGAACTCTTCTGGTGGAATGTAATGTAAAGATTCACAAGAAGCAATGAGTGCATTGATTGAGCTTCCTAACATTGATGCCTTCTCAAGTCCTCACAGCAGTATCTAGAATTGGGAACACTGACCATTAGGCCTGAAGAGCCTTGGCTTGATCGATAGGAATGACAAATATTTACCTGGAAGGAAGGAAAGTATTGAGGACTGAATAGGAGATTTCTATGATGCACTTGACAAGGTCCCAGAGAAGACCATCTCCATATGGAGATGTGGACAAGTCTAATGAGACGTCACTGAAATGATTAAGGACGTATCCTGGGCCTCCATGACTTGTCAATCCATTTTATTGGAACAATCCACTAAGTTGGAGCAATTGAATTCCAGTGATTTGGAATGAATAGACTGTCCCCGGCTGCTTTGGATCTGATATATCCACTTTGTATTCAACCAATTATGGAGAATATTACTCAGTCAAACCTTGTTCTTCTGAGAGAAGGAGATCCAAATACAGTTGACCATAGATTGGAGAGTAACAGAAGGGCTAAGAGCCAGCAAAGGCAGAGAGAGGCAATGGTGAAGTAAAGCAAAATAATACAGCACAATACAATATAATCCAATGTGATGCAACACAATGTAATATGCTACATCACAAAATTGACTCAAAGGCTAAATTCCCTACCTCTTGGAGGAAGAAGTTGTCTCTTAGAAAACATTGGTTTGTGATCACAAATATGGAATGGGAGGGCTTCTCAAAAGCCTTACAGTCCACTCTCTCATGCAGTAAATAAGAAACTGAGATCCAAGGAAATTAAAAGTGGTTTACCCAAGGGAGCACAGGGAGTAAGCATCAAAGCCCAGTAAGCATCAAACTCGGCCCTCTGACTCCTAAAAAGATCTGGGACACAGCATCTTCAACAGGAGAAAGGGATATTCTGGATAATGTCAAATTTCTTGATCATTCAGGACCCCAAATTGAAGAGTTCAAAGACTTAGGGTTCTATTGAGAAGAGAAAATTCTTTGTCATCGGCAGCTCTTGGTGAGAGGAGGATGACATAAAACCCTAGAACTGAAGGATTAGTAAGAGACTAAGCCACAACAAAGGAGGAAAAACAAAAACAAAATAAAAAAAAAGCTTGACTTTGCCTGCTCCTACCACTGGGACTTATTCTCACCATTCACTTCCAATAGGAAGGAAGTTTCCTTTCTAGAAAGCCTAAGTTTCATTTCCTTGGAAAAGAATGAAAACTCATATGATAGCACCATAGGAGTGAAAACTTATAGAAGATTCCGGTAAAGGAGGGAAGATACCAGAATATCATGGGTTTGCTTGTCTAGCAAGCTCATTTGTCTTCAAAGGAAAATTCAAAGCACATAGAGGTGATTTGGGTCTGGGGAATTTACGAGTCCCTGGGGAGCGAAGGGTGGTGAGCAGAGTTGGAACTTACAAGAGATGGGAGAAGCTTGGATTACTGCTGTGAAACCTTGACATTCTTTGTATTTTTTAAACTAAACTAGACTGTCTTGTATCGAGTATGCATCATCTCCTTGAGAGACTGCACAGGAAATGAAGGCCTTTTTTAGCTATGTCGGTAGAGACCTAAACACACACCATGTCTTGGGGTTCTCAGAGAAGGTTCTGGATACAGTCACATGAGATAAAGAGAAGTGACTTTGGGAACCAGCATCCAAAGATTTAAATTTGTTCAAGTATAACCTGAGCTTATCTGGGTAATATGTAACGGGCCTTACGCATATGCCCAGACAAGCCCAGGTTATACAAGTAAGCCCAAGGCCTGGTTTGAGAGTATGCAAATGCAGCAAACACCATTTTTCAGGAAATATTTATTGAGTAGAGTGTGATATATCTGTACTAACATAAGTGAGGGCCCCAGAGCACAGGGTGTTCTACCTATCTGTTGTTATTAATGGTCTCGCTCATGGTGAACGCATTAAATGAGGCACTGTTTATTAGAGTTTTGTGGAATCAATGTTGTCTTTGTCAGTGATAAAAATAAACTGGAACCTTAGTTTTCTAAACTTCTCAGGCTTGGCTTTTCCAGATTCATTGGATTCCAGACTTCAGCTGAATAGTCTAGGGACAATAAGATGGTGAAGTGTGTTGGCATTTAAAGGTCTCCTCTGAAAAATATCCTAGTTGCCTACAGTGTGCTGACTCAGCCTCAACAGGATGGAAAACTAAACTTTCCAAGTATCTGGGGATTGCAAGGGGAACACAGAGTTTCCTGTGAGCTCCAGAATAGGAAATCACACATAATGAGCAAGTGGTGAGGGCATTTTAGGATCAAAATAAATGAAGTCATTATTAATCCATAAAAACCTAAGGAGAAATAAAAAAACAAAACAAAAATAATTATATAATATCCTTATTCCCCTAGCTAGTGAATTTCTGGCTTTTTCTCCCATTGAGCCATAATGTTTCCAACTCTGATCTTCTAGAATTGTGTTTGATGCAGAAGATGTACAGTACCTAAATTCAGGTCTTTTTCTTAAGAGGTTAGAGTGCCCTACCCCCTCCCCTTCCCACCCCCAGCTCTGGGAATTACCTGACTGAGTAGAGCAAGTTATACTTGGGATTTACTCAAGAATTAAAAGTTTCATACTATAGACAATAATGACTCCAGATGTCCCATTAACAACTGTCACATCTGTGGATGTCTACATCCTTTGGGATTACTTCCAAGGCTGGGCAAACTCTGTGTGTGTGTCTGTGTGTGTGTGTGTGTGTGTGTGTGTGTGTGTGTGTGTGTGTTGGATGGAGAGATTGGAGTAGCTATTGAGTTTCCATATAAATATTTACATAAAAGTTTATTTCTATATGAAGAAGAAAAACTTCCTCTCAGACAACATAACATCTACATTGTCCCACTTACACCGGCTAATAAACAACTTTCCCATTTGGATGGTTTTCAGCCAAGGATTCTAACATTTATAATAACAAAATAGACATCAAAGAACAATAGTCTGGGGTTTTTTGAAAAGATGAAAACAAAGAAGACACTGTTAGTCCAACTGCCTATGAAAGCATACAGGCTTTCACAATGCATATCCTCCTCACATGTAAATGCTTTAGAGGCAGGCAATGTGTGGTTTTTTACTTTTGTATTCCCAGTACAGGCAGAGCATGATGGACCAACCATAGTAGGTGCTTAATGCATGCTTTTTAAATTGAACTGATATGCTAGCATGGATCTGCTATCTTGATGCCATCATTATGGTCTTATAGGCCTGCCCTTTGATCTGGAGAGGCCAGAGAGCTGGGTGTCCAGCCTCCAGGCTCCGTTAGCCAACTGTCAATCGCTGTGATTCTCCAGCAAATCCTCTTTTCTCCTTGTATGATAACAATAGCACACATTTTATGGCACTTCAGATTTCACTACATGCATTTCCTCATCTGATGGTTATCAGTGCAGACCAAAGACATTTGTCTTTTGCTTTTTCATTTATTATGTTTATTTCTAGCTTTAGAGCAATCTAATTGCATTCTCTCTCGGTAGTAGCCAAAACTAATGTTAGAAAAGTACTACTTAAATGCTCAACACTTCATTCTCTTGGCAAAATTGTTTTCAGTAAATTCAAGTGTTGGGTTTGATGAGCTTTTGTATCTCCTTCCAGGCAAACACTATGTGCCTGCACAGTTTCCAGGTCCACACCCAACTGTGCCACACACTGGGGCTTAGCCAGGCTTTAGAAAAAGGGGCTTGTGACATTAGTCAAAATGTAATTGTGATTCATCTAATTATGTCTGTAACATGTTGAAATTATATGATTAGGAATATTTAATATTTACATTAAACATCCAATTTGATATAATTACACTAATCAGGAAATGCAAGGTAATTAGCTAAAATTAATTTTAAAAGCAAAGAAATTAACTCAGATAAATGATATTCAAAAAGCTTTAAGGGTAAGCATGAGTAAGGGTAAGAAGTAAGCATGTAAACACTCTCAAAGCTGTAGTCACCCTGTCCTCTCTCGGTCCTCCATCTTGAAGTGAAAATTCCCATTAAACATGATAATATGACACCGTGGGGCAGCAAATATTATGAAAGCTAACATTGAAAGTCTAGAGTTTGCTATGTGAAGCTTTGCTGTATTCAAGAACTCAAAATCTGACACCAAACACCAAGGGAATACAGGTTTAAACTAGAGGGTTAAAGTATTAACTATGTTATTATTATTTCCATAGTTGTTGTTATTGTTTTTCTTATCTTATATTGAAGCAAATTCAGATAGAAAGGGTCCTGGGACAAGTAATGTTCTTAATATTATTCTTTTATGTTTAATATTTGTCAGATTCTTGGATAGGTATGTAAAATAATGGCTTCATGTATGACATTGGAAGATAAGCATTTGATTATATGACTCATCCCATACATTCCCTGAAAACTTTTTTAGGACATCTGACAAAAGAATCAAGCTGATGATGGTGGTCTATACTTCATCTTCTTGCTGCATGCTCTTAATTTCTCCTACTCATTTTCTAAATTTTGGGAGTTTTGAGTTCCCATAATTTGTACATTATGTATGTTCAGTATGGTGACATGCATTAAAAACATTATTCATCCATTGTTATGGGGCAGCTATGTGGTGCATAGAATGTTGGGTTTGGAGTCAGGAAGACCTGAATTCACATCTAGCCTCAGACACTTATCAATTGTGTGACCCTGGGCACGTCGCTTAACCTTGTTTGCTTCCATTTTCTTATCTGTAAAATGAGTTGGAGAAGGAAATAACATACCACTCTAATATCTTTTCCAAGGAAACCTCACCTAGGGGGTCTCCAAGAGTAAGAAATAATAGAAAAATGGATAAAAAATAATATTATGCCTAGACCCATATGGGTAACCTGTTGGGTGTGATAATGCTTTGGTTCCGGTCCCATTTCTCTATTAAATTCTCTGGTACATTTTGGGATTTGATTTTGTAGCCTGGTGATGTGTTTACTGTTATTTGGTAAAGCATAGAAAGCTTTAATTGCATAATTCTTGTGATTAAATGTGTCTTTCTAGGTGTTCAGTGGGTACTAAATTTTTACAACCTTCAAAGACATTTCAAAATCTTTAAGATTTTCTTGCATAGTCTGCCTTGTTCAATATGTCTGGTCTCCTTAGGAATATACCTATGCATAGGGTGCAGGTAGAAGGTGAATTTGAGGGAATGGCATTAAAAATAATTAGATGAGAAAGAAGAATATAGTGAGTGCAGAAGGAAGGGAGAGGTAGAGTGGGTAAATTATTTCACATGAGGAGGAACAGTTGAGGGGAAGATGGGAATGTGGGCTATGGGCATCTCTTGAAGCTTACTCTCATCCGTATTAGCTCAAAGAGGGAACAATATACACAATCAGTTGAATATGGAAATCTATCTTACTGGACAGGAAAGTAGAAGGAGAGAAGATTAAGTAAAGCTGGGGGTAGGGGAGAACTAACAGAAGAGAGGACAAGTCAGGGGAGGTGGTAGATGGAAGCAAAACACTGTTGAGGAGGGAAAGGGTGAAAAGAGGGAGAGAACAAATGGGAGGAAAAATAGGATAGGGGGAAATACACAGTTAGTTATCATAATTGTGAATGTGAATGGGATGAAATCCCCACCCCCCAAAAAAGATAGAGTGGATCAAAAACCAGAATCCTACAATATGATATTCACAAGAATCATTCTTGAAGCAGAGACACACAGAGTAAAGGTAAGGGGCTGGAACAGAAACTATTATGTTTCAGCTGAATTAAAAAAAAAAAGCAGGGTCTCAATCCTGATCTCAGACAAAGCAAAAGCAAAAATAGACCTAATTAGAAGAGATAAGGAAGAAAACTATATCTTGCTAAAAGGTACCATAGACAACGCAATAATATCAGTACTAAACTTACAAGAACCAAGTGATATAGTATTCAGATTCTTAAAGGAGAAGTTAAACAAGATACAGGGTCGTGACCAAACAAGAGATAGAGAGCATTAAATTAAAAAGTGTTTGCACAAACAAAACCAATGCAATCAAGATTAGAAGGAAAGCAGAAACCTCAGAAAGCAGAAACCTTTGCAGCAAGTATCTCTGATAAAGGTCTCATTTCTCAAATATATAGAGAAATGAGTCAAATGTGTAAGAATACAAGCCATTCCCCAATTGATAAATGGTCAAGGGATATGAACAGGCAGTTTTCAGATGAAGAAATCAAAGCTATCTATAGGCATATGAAGAAGTGCACTAACTCACTGTTGATTAAAGAAATGCAAATAAAAACACCTCTGAGGTACCACTTCACACCTATCAGATTGACCAAGATGACAACAAAAAGGAAAATAATAAATGTTGGAGAGGATGTGGGAAAATTGGGACACTGATGCATTGTTGGTGGAATTGTAAACTGCTCCAATCATTCTGGAGAACAATTTGAAACTATACCCAAAAAACAACCAAACTGTGCATACCTTTTGATCCAGCAATACCACTACTACTTCTGTATCTCAAAGAAATCATAAAAAGGGAAAATGACCTATATGTACAAAAATATTTATAGCAGCCCTTTTGTGGTGGCAAAATATTGAAAATTGAGGTGATGCCCATCAATTGGGAAATGGCTAAACAAGCTGTGGTATATGAATATAATGGAATACTATGGTGAAATAAGAAATGATGAACACGCAGGTTTCAGAAAAACCTGGAAAGACTTGTATGAACTGATGCAAACTGAAGTGAACAGAACCAGGAAAACACTGTACCCAGTATCAGCAACATTGTCTGATGACCATGAATGACCCAGTTCTCAGCAACACAATGATCCAAGACAAGTACAAAGCACTCACCATGGAAAATGTTCTCTTCATCCGAATACAGAACTGATGGACCTGAATGCGGATCAAAGAAAACTGTTTTCACTTCATTCTTTTTCATGTTTTTTTTCCTTTCAATCTGTTTCTTCTTTCACAAATGTGACTAATATGGAAACATGTTTACATGATAGCACATGCATAACCTGTATCAAATCGTCTATGATTTTAGAAAGAGAGGAGGGAAGAGAGGGAGAGAGAAGAATTCAGAACTCAAAATCTTGTAAAAATGAATGCTAAAAATTGTCTTGACATGTAATTGGGAAAAAAAGAAAAACTAAAAAAAAAGTGTTGACTCCAAAAGGATGAGCTTCCTGTAATTTCTGATAGAAAAATCTGGAACATTTATCACTTAGAAACCCCTGCATTTCCAAACCCATTCGAGTGCCAGGTTTGATTGATGTGTCTTCATAAACATACTGTCAGGTGAATTCATGAGGACGTCATCATCGATGACGCGCCGTTCGGTTCTACTTTGGGATTCAGTCATTTTTTTTCAGACTCCTATTATTGATATAATTGCTATTATTCATTATTTTCCTCATTAAAAATACCACAATACTGTTTGTTAACATGAACACATTTCTATAGCACTTTAATGGTGTTGTTATTGGTGGTGGTGTTGTATCACAGTGCCTTACCAGCAAGTTGCCATGAGCATCGTATTCCCCATTTACAATTAATCTGATGCTGTGTTCAAGCTAGCAAATGGCGAATCGGGGATCCAGACGTTTGGCTCTCCTGGTTCCATGCCCTGCACTCTTCCAGAACATGCTGATAGTTCACATTTTAGAGTACTTTCCATTCTCTGTTTCAGCTTTTCTCAGGCCAGTATGTGCTAGTGCAAGTCATATTAGCCTCATTTTATGTGACAGAAATCATGCCCAGAGATGCTGAATGACTTACCTTCAGTCACACAGCTCATACATTCCATAATTCCACAAGATCCCTTTGTATATATGGCGAGAAGGTGCATATCTCTAGTCATTTTTGATAGCTGGTAGGAGACAAACTTTTGCTCTAGAATGTGTGCATTGTAGCACTAATTCTTCACGCAAGCTCTGCTATAGGCACGTCATCTATTATAGCCATCCCTAGTCATGAATGCTGTCCTGGGGAGAAAGACACTTGGGAGGTACATGGGGACAAATAAGCAGAAGCTGAAGCCAGGGAAAGCCTTGCCACGTGCTGCCCTTCTCCAGCACCAATTCTTCTGAGTTCTTCCAAAACCTATTGGGCCCCAAGTCTATGTGTCTCATACTGGGGGAAGGGAAAGGAAGGCCTTCTTTTAGGTCTCATCTTTATTATCAGTCAATGCAAGTTTAGTTGGTTTGGTTTGGTTTGAATTTGAGCAATGACTCAGCTTCTCGGACCTCCATCCATCCCCATCCTCCCTTTGTCATGATCCCAGGAGGATGCTTTTTTTTTTTTTTTTTGGCTATGTAATGGGATTAAGTGACTTGCCCAGGGTCACACAGTTATGTGTTAAGTGTTATGTGTCTGAGGCTGCATTTGAACTCAGGTCCTCCTGAATCCAGGGCAAGTACTCCCTCTACTTCACCACCTTGCTTCCCCTATGATGCTTTGTTCTTAAAGGTCAATTTTGCGAGCATCTTCAATCTGGTTTGGGGATGGGGGGTGGGAGTCAGCAAAAGCAGATCATTCCAAATCCCACAATTCATCACTGGAGTCCAATAGGAAATGAACATCTTGGAGACAGAACAGAAGCAGCATTGCATGTCAACGTACTCTTTCTGACCTCTCATGAAGTCTGAAATACATTCAAGTTCAGAGATTTGTTTTTCAATGTTTAACCCAAACATTCTGCTGGGGGAAAGGCTGACGTAAAACCAGGGCTGAGTGAATTCGAGGTAATTTAGATACACTTTTGCTTTCCATCCCTTCAAGCTCCCTGGCTATTGGGAGTGAGAAGTGATCCATCAGAAAGAACCGTGAGAGGAAAAAGCTTTCTAGATCCCAGGCATTATTCTCATAATTATTTTTATAACTTTGCTGCGACTTCTTTACTGGTCATTTAAGCAGAAAGAAATTGGTAAATTGGAGCTTCTGACCTGCAGATGGGCAAATAATTTTTTTCTAGATTCCTTTTAAAGAGGAAAACAATACGTCCTACGTGTGATTGTATCTGCAGCTCAAACCAATGGGGGTGAGAACAAGGAAGTGCCTTTGTTACCAATTTCCATCTACGGGCCACCTGGGGTGGGTGTTCTGCCTGGCTGCCCCAGGCCTGGAATACTCTCCCTCCTCCACTCCACCTACTGACCTCCCTGGCTTCTTTTAATTCCAACTAAAATCCCCCTTCTACAGGAAGCCTTCCCCTACTTCTCACTAGTCCCTTCCCTCTGTTAATTAGCTTCTATTTATCTTGTATGTAGCTTGCTTACATGCAGCCTGTACATAGTTTGCTTGTGTGTTTAGATTATAAGCTCCTTAAGGGCAAGGACTGTCTTTATTAATTGTATCTACACTGTTTAGCACAGTGCTTTACACATAGTAGGTGCTTAATAAATGTTTATTGAATTGGATTGGACATTGCCTCGCCTATTAGATTGTAAACTCTTTGGGGCAGGGACTGACTTACTTCCTTTTACATCCCAGCTTAGCACACTGCTTGGCACATAGTAGATAATAAATGTTCATTGACTGACTTACTGACTGAATATCCCCTCCCAATTCCTGGACACATTATGTCACATAGTGGGCCTAAGATCATATACACTTATTGCTGTATTTATTATTATACACACACACACACTCACGCACACATAAGTTCTCCTTTCTCCACATCATCTATAATTTACCTAAATAGATAAGAAATAGGAGGAAAGTTATTTGGACAATGCATGCAGGGATGAACTTTCTCACCTTTAAAATGATTTATTACAAACAACTTTAAACATCAATACAGTCAATTAAGCTTACTCAAACTATTTACATTTCAGTAAATGAGATTTATCAATTCAAGGTTATAACAATTCATCTTTCCCTCCTCTGCCTCCATCAGAATTCTTTATTTATCCACTCATTCTCATTCATTTTTTTGTCTTTAGGGTCCTGGTTCATATGTACTCTGTGTTATGGCTTCTGCTTTTATCACCCAGAATTATTTTTGAAGGTCTAATTTCTAAATTTAATTTGTAAAGGCCCCTAGATTAAGGCTAAGATGACCCCTTCTAGCCTGCAGTCTTACATCTATGCTGCCTCAACTCCAGAGCTGAAGAGTAGGAGAATCTAGTGAACTGCTCATACTTTCCCCAGTGACCCCTCCTCCCCTTTAGAGGAATCAAGATATCCTTACGTGGGAGTGTTGTATACGACTGCCATATGCACAACTGGTATGTCCTTTTCTGTGGTGAGGAAACTTGTTTTAGTTTTAGAAGCATTTCAAGGGGAAACACTCATTTGCACCCAAGTGCATGGCCAGAATACCTCTTCTCAGCAGCTGCATTTCCAGTATCATACATTCACAGAGCCTTTGCCCAGACCATTAGCACTGCTTGAAGTCTGTGCTTTCCTTCCCTATGATTTGGGTACTTTAACCCAGGGCATTGGAGCTGAGGCATTTTGGAGGTCACTCCTCAGTCCTGGAGGGCGGGGAGGATGCTGCTGGTGGCTGAGGGATTCAGCCTCATCCTTAGCTGGCAATAGCAGCCAGGCTTTGGGAGCTGCTCCCTCCCAGCTGGCGGCTCAGGCTCACATCTGCCTTATTAACATCAGAATCAGCAATCTAGAGGATTGTTCTTCCTTCCATGGCTTCCAGCTAATACTGGGCCCAAATTCGTGCTCCTCCAAGACCACCTACAGCCTAGTCCAGCGGGGGAAATGGCTCATGGGAGAAGGCAGCCTGATTGGGGGCCTCTGCCCCGAGCCCCACCCCCTCCAATTGTGCCCTGCTGGAGGAAAGATGAGGACACTTGCTGGAGATTTCATGTTCTGCCTGGTCTCCATCAGGGTCTGGAGAGAGATAGTGCTCAAATTTCAAACTTCTCTCAAATTAGAAATAGCCTGGACCATTTGCAGTGGTCTGTAATGTTCACAGTCGCCAGAAAGCAGTGGCTGCACGAAAGACTTGGTTTTAGGAAGGCAAGAGTTTGAATCCTGCCCCAGACACTCCCTAGCTGAATGGCCCTGGGCAAATTCCTTAACCTTTTTTGTGTCTCAATTTCCTCATTTGTAAAATGGGGATAACAATAATAACTACCTAACAGGATGACCAGGAGTGCCAAATGAGTTATATGTAAACTGCTCTGCAAGACTGAAAATGCTCTAGGGCATGTCCCAAAAGACTTAGTGCAGTTTTCATCTATTAAACCACAATATTGCACTAAGACTTTTGGGACACCCTGTAAAACGACGCTAGTTATTGTCCTTGTTGTAAGATAATATACACACAGAAGTACTAGCTTTTGTGGTACATCCAGTGTAGTAGCATATACATTGTGCATGTGCACTTACATAGGCATGTTCATACAAGCGTCTATCCACACTTGCAAACATGAAAATACATATATACACACATGTGTATGTGTATGTGTGTGGATATGTACCTTCCATGCTTGTTATGAGGATTAAATGGGATGAAATGTGAATGAATGAATAAAAGAATTAAAAATCATTTATGAAGCACTTGGAATAACCCAAGTATCAAGGACCTAGTGCCTGAGTACGAAAGCAAATAAGACCAGTCATTTCTAACCGGGGAATGGCACTCGGGGAGAGGTGCTTCAATCTAGAGAATCACAGGAATGTGGATGGGCCAAAGAGAAGCAAGCTGTCAGAGCCTCCAAGGACAGCTGAAGTGATTTGGTCTTGGTGTCCTAGTTGTGGGAGGGGCTTCACATGTGAAAGGAATAAGTATTTATATAGCGTCTGCAATGTGCCAGGCACTGTCCTAAGTACTTTACAAATATTATCTCATTGGTTCCTTCCAACAATCCTACTAGCTAAGTGCTATTTTTATCCTCATTTTATAAGTGATGAAACTGAGGCAATTAGAGCTTAAGTGACTTGCTTGGGGTCACAAAATTTCTAAGTTCCTGAGGCTAGAATTGAACTTGACTCTTTCTGACCCCAGGATCAGTGATGTATTCTAATGTACCACCAGCTGCTGCCTCTCATATAGTCTATCTATCCATCTATTCCTCATGCATCTATCTACCTATCTAATTATACATACATACATGCATATTCATATGCATACACACATACATATATCATTTTAAGGCTTCCAAGGCCCTTACTCCTTCAGGCATCTTCTTTCCAGGCTCTTTGCCATGAGAGTCAGAGATAATGCATTGATGGTTTTAATCTTCCCACCCATGGCACTTCTGTTCTAGGACTCCATTATCCTGGTTCCTGACTATTTCTCCTTAGGCAGCCCTAGTGCCAAGGAACACTTGATAGCCTCTGCATCATCTTGCCACCAACCACTATCATCCCCATTCCAAGAGAGAAATAACTTTGCCATTGTTCCTGGATGGGACACGTCAATCTACTGCACTTTGGCCCACTCTTGCCATTTTCCAGGTGACAGTACTCCTCCCTGTCCACTACTTCTCTACTAGAATATAAGGTTTTTGAAGACAAGTGACTGACTTTATTTACTTTTGTACTTGCATACTAGTTCTAACTAATTAGTTCTTAGCATAGAACTTTACTTATGACAAGTACTTAACAAATGATTTTCATTCTTTCATTTAATCCCCACAATAACCATGGGAGATAGCTACTGTTATTATTCCCATTTTAAAGATGAAGGATCCAAAACTAAGAGAGTCTAAGTGAGTTTCCTAGGACCTCATAAGCTGAGATGGCCTTGCAAATCAGTTCGTCCTGACTAAACATTCAATGCTATATCCACTACTCCCTACTGTCTCGAAGGGAAGAAAATGCCTAAAGTTAATCTATAATATTCAGTCTGGGAAAGGTGAATTGATTGGCCAAGGCATAAAGCAAACAGCCTTAAGTTTGTACCCTTGTGTATCCTTAATAGCAATGGTTCTTGCCATCTGGACAGTTAAAAGTTCTCCCATTTTCCTTGTCAGAATTAGGCTTACTTTCCCAGCAATGGGAAATAGATTTACTAATCCTGTTGACAGGTGCTGTCATGTCTGAATGGACAAAGCTCAGAACAAAGATGATTCCTGGTCAATCTTTTTGTTTGTTTGTTTGTTTTCCAAACCAGCGTTCCTCAGCTTCACCCCCAGTCTAGAGCAGTCATATGGATTAGCCTTCAGCCACAAGAATTTCAATTCCCTTCCAATGTGCTTGGTCAAACTTCTCTTGGCATATAGGCATAGACTTTTCTTTGGGCCAGTCACTCTTAATTCTCAGAACTTTGCCCTGAAGTCCAAGATGATTTTGGATGGGAAGAGCAGCTCAATTACTAACCTGGCACAAGGTTGGGGATTTCATCATCATGACGTCATGGCCCTAGATGATTTCAAAGACCCCGATCTGTCAGATTTCATCTAAAAAGGAGCAGGAAGTAGAAATGTATGGTTTCTCTTCCTCTCAAAACAATAAAATGTGACATCAGAAAACAACAAATCAAACCACATCTAAACTGAATCAAGACAATGTGTAATAGGAGACAGTGTACCTTATTTCTATTTAGGAGATCCTTAGGTTCCAATATAGGCTCACTAGCTGATTAATATGGTACAAATCACTTTGCCTCTGGATCTCAGTTTCCTTTTCTATGCAGTGAGTGGGTCAGAGTAGATGATCTCTACCAACAGTAGCCCAGGGAATGATACTTCATACAATAACACTATGCCTAATTAGATGAGAGTTGAGTCAATCAGCCAATCAATTAATAAAATTTATTAAGCACCTATTACGTGCTAGGTGTTGGAGTCAGGACTAAGGCTTTTTACTCTTTCTTTTTTTTGGATCCAAAGACAACCTTGCATGTCTCCCAAAGAAAGAAAATAATCCTTGCATATTGCCTGGATCTAGACTATGATAAACCACCTTTCTTCCACATCCATGTCCAACTATACATGATGACTGGGAATAGCTGAGGGCCGACAGAGAACTATTTGATTTGTTTTTTCTTTTTGCCTCTATTACTGAATGACCTACTTCCAAGTGTTGTATCTTCTTAGAGCAGCTGTTTCCAGCCCAAATAATAAGATTCAAATAGTGGCAGACTCAAGGCATTTTTAATCAATCATTCAGTTCAATAAGCATTAAGTGTTGGAGATACAAAAAAGGCAAAAATATGGTCCTGTCCCTTGAGGATCTCACATGCTAATGGAGAAGACAACATGCAAGTAACTTGGTGCACAAAAGATTTATACAAAGAGATAAAAGGCAATCTCAGCAGGAAGGCACGAGCACCTGGGGAATAGGACATGAGGAAAGGTCTTCTGAAAAAGATGGAATTTGAACAGAATGCCATAGAAAGTCAAGGAAACTAACTAAGAAGTGAAGATTGTTACCTGGCTAGACCAGAGAGGGACTTGGGAAATTGACTAGTGGTGCTAACATGGGGCATTTGTGTGTTAACTGTGAAAAAATTACTGATGTCCAGTAATCATATTCAGAGATTAGACCTTCAAAAACAACTCTTTTCTATTGGCTAGAGGGCACAAAGTCTTTCACTACAATCAGTAATGATCTTGATTTTATATATGTAACACCAAAACATCCAAAAAAACACAAGCACATTTTAGTCCATTTAGATTTTTTGAGTGTCCAGTCAGTCAGTAAACAGTCATTAAGCACCTACTCTGTACCAGCCACTGTGCTAAGCATTGAAGATACAAAAAGGGGCAAGGACTTCTGCCCCGAAGGAGTTCACAATCTTATGGGATACAGCTATCAAACAAACAAGCATAAGCAGGCTGTATTGAGGAATACAGGAGATAAGTAAAAGCTTATTTTTAAGAGGGGGTGGGGAAGACCTTATGTAGTAAGTGGGATTTTAGTTGGGACTTAAAGGAAGCCTGGGAAACCAGTAGGCAGAGTGGAGGAGGGGGAGTGTTCCAGGGCATGAAGAACAGCAAAAGAAAATGTTCAAAGCTGAGAGATGGAGTGTCCCATTCCTAGAACATCAAGGAGGCCTGTGTCACTGGATCTGATAGTAGACGGTGAGGAGAAAGGCACAATTGGGCTAGAAAGGGAGCAGGGTGTTATGAGGGCTTTGAACATCAAACAGAGGGTCTTGTGTTTGGTCCTGGACAGGTGACAGGGAGCCACTGGAGTTTATTGAGTGGGAAGGGTGACATAGTTCAACATCCATTGACTTTCTTCTCTTTTTCATCCAAATGTTATGGTATTACAAAGAAGCTGTCTTTCCGAAAACCAGGCAATGTGAACATTACGTGGGATTTTGAGTGCCATTGTGAAAGCTCCAGGTATCATATGTTATTAGACTACATTTCAAGAGTTCTATTAAAAGGAATGTCCTTTTGATGATTGGCAGATGGCTCACAAGGGGATGGTTGGAATCACTCCCCTGGGCACTGGCTCCACCTGCTTCTGGAATATCATCATTAATAATGCTGATGCAGAAGGGAACAGTGAAAGTGGAAAGAACCCTCTTTGAGCTCCTCAAGCTATCTCAAGTAAAAGCACAAAACCATGGGCAAACCTATTCATCTACTTGAGGAAGGATGAAAAGCCTCTGCCAAAGAACCACTTGAACTGTGATGTCAGCAGCAAATGGGGCCTCTTTCAGAGGAGAGTGTTTTCTTGTATTTAACACCTTTTAACCAATGGGACTGTTCATGAGATTCTGAGATAATTTTGTTTGTGAACATTGCTTCCAAAGCTGGGGCTTTCAGTGCCCTGAAAGATAAAAATGTGGGAGCTATATTTAGTGAGTTCTAAGCCCTCTTCTTATAGAAAAGATAATCTTTTGGAAACAAATTTCCAAATGAGTTCTGGGGTATGATAAGTTGAGGCCACTCACCACGTGGTTGGGGGCCTTTGAGAAGAGGAAACAGTTGTTGCTGAAACAGGGAAGGCAACGTAGCATTCCCAAGACTGCTCTGTCCACAAAAGTCAAAGACTTTGAACATGTGGCTCATAAGCAGCCTAGCAAAGGCCAGGAGCCCCGTGCCATGTGAGTCTAACGACAGATCTGCTATGAATTTTCTGAATCAGATTGCAGTTTTTTAATTAATACAAACAATGTCCTTCTGTCTTTGGAAAACAAGCCCACAAGGCCCACACTGGGTAAATATGCACTTCTGTTCATCCAGACTCTGCTTAATTACCTTTTTTTCCCTGCTGTTCTAAAGATAATTACTTTGCATTGCACTCACACAATTTGGGGAAGTCTGGGCATGAGATAATAGCAATCCTGTGGCTGTCATTTATTGAACCCCCCCCCTTTAAAACAACAGTTTTAATCCCAGAAATCTTTGTATATAATTTGATATAATTTTAAAATAGAAGCTACAATCTTACTCAAGAGCTGTGCACATAAGTGCAGCTGGCATCATTGATTCTGCCCTCTTGGGCACAGCTGACATCATCTGCTTTTTTGGCTTTGGGTCTCCATTCATCACTCCCGAATGGTCTCGTATTTTCAAATTAACAAAATGACCAACATGGTCCGAAGGGTTTCAAGATTTAGGCCCTCACAAACAGACTGGAAGCCTGGTGCTGAATCAGAATATACACATAAATAAATGTATTTTATATATAGATATCGATATGTATAGGATGAATCTCTGGCTACATAGCAATATACACCTCTATGTATGTAGAAGAACTCTGAATATAGATTTCAGAAACTTGAAATGAACAATTTGTTTACAGGCAGAAAAACGGCATGACAGATAGAGTGCTGGACTTGGAATCAAGAAGACTTCAGTTAAATCCTGCCCCAGAAACTTACTAGATATGAGACCTTGACTGCCACTTATCCTGTCAGCCTCATCTTTCTTTCTGTGTAAAATTATGATAATAACAGTGACTGCCTCACCGGGTTGTTGTGAGAATTAAAGCAGGTTATATAAATATAGTACTTTGCAAATTATAGTATTATATAAATGTATTATTATTACTAGTGGTAGTGGCAATGGAGGTGGTGGTAGTAATAGTAGTAGCAGTAGCAGCAGCAGCAGCGGCAGCAGCAGCGGCAGCAGCAGTAGTAGTAATAGTAGTAGTAGTAGTAGTAGTACTGTAATATTCCTGGGGTAGATTGGTAGGACAGTGGATAGAGCCTTGGGCCTTGAGATAGAAAGATCTGAGTTCAAATCTGGCCCCAAATACTTACTAACTGTGTAACTCCGGCAAGTCACTTAACTCCTGTTTGCCTCGGTTTCATCTTTAGTAAAATGGGAATAACAGTAGCACCTATCTCCCAGTGCTATAAGGATCAAATTAATAGCATATGTAAAGAATTTTGTAAGACTTAAGGCACCACATATTTTTTTCATTTTTCTTCTTATTACTGTTCCTTAAAATTTAATAAGAGAAGTTTCTCTCCAGTCAATGAATAATCAAGAAATATATACTCCTAAACTCTAATAGATTTGTCTTCCAATTGGTGTGGACATTCGCTCCAATAATGCCAACTGTGATCCTTCCCGTCCTGAGAGACTGTCTTTCTTCTCTTCCCACAAGTGCTCCACAGGTTATCAACCTAAAGTACTTGGGACCTTCCTTGGCATCTCTTGATGTTCCAAGACCATTAGGTCTTGAACTTATCAGTCAGTTTCACTACCAAGTCAGATTACTTTTTTTTTCCAGTCTTATATTTTTCTTAGGCCATCCTTTCCAAAGCTTCTCCTTTATAATTCTTTGTTTGTAACATGTTGCAGCATACTCACACTTAGTAAGAGCCTCTCCACCACTGGGTGATCCTCAAATTCAATTCTTCAGAAACAATGAAATTCCTTAACTCACAACTATCCATCATCACTAGAAGAAACTTTCTGTTAAAGAGAGAAAAAAATGAAACTAACCAAAAATGAAGAGCCCAAACTAGGTCTTTGTTTCAAGTTGAACCCTAGTGTCATCTCTGTGTAATTTCCCAAAGGCAATTAGGCCTAGAAAATGTTGAGTCACTGAATGGGTCAATGCTTGTTTAACGTGTTAGGAGATGGCATTATGATAATGTTGGTCAATAGATAATATTCCATGTAACAATGAAGCTATACCACATTATAGCATCAGTGAGTGATCCATAATGCTTCCAATTTTCTAAAGGAAAAAGAGCTCAGTCTTCAATATAAATGGTGATTAATGTTAGGGAACAAAAGGAATAAAGCATGGTTATTGGGCAGCTTCCAGCCTGAGGTTGCTGGGCAGACCATTGAATGAATGCTACTGATGTTTCTCCCTTGAACTCTCAAGCAGAAGAATAATGAACTTGAATTGGATTGTCAAGAGGAAGAGGTTAGCATTAGTAGCTTTGGGGAAACTTCATAGGTACATTCATTGATCTCATTAAAAACATGGTTCTGATGATGGTCAATGGTTATGAGTGATGGCACACAAGAAACTCAGAAGAACCAAAAGGAAAGAAATATGATATGTTGGCATAGTAGGCTTTAGCATATCAGTGGTAATGATCCATTCATGAGAAATGACTTAGAAAATGTCAAAGAAATGCATGAGTGGATAAGGGAATGGTCCAGACTTGTACCACAAGGAAGAATAACAGATGCTCAGCCTGATTACTGAATCATAAATAGGAGATAATTAGAGATCCACAGGAGGACCTCCCACTCACTCTACCTTAGATAGATCTTCTTTGGCAGGACATTGAGAAAAATCACATTTTAAAATTATTCAGAATGAGAAGATGCCAATGTATTTCAATTAGCCCAAGTAGAAATCAAGTGCATGTGGTTGGTTGGTTTTTGTCCTTCATTTTTAAAGAGAATCAAAATGGCATCACTACACTGAGATCAAAGTAGAATGTGTCCAGCAGTGGCTGATCAGACCAATGTAACCTAGGAAGGCTCTACCACAGCTCGGCACAAATAGTCCATGAGGACATTTGGAGTGAATATGTCTCTAAGTTTGTGCATCTTGCTTTTCTTTTGAGCTACTGGAAGTCTGCTTTGCTCATAGAGCACAGCACCTTCTTTGTGGCAGGAATGTCATGCTGGGAAATCCTGTGCCAATGTCTCCCATTTCTCACAATTGATTTCAAAGTTCTTCAGAAAAACCTTGAGAATGTCTTTGTATCAGTTCTTCCGGCCTCCATGTGTGCGTTGTCTTGTGTGAGCTCTCCACAAAAATAGTCTTTGAGGCAAATGTACATTTGGCATTCAAACAATATGGTCAGTACATCAGACTTGCACTCTCTGCAGCACAGTTTGAATGCTTGGTAGTTCAGCTCAAGAATGGACCTCAGTGCCTGGTACCTTATCTTTCCAGATGATCTTCAGGATCTTCCCAAGATAATTCATATAGAAGTGATTCAGTTTCCTGGCATCAGGTTTCATAGGCATGGCCAACAAATTGTTCTCATCCCCCTATTCCACCAGGAAAAGTTTTCATGTGCTTGGGGTAGATACTCCCCTAGTTCATTGATGGGTTTGAGATCCTTCAACCCCATGGTTATCCTCAACCTGGTTTAGCCTGTCTGCCAAAATAGTTTCCTGTGGTGTGGTTGCTGTGCATGGTACAGTTTTTTGGAGCCAAAGGTGAGAGTAGGGTAAAATAGTAGACATCAAAGGTGGAGAGCAGCCCTGAAAAAAGGTTGGCAGCCCTCACACCCGAGGTACTAGAGTTTCTTAAATACCCCTACAATTCCACATGTATGTGTGTGTGTGTGTATGACTGCATATGTATAAATAGAAAAATAGATGTATAGAATATTGTTCATTCATGACAATCTTGAAATGTGCATAATTCTGGCAAGGATTTTAAAATCATCTAGTCCAATATCTTTATTGTTACCAATAAGAAAAACTAAGGCTCAGGGAGGTTTATAACTTGCTAAAGATAAATTCAATTATTGTTTTGATTGTTTTTGTTTTTATTTTCTTTGTGGGGGGACATGATCACTAACCTCATAAATGAGACTATTGCTGCTGATATAGGTTACCAAAACCTTTAACAAACTATTTTTTGCTTTTCCTACTAAAAAGTAGATAGATGTTGTCAACTATAGCATTTACCCACATTTAAAATTAGTGGTATGACCATACTCACAACATAATTTTTAATATTTCAATGTCAACATGGCAGTAGGTATGTCTGGAGTCTTATGCCCTTTAACATTTTTATCACTGACTCGGTTAAAGGCACAGCTGGCATAGTCATCAAACTTGCAGATGACGCAAAGCTGGGAAGGATACTGAACACACTGGATGATAGAGACCACATTCCAAAAGACCTTGGCATCAGTCCAGAGGACCAGGGATGGAGCATGTTTCCTACCTCTTGAGGGAGAGGTGAAGGACTCACTAGGGATACAAAACGAAATAGAGAGATATCCATGTACACATGTAGATGTACGTGTACACACATGTGTCTATATACACATATGTGTGTGCACACATTTATATAAGTGTGTATACATACATATATGTGTGTATGGACGGGGCTGATGTGGGGATTTATTTTGCTTGACTATGGATATTTTATAAGATTTGTTCATTTCTTTGTTTTCCCAGTGGAAGGAGGTGGGAAGGAGAGAAAATCAATTTCTGTTAATTGAAAAAAATAAATTTAATTAAGAAAGAAAGACCTTTACAGTTTAGAGCACTTGGGTGAATCTAAAAAGATGGTATTCAATAGGGATAAATGTAAAAGCTTATATTTGACTTCAAAAACTAAATTTCAGAAATAAAAGATGGGGGAGGCATGATTAGACAGAGTGTCTCTGAACAAGATTTGAGGGTTTTAGTAAAATGCAAACTAAACATGCGTCCTCAGTGTTATATGGCGGCATCCAAAAGCCTGAATGATCTTGGATTGCATGGAGAGTGGCAGAGACAACTGAAAGAAGGAGGGGGTTGTCCCTCTGTACTCTGTCCTGGTCAGACTACATCTGGAGGGCTGTGATCTGCTCTCACACCACAGTTTTGTAAGGGGGCTGAAAAGCTGGAAAATAGCAAAAGGAAGACAAACAAGATGGCAAGCAGCCTGGAATTCCTATCAGAGGGGGAGAACTGAAAGAGAGATGCTTAATCTGGAGTACAGAAGATGACGGGCACATGATAACTATCTCCAAGTTATATAAGGGCCGCCATAAGGAGGAGGAATTCGATCTTCACTTGGACCCCCAAAAGTTTGAACAAAAAGCAGTGGCAGGGGGAGATTCAGAAAGTTCAAAGTAGGCTTGATGTTACAAAAGACTTCCCAGAAGTGAGAGAGTGCCCAAAGCAGAATGAGGATCCTGGGGAGGCTGGGTATTCCTTCCTTGCACAACACAAATGCCTCTCGGTGGTAGTTGTATTGGAGATGCCTGTGGGAGTCTGAGTTGAATAAGATGCCTTAGATGTCCCTTCCAAGTCTGAAACTGAGGCATCTCTTTATCAGATGATCCATTATGCAAATGCAGACTCTTAGATAATCCCAGACAATACTCTTTGTTATAGCATTGACCAAGTACTTCGAACATCTTCCCAGATCAGATATCTGGAGACTGGGATTTTGACTAATTTTCTCTAATTTCAAAGGAAAGAAAAGGGAGCATATTTAAACTTTTAAAATACTCCATTGATTTTAAAATTCTCCATTCTCCTGATAGATGATAAAGTCTACCAGGGTCACTTATTGGATTCCATGTACACATCATTGGTGTGCCACCCGAGTTCTTTTCCATGTTCTTATTTGGTACGATTTGATCGTTAAATGTCAAATAGTCATTTTATAGAAAGTCTAAGTAGTTCAACTCTGAGGTTCTAGAATCCTACTAACAACTAATAAAAGAAATCAAGCCCCCAAGCCATCCTAGCAAAAGTGGTAAATCTTTAGAGTGAATGAATTATTGATGAAGCCTCTCATCAGTCACAGCCCTGCCTCCCCAGGGGCTGTATACTACTCATTCAGAATCTATGTTGTCTACAGATGCCCTTCCTAAAATATCCCCCCTTCCTATCTTTATGCAGCTGTTGGATACCCTTCCAGTTATGTGACTTTTTCTGAGGAAATCAAAACAAATGTGTGTCTCTTCTAACATGTAGTGGTTTTACAAAACCAAAGGTAGTGACAAACTAAGAATCTACAATTTGAGATGGAGCCTCTAGTTTAAGTCCACACATGTCTGTTAGACACAGCTAACACCGCTGCCAAACAGGTCCTACCTATGGGTGAGAAAAACAGGAAGCCATCTGCCCCCTGGGGTGCAGAAGCTAGAATACATGTTATTCAAGGTCTGTGCCTTAGCAGCATCTCTAAAATGGGCTAAAAATTCGGCAGAATTCAGTTCAGCTTGGTATATCGTTACTATTTTCTTATTGACTTTTTTTTTTAAATAAAGCATTCTCTTGGGATATGGTCCAATCCAAGGAAATGATAAAAAATCAGTTGATCATTCTCAACTTCAAAATCTTCCTGGGAAACTGTCCACATGGCATCCACCCAACGAACAATACCTTGAGTCCCAGTGGATCACTGGGCATGCTGCAAAGCTGGGCCAACTACCCTGAATTGTGCCTATGGATGATGATGCTCTATGAGTCACTGCCAAATCCAAAGTTACCACTGGTGCTAGGTTGCATCTCACATCTGTCGGCATGGTTTTTTTGGGGGGGTCACTTGTATTTCAAATAATTCTTCTGAGCAAACAAAGGGACTCTGATGGCAAAGGCCAAGTTCACTGGAGCATCTGGCTCAGGAACTATTAGCTCCCTAGCCTTCTCCAAATTGGCCCTTAACAGCTGGTTTTATCCTTTCATTTAGAATGCTCGCAATACGGAGGATAATAGAAATACCTGGACAGAAATGTTATGGTGGGAAGTAAAGACATCGTAAAGTCTATTACTTTTTATTTTATTATTTTTGTTAAAAATGATTTATCAAGGGTAAGCACACCCACTTACATCCTTAGTAATGTACAAAAGCTGGATTTTTCCCCTCCGATCAAGCATGATTTTTATAGCAAGCTTTAAAGAGACAAAACTATCTTGATGTGACAACCTTGGAACACAATTGTGGACCTTAGAAAAGCAGGAAGGAATCAGTAATCTTTTGAATGTGAGATTCAAATCATTACCAACACATTATAAGCCTAGACCTGAAGACACAAGAAAAAATATAAGTGGAATAAATGTCAAATCCTGCAATCATGTTAAAATGTGCAGACTAAGAGAGGCCTGGCTTGTTGACGGTCCATATGAAAAAGATCTGAAAGTTCTGACTGCAAGATAACATAAGACATGTGTGCCTTCCCAGGTACTACAAAGGCAAATATCTGCCATGCATTCGGCCCTTCCTGAGGTTCCCCCACTCCTTACTGAGTGTTTCAGGGCATTGGTGCCCTTCTAAGGTGTACACCAGCGAAGCAAGCCAGTTATGAGCACAAACCTAAGATAACCACAATCCGTGTCTGATGCCCTGTTGGGCTGTTAATGGCTCTTCCTGTTTCATTCTGACCATGCTTTGGGATTTGACCCAAGTGAACTTCCAGGCAAAGACCAGACTGAACCCTCCTGAAAGCTTCCTTGTGTTCTAGATTTCTGAAGTTCTTAACTCAGTCTTTTAGTGAAATGCAGATCCCAGACTCATTGTGCTAAGCACAAGAGGAATGTGTCACACATACTAAACATGTGAAAATCAATGAGAGCTGAGACTTTGTCATCCAGCTAAAGGGAAGACGTGCCTAGGACAGGAATCCTCTTGTATTTCTTAGTCCTGGATATGCTTATCTTCTCTGAAACTATAGGCCAAGGAATATGATATTAAGCTAAATTTTTATTCTGTTTTTTCTTGAGATTGTGGAGAGGACATGTGTTTGGTGTGAGAGTACCTGCCCCACCTCTTCTCAACTCCCAGAGCTACCTGAGGAACCGAGAGGGTGAGTGACTGCTGACTTGCCTAAGGTCACACAGTATTTATCGGAGAGAAGACTAAAACTAATGCCAAAGCCTGCCCTCAATCCCATTCCTGGCATCGTGCCACATCTTTCTAAATGTGTTGTCTGCAAAGTAGTGGAGTCTGTGCTGGGGGCGGGGGGGGAAGGGGGGAGAGCAGGAAGAAGCAGGTCAGTCAGAAGGAAAGAGTATCTGGAGAAGTAACCAAATCATCAGAATCATAACGGTGGAAGGCACATGTTTGTGTCCCTATCACCTCATTTTATAGGTGAGAAAACTGAGGCCTAGAAAGCAGGAGCCACTTTCCCAACACCCAAAAAAGCCGACTTCCTTTTCACGTGTTGTTGTTATTGTTATGACTGTAACAAGTCAAATCATCTCTACCTTGGCACTGCCCATAACAAAGAGGAATACTCACATTACAGCAGCTTGCAAAATACTGCATACGTCGATATGGTTCATTTACGCCCCACCCCAACTGTGGAAGCTCTGATCCTCATCAAACCTATGAGAAAGCTCCAATTTCAGGGTGGCAGTGAGGGCAGTAAGGGCAGACAGGTGAGAAATATCAGAGACTGGACATGAATTCAAGTCTGCCTAACTCCAAGACCAGCAGTCTGTCCTCCAGGTGGGCATGCTGCCTCCAGGGCTCTGAACAATCACTTTTCCTTCCTTCATATGTGAAAGATGAACAAATCAGAAAACATTCCCATTCTAGAGAACAGTTGACCATCTGCAGCATGACAAAGGCTATAAAAATTTTTAAAAAGTTGAATTAGAAATTACTATAATGAAATAATTTTAGCTTTAGAAAAAGGGGTAGGGGCAGCTAGGTGGCACAGTGGATAGAGCATTGGCCCTGAAGTCAGGAGGACTTGAGCTGAAATCTGGCCTCAGACCAAACACTTGACATTTACTATCTGTGTGACCTGGGCAAGTCACTTAACCTCAATTTCAGAAAGAAAGAAAGAAAGAAAGAGAGAGAGAGAGAGAGAGAGAGAAAGAAGGGGACTAGGGAATTCTGGGAAGAGGGTAGAGTGAGAGGTAACTTCAGTTCAGCTCTACCCATGCTACCGTGCACTCACTGTGCACCTCACAGGCAGCACATCACCATCCAGAGGTGGGAGGCATGCTGCATTGGTGGGCCTCAGAATCCATAAGTGTTCATTGAAATGATCAAAGTTCTGACTCTACTAATCATTTGTGACTGTCATTGGGGTAACCCAGACTGAGTGAGAAGGAGCTAAGCTGGTGAGAGTAACTTTACTGTGACCTCCCCTTGAGATCTATCAGGGAAAGTAATATGCATTTGGAACCCCAATTATATCCAGATCAGAAATCTCTCCATGTAACACATGGGTTGGCCACGGCTATATCAAATGTCCAAACATACAGATGCATATATAGCACAAGAAACTAAAGGAATAATTGTTATATTACACTATAGAAATCAAAGATTATTAGCTGGCAAAGTAAATTAATATATCCTGCAAAACTGAGCCTATGTGTACATATCATACATACACATGTATGTATGTGTATACATGCAAATGTATATAGACACATTCTATACATGTCTATGTGTGAATGTATAGATACATTATATATATACGTTAAGAAAAATAGAAGAATTTAAAAGCCTTCTTCTTAAGTATCCAGAGTTGAGCTGCAGGGTCAACTTACAAACTGATCAAACAACAAAAGTGAAATATTTTCACATAGAAATAACAAAGAAAAATTTCTGTTTTCTTTTTAATGTGGATAGGGATAAATGGGGATATGAATGAGGTGTGGGAGTGTGTGAGTCGTTTTATTTTCTTAGGGCACAAAAAAATTCTACATTGGGGTGGGGGTGGGGTTAGATGATTCAGGAAATCAGCCAAAAGGAAAGAGGAAGCAGTTGGGTATTTGGAAATTTGCAACTCAGGATGAACAGGGAGTTATTAGCTCAAAAGGAAAGTGCAATGACATTTAAAGGGATAAGTAAGAATGAAAGAGACAAAGAATAGGAGCCAGGGCCTAGCCTCCTGGCCCAAAACCTGCCTCGCTCTACCACCACCTCCACTGACATGTGGTGTTCTTAGGAAGAGACTGCCAGAAATCTCAGAAGGGGGAAAGATTAAGAAAATGAGTGGAATGAAAACACAGGTTTTTAGGAAGAGGTATTATAAATTAATATCTCAGAAATAGAACAAAGGATGGACTGAGGGGATGGAGAGAATTAGGTATACGGCATTCAGCTGATACATTGAAGCATACAACAAACAAAAACAAGAAAATAATGAAAACAAATTGAAGTGTTTGCAGTTGGGCTTGGTGAGGGAAAGCAAAAGGAGTTCAGAGGAAGAAATCAGGTTTATGATGGAAAACAAAACAAACATTTGACTAAATGCTAACTTAAGGGAGGAGTACAGTATAATAGAGCACTGGGCCTGCAGTCAGGAAGACCTGAGTCCAAAGGTGACCTCATACACTTACTAGCTGTGTGACCCTGGGTCAGTCACTTAACTTCTGTCTGTTTTAGTTTCCTCATCTGTAAAATTGAAATAATAATAATGGTGATGATGATGATAATTGCAATAGTAAACATTCATGTATCATTTTCTATACGCCAGGCACTAGGCTAAGTGCTTTACAATGATTATGTCATTTGATCCTCACAACAACCCTGAGAGGTAGGTGTTATTATCATCCCCATTTTATAGTTGAAGAAACTGAGGCAGAGGTTAAGTGACCTACCCAGGATCACACAACAAGTGAGTGTATGAGAATAGATTTAGACACCGGGTCTTTCTGACTTAAATTCCAGGCCTCTCTCACGTGCCAACTAGCTGCCTCTCATAGCACTTACCTCCAGGGTTGTTGTGAGGATCAAATGAGATAACATTTGTAAAGTTCTTTGCAAACGTTAAAGCACTATATATACAATAATAATATAATTTTGTTGTTAAAGATATTATGTCATATCTCATCATATCATAGTAAGAAACAAGCATACAATAATGATAACCCCACGTACAAAAGAATTAAATTATCCAGTAGTAGATGAATAGAAAAACCAAAGACAGTCCACCACTTCTCCGGCATAAGAAATATATAAAATCATAGAGATTGAGGACTTCTGGATCATGTGACCAGCAAGCTGAAGGATTCGACATTTGCTCTGATCCTCATGACTTCTCCAACATAGCGATTTTGTACTAATTACACAATTTCAATTGTCTCCATGATCTAGAACACCAAGAACCCAAACAAGACAAAAATCCCACCATGTAGGAGCAGACCACGACAGTAAAGATCAGCCCTCTTCTACCTGTTTCCTCACTACCCCCAACACTCCAGCAGAAAGGCCTCAGAAACATGCCCGATTACTTTGAATAGAACTCAACTAGCCATGGTCTCTTCCTATCTCATTTCTCCTTCCTCAGAGTCATGGAGATGCAAACTCTAAAAAACAGAAATTTGTCCAGGTTTTTATTACAGTATGGCAGCACTCTGTGCCACTGGATCAGAGGAAAAAGGAAAAGAGGGACTAGGGGCAGGATAGTGAATATGGAAAGTTGTACACTTAATGAACCTGAAAGAAAGAGTGCAGCATCCAAATGCAGCTACCCTGACCCCCCAGACATCACTTGGGGCAAGGACTGAGGTTGGAGAATCATGATGTGCCCAGTAGGAGAGGAGGCTGAGATACCTTAAGGTCCAGAAAGTTTCCAGAGAAACTATCATCAAAGGAGAAGGAGTCAGAAAGTGAACAATAGGAGAAAACGGGGGAGGACAATACTGAAATTACCAAAGATTTCAAGAGGAAGAAAATTTAAAAATCTTTGGTGTATGCAGATAAACAAATAGGAGAAATATTAATAGCAGGATGTGACCTCCAAATCAAGTAAATGAGTTCAGATACCTACAAATATGTATTATAAGACAAAGGAGAATGAATCAACACCTGATGAGGCAGAGAACCATGGAGATTGCCAAGGGAGAATGCTACTACTGATGGATATTCCTGAATGCTCAGAAGATAAATTAGAATTGTGACAGCAAAATATTTGCCTGTGCAGCAGAAATAATTGGCAGAATGAGGGAAAAAACATAAAACATTGTGTCAAGTTGCAGTGAGAGAGAGACAGACAGAGAGAGATAGCTGTACTGACTTAAAACATAAATGCATGGGAGTGAAAGATAAACTAGAAGAAGAAAAAGAAATGAGAGCAATAAAACAATGATGTTTATGTATTCATGTAAACAAAATGTATTATTTTCAAAAACAGAATGAATAGATGCAAAGTAAGCTTTATAATTCATCCAGAGAACTTGCCACATCAAAAGACCCAAAGAGCAAAATCCAAGAAGTAATAGAAAACATCCCCAAACTTCTGAACATAGACCAAAAACATGGCAACCACAATAATTCATTCATTGCCTCTAGAAAAAAAAAGGCTTTGAATTTCAGTGTTCAAAATTAATAACTTTGTTCAGAAACCAGAAAGTCTGCAATTGGCTGGGAGAAAGATTTTCAAATAAAAAGGAAAGGATATCTGAATGACAAAAAACTAGTCTGCACACAGCAGAAAATACAAAAGAGAACGGAATAATGTCTTTAAGAAGAGCAATGGGGAGGGGAAGGAAATTTAAAACTCAAAAGCTTATGGAAGTGAATGTCGAAAACTAAAAATCAATTAATTAATTAATTAATTAATTAATTAAAAGAAGAGCAATGGAACCCATAATGCAGCCCAAGGTGACTTACCTTACAAATCCAGCCTAGTCATAAATGGGGAAAATATGAACATTCTATAAAAGAGGTATTGGAAATGTTCCTAGGAGAAAAACTAGACCTGGAGAGATTTTCTACTTCTCAAACATTCAGACAACAGAAATGCAAGAATGGTAAAGAAATAAGGCAATCAAATACAATAACAAAGTGGCAACACAGAGATCATTAAGAAAATTCTTATAGCAAGTGCGGAGATAAGGATGAAAGAAGTTAAATAGAAGAAATAGTGCAGAAATAGACCTAAAATATCATAGACTAAACCTCATAACTTCATGCTGACAAGTGAATCAACTTTTTTATAAGAACAAATCACTGAATGGTACAGTCTTTTGCTTCTTTTTGCATCCTCAGCAGTTAGCATAGTGCCTGGCACATACCAGGTCCTTAAGAAATATTTATTGATTGATCAATTCATAATAAGATGGTGCATAAAAAACAACAGAAAGAAAGATACAGGGGAATATGCGATGTATCCTAATCAAGCCAAATGTGAACAATGAAGGGAAAATAAATGCTGTAATCTGTCAGGAAGAAGAATGCCTGCAGAATGGGGAAGAGAGAAAATGTGGGGTTGAAAAGGGAAAAGGAAAGGGTGAATCTTTGCTTCAATATTGGAAGAGGATACAATTCATGAAATCTCCCATTGGAAAAGGGAAATACTCCATAAAAGGAAATAGGGAACTCACAATGAGCATTACCTGCAAGGTTTTGATGCTCAGAAAGGCTATTCATCCTGCCTCAGAGGAAGAGAAATCAGCTCCTGGGGACAATGGCTATCCAGAAGAGTGGAAAGGCGTGGATCCAGGGTGGAGATTTTGAGGCAACGGGGTGAGTGGAGGATAAACGGTCAAGAGGAAAGCAAAGATCAATAATAAACTGCACAATCAGAGACATAGTAAGATTTCTGCAGTGGGGCAATATTCTCTCTATCACCTGAGAAAATTGATATTTTTGAGACTGATTCACATCAGAAAAAAAATGAGACTATGGGTTAATATCTACAAGGGAATAACAGTTTCAAAAAAAAAAGAATTCATGATGATACCTCAAATATTTCAATTCCATGAAAAATACAGAGAATTAAGGACTACATTAGCATAAGGACAATAAATCAAAGACTAGACTCTACAGTAGACAAAAAGATGAAAAAAAATAAAGAAAATGAGAGATATTTCTTTAGAAAAAGACACAATGAAATTAAAAACAAAATTAATGAAAGAAATAGTCTAAAGGGGAGAAAAACGGGGATTCTACTTGACTGTTTAAAGGTAAAAAAGAGATGTATAATTTTTAAGCTAGATAAAAGCAAAAAAGAAAATGAACTGATAGACAAAATTCCAAAACCAGGAAAAGGAGTAATAAATAGAGGAGGGAAGAGTCAAGAATGAGAGAAAGAGAGCTGGTTAGAATAGAATGGCCTTAAAATAAGTAAAGTAAAATAATTCAGAAGATATCACAATGTATTTACAGTGAAAGGGGGGAATACTAATTCAGACGAAAGGAATATTAGAAGCAAATGGCAAAAAGTATAAAGCTAACTTCTATAATTTTAGATGTCAATGAATTAAATGATATAATAAATAAACAGAAATTCAGAGATATATTGGACAAGAAAGTAAGACCTGACAACTTGTTGCTTACAGGAGATAAATTAAAAAAACAAACAAACAAACAAACAAAAACAAAGATATATACAAAACCAAAGTGAGGACCTAGAAAAATATTACAATATATCAAGTGATTTTTTAAAAATAGGAATTGCAATCCTGGTATAGTAAAAAGCAAAAACAAATATTCAAAACATAAAAAGGGATAAACAAAGAAACTATATATCCAAAAACAAAACAGATGTTGAATCATTATCAATTTTAAACTTACATGCTGCAAAAGCCTTGGCATACAAATTCATAAAAGAAACATTCAATGAGGTAAAAGAATGCATACAAGCAAAATAGTTATGGGAGGTTTTAGTGCAATTCTCTCAATTTTAGTTAAGACTAACAGAAAGTTAAAACCAATGGAAAATATAGAACTGAACAAAATTCTGGAAAAAAGTATAACTAAAGGAATTATGAAATACACCAACTGAGAATACAATAGAATATACATATTCTCAGTACCATATGGAACTTTTACAAAATTTTAGTAAGGTATACGCAGATATAAATATAGATATAGATATAACAAACAAATGTAAAGAAATAGTAAACACATGTATTATAGACCATAATTCAATAAAAGTGGTAATTGCTGCAGAGACTACAAAAGACACAGACTCAAATTGAGATTTTACAATAAAATCCTAAAAAGACAAATGGTTTGATCAAAGAATAAATTTAAAAAATATTAATTTTGTGAAAGCAAAGGTTAATGATACATCTAAAGCAGTCCATGGAGAAAAAAAATAATATCCCTACAAACATAATATAAAAAAGAGGACTAATGAACTGAATATGCATTTTTAAAAATTAGATAGCCAACAAATAAGCAAATAAAGTAAGTACGAAAGAGGAACTATTAAAAATTAGAGGAGAAATAAATAAATGGAAAATTAAGGAAAAAATTAGAGAAATGATAAAATTAAAAACTGGTTCTTTGAAAAGACTAATAGGATTGAGCAATATTTATCCAATTTGACTAAAAAAAGGTAGAAAATAAAATCATCAAAATAATAAACAACATGAAAACGAGAAGAAATAATACTAGGAACTTATTAAACATAGTTATATGCCAACAAAACTGAGAATATGAAAGAGATAAAGGATTAGTTTAAAATGGAAAATATTCAAACAGAGGAAGCCAAATAGAATATGAAATAATCAATTTTTAGAAAAGTAAATAGAATTAGGTGTAAAGGAACTACAGAGTGGTTAAAGAAAGGCCAGATCCTTTTGGAGTCACAGGATAATTCTATCAAATGTTGATAGAAAAATTAGTAGTGATTTGCTGTTACTGTTGTTTAGTTGTTTCAGTCACATCTGACTCTTTGTGACCCCATTTATGGTTTTCTTGGCAAAGATATTGGAATGTTTTGTCATTTCTTCCTCCAGTTCATTTTACAGGTGAGAAAACTGAGTCAAGCAAGGTTAAGTGACTTGCCCAAGGCCACACAATTAGTGTCTTAGGCCGGATTTGAAATCACATCTTTCTCACTCCAGTCCCAGCACTCTATGCACTGCACCACCTACATGTTCAATTAGTATCTATACCATGGGTGGGGAACCTGCAGCCTCAAGGCCACATGTGGCCCTCTAGGTCCTCACGTGTGGTCCTTTGACTGAATCCAAACTTCATAGAACAAATCCTTTTATGGAGGGGATTTGTATACAAATTATTCCTTAAAACATTGAAAGAAAGTACTCTACCACAATCATTTTATGAGGCAAATATACTCCTAATACCTAAACCATGCAAATTGCACAGAAGAAAAATTATAGACCCCTATTATTAATAAATACTGACTCAAATATTTAGACAAAATTATGTCAAACTATAGAGATTAATAAACGAAATCATTTATTATAAAGAAGTGGAATTTATGCCAGGACTGTAAGGATGCTTTGACAGGAAGAAAATGATCAATGCAATTAATCACCAATAAAAAATAACCCAAACCATATGTTTATCTCAATAAATACATAAAAAAGCCTTTGGCAAAATACAATACTCATTTATGCTAAAATTCTGCAAAGCATAAGCACGGGAAGATGTTTTGTTTAATATCACAAAAAGTGTCGGAAACCAAAAACAATCCTCACAAGCATTTGAGATACACTAGAAACTTTTTCAATAAATGTAAGAGTAAGGCACAGATAACAACTCTCCTTACTATTATTTGATATAGTTCTGGAAATATTAGTAACAACAAGAAAAGAATTAAAAAAATAGAAAAAATAAAATAGGTAAAGAGAAGACAAGACTATTACTACTTACTGATAATATGACAGAATACAGTACTTGGAAATTTTGAGAGAATCAGCAAAGGTACTAATTCGGACAATTAACAATTAACAGCCTTAACAAAATTGCACATTGCAAAATAAACTCTCCAAAAATCAATTGTATGAATGGAGCTAAGATGGCAGAGTAAGGACAGGGACTTGTCTAAGCTCGCCCCCCAAACACCTCTAAATACCCTTAAATAATGACTCTAAACAAATTCGAGAGCAGCATAACCCACAAAAAGATGTAGCAAAACAATTGTCCAGCCCAAGACAACTTAGAAGGTCAACAGGAAAGGTCTGTTGCACCAAGTGAGAGAGGAGCCCAATACAGTACAGGCCATACCAGAGCAGACTGGGTCCCAGCAAACCAGGACCAGGCCTTGAGAACCACTAAATCAGTAGCAGCAGCAGCTGCTTCTGGAGCTCTCAGCCCAGACAGGAAGGGGGTTGAACAGCTGATCAAAAGGAGATTACAGGGGTCTCTTTCCCAGCACTGAGGAACTCTGTTGCCTTGCGCATACTCAGATTGGGGTTGCAGTCCTGGGTGGTAGTCCCAGGGTGAGGAGCACTAGTACCCCAGAACTTTCAGCCATAGTGGAGCTGGGACCCTCCTCACAGTTTCGGGGCAATAAACAAAATGGTTGTCACTCACAGACCAGAACACGGGCCAGGAGAGTAGTAATAATACCTCTCCTTAGATCAGACCATTTGAGAAGAACAGAAAACTTATAGGTTCCTAGAAGGGTCTCTGAAAACAGCTATGCAGAACCTCAGAAGCTTGTGACAATGCACCCTAGAAACAGAGACCTACTTTAGCAAAGAGTTAAAAGTGAAGTAATACGCTGGGGAAATGAACAAACAAGAGGAAAAATACTGACCATAGAAAGTTACTTTGGGGGGGGCGGAGCCAAGATGGCGGAGTAAAAGTAGTGACTTACCTGAGCTTTTCCCCAAACCCCACCAGATACCTGTAAAAATGGCTCTAAACAAATTCTAAAGCAGCAGAACCCACAAAAATACAAAGTGAAACAAATTTCCAGCCCAAGACAATGTGGATGGTTGATCAGAAAGGCATATCGTGCCAGACTGGGAAAGGAACGCAGTTCAGTGTGGGCACACAGGCCTCAGCAAACCTAGAGCAGGCCTCAGAAGACTGAATCATAGGCAGCTTGGCAGTTTTCATACTTCTTACCCTACGAATGCCAAAGACAACTTCAAAGACCAGTAGGAAAAGTCTGTGTCTGCTGTGAGAGAGAAGTGCTGGGTCCCAGCCCCAGTTGCTGAGCATGGCCCCAGGGTGGTGGCTGCTTCCTGAGTTTCTGGCCCACAAGCTGAGGGGGAATGGGGAATTGAGTGGCTGATAAGAGGGGGATTGCAGGGATCTTTCTGCTGGTGTATGATTCTCTTGCTTTGTCCATGCTTGGATCTGAGTCAAAGTTCTGGGTGGCAGGCCTGGGGTGAGGAGGAGTGCTAACTGGTAGAGCTTATAGTGGTGGTGGAGAGGGAATCCTCCTCACAGTTACAAGGCAGAAAAGAGTATTTTTGGTCACTCATAGACCAGAGCACAGGCCAGGAAAGGGGTAGACACCTCACTCTTGATCAT
The DNA here is from genome assembly GCF_900497805.2 of Vombatus ursinus. Lineage (NCBI taxonomy): Eukaryota > Metazoa > Chordata > Mammalia > Diprotodontia > Vombatidae > Vombatus > Vombatus ursinus. The sequence goes on along the minus strand of NW_020954577.1, from coordinate 20,033,208 downwards.
AGCACCTTGGAAGAACTGAAAATTTACTGGTCCCTAAAAGTACCTCTGAAAACAGCTGCACAAAATTCCTGAAGCTTGGGACGGTACATCTCCACACTGGAAGCAGACCCCTACCTTAACAAAGAGTTTATAATTCAAGTAATTGGCTGGGATCATGAGCAAGCAGTGCAAAAACAGTCAGACCATAGAATCTTACATTGGCAACAAAGAAGATCAAAACATACAACCGGAAGAAGACAACAAAGTCAAAGCTCCGACATCTAAAGCCTCCAAGAAAAAATGTGAATCAGTCCCAGGCCACAGAAGAGCTCAAAAAGAATTTTGAGAAGCAAGTAAGATAAGTAGAGGAAAAACTGAGAGTGGTGCAAGAAAATCATGAAAAACAAGTCAACAGTTTGCCAAAGGAGACCCAAAAAATACTGAAGAAAATAACAACTTAAAAAATAGCCTCACCCAAATGGCAAAAGAGGTCCAAAAAGAATGCCCAAAAAAGCAAAATTGGCCAAATGAAAAAGGAAGTCCAAAAGCTTACTGAAGAAAATATTTCCTTAAAAATTAGAATGGAGCAATTGGAAGCTAGTGACTTTATGAGAAATCAAGACACTGTAAAAGAAATCCAAAAGATTGGAAAAATAGAAAATAATGTGAAATATCTCATTGGAAAAACAATTGACCTGGAAAGTAGATCCAAGAGAGAGAATTTAAAAATTGTTGGACTATCTGAAAGCCATGATATAAAAAAGAGTCTAGATATCATCTTTCAAGAAATTATGAAGGAAAATTGCCCTGATATTTTAGAACCAGAGGGCAAAATAGGAATTGAAAGAATCCACCAATCAACTCCTGAAAGAGATCCCCAAAGAAAAAGTCCTAGGAATATTGTAGCCAAATTCGAGAGTTCCCTGGTCAATGAGAAAATATTGCAAGCAGACAGAAAGAAACAATTCAAGTATTGTAGAAACACAATCAGGATAACACAAGATTTAGCAGCTTCTACATTAAGGGATTGCAGGGCTTGGAATATAATATTCTGGAGGGCAAAGGAGACAGGATTACAACCAAGAATCATTTACCCAGAAAAACTGAGCATAATCCTTCAGGGGGAAAAAGAGACATTCAGTGAAATACGAGACTTCCAATCATTCTTGATGAAAAGACCAGAGCTGAATAGAAAATTTGACTTTCAGATAAAAGACTCAAGAGAAACATAAAGAGTTAAACAGGAAAGAGAAATCATAAGAGACTTATTAAGGTTGAACTGTTTACATTTCTGCATGGAAAGATGATATTTGTATCTCATGAGTCCTTTGTCTGTATTAGAGTAGTTGGAGGGAAAAAAATTATATGTATGTATATAGATAGATAGATAGATAGATAGATAGATAGATAGATAGATAGATA